>NC_087461.1:3345833-3648863 GCF_036321535.1 Camelus dromedarius
GGCGGGGCAATGAGCCGGAGCTCGGAGAGTGGGTCTAACCTTCAGAGAAGGTCCGGGCTGGACCCTCCGGGTACCGGGGCTTGACTGGGGGTGTGGGACCAGTGAAGGGAAAGGAAGGAGGGTCTTGCCCAGGTTTCCTGGGCAGCTGGGTGGATGGTGGCGTCTCACTGGAACAGGAAGTGGAGGAGAAAGAGCTGCAGGTCTGGGTGACCGGAGCGAGAAGCCTACGAGGTGTCCCCACGGAAAGGCGCTCTGGGCCCGGGCTGTGCAGATCAGAGGTCCAGCAAGCCATGTGTTTGGAGCGCCTGCTATGGGTACCCTCAGCAGGCTGTGCCGGTCACCCGGGGCGGGGTGGTGTGTCATTGCCACCTTATACCTGCAGTAACTGAGGCCCACAGAGGTTTAAAGAGCCTGCCTACCACCAGCTCTCACCTGGATTACTCGGCACCTGCTCCCATCCCACCGGCTGTCAGTCATACGTGTGGACGCCAGTACCAACACTCTAAAGCCCAGATCACATCCATCCTGGCCTAAGATGCTCTGTGGTACCCGCTCCTCCCAGGATGCAGTCCAGGCCTCTGTATATGGCAAAGCTCTAGACATAGCTCATGCCCAGTTTCAAAAGCCTCCACCTTTGCCCCCCACCTGAGCTCTCCAGCCTGGTGGGACATGCCGCGTCTTTTGTCATTAACCTTGCCCATCACTTAGCTTCTACCTTCTTAACTTCTGCTTGTCCTGCTGGCCTCCCTCATCATTATTTTAATCTGGAAAGGGTCTCCCAGACCCTTCTCTTTAGTTTTGGGCATTCCTCTGCCCTCCCAGGCCACCTGCCATTTCTTTACACAGTGGTTCCCACACGGTGCCATGAGATGCCACCAGTCTGCTAATGCCTGTGGAGAATGGTACCCAACAATTGTTTTAAGAGAAAGTAAAGCCATACAAGGTCAAGCCAGGATCTGAGTTCACACCTGCAGAATCCCAAACTCATGAGCCCTTTCCACCCTTCCAAGATGCTTTCTAGTTGGGAAGAATTCCAAGTAGGCATGTGAGACACGGAAGATTATTCCAGTAAGAGGGTGGGTACCTCTAGGCACCAAGCTTTGAAAATGCAAATGAAGGAGCTGTGTTTGCAGGACAGGAGGAGATCTGTGGGCCAGGGGCCTGGCACTGGGGGGCCCTGTGCGCAGAGGACATGTGGACAGACCAGGGCAGAAAGAACATGGGACGCCAGGCAGAGGAAATGTGCCACATAGGCAGCGGGGAATGATTTGAGCTTTTTGGTCAGGGAAAAGGCATCATGTAAGTTGCTTCCAGTGGGGATGGGTCAAAGAAGGCTGGCATGGGAATCGATGAGAACTGTTGACCGCTTGCTTCCTTTGTACAAGGATGGAGCAGGTAGCCAGGCTCCAGTGAGGATGATCACAGTGGTGCCTGACCCGTAGGGTGGCTGTGAGGCCTCTGTGAGGCAGTAAGTGCGGAGCAGGCAGCTGGGTGCCCCGGCTGGTCCGCAGCTCCTCTCCCACGAGGAGGTGGCGGAGGGCGGGATGCTCAGGTGGCCTGGCTACTCTGGTCACAGCTCCTCTCACAAGTGCATTGCAAACTCAGGCTAGAGGAGTGAGATTTAAGAAGCCCTGGGAGAGGGAAAGTGAAACTTGATGGCCTGGTGAGTGAAAGGCATTGAAAGCCAAAAGTGAAAAATAGGCAACGGCTTGAATGCACATCAGAGCTGAGATGCTCACACTTTGCGGTCTCCCTGCTCCCCGGGGTGTCAGCAGGATGTCTGGGGAAACTGCCCTTTTGTTTTATAAAGGTTTTGGGGTTTGTAAATTTTTTTTGTAGCTGTTTGTTTTGCTTTCCACTTAAAATAAGGAGTCTGCTCTTCACAGAGATCCTTTTATTCTAAATCAAGCTCTGAAAAGAGGTGTCACTACCACAGGGGCCGGAAATAGAGACCACACTCAGCTGGGTCTGAAGGCTCTTGCCGGGCTTCATGAGCCGGGGAAGCCGCTTTGACAGCCGTGGCCGCAGCCAGGAAAGATGTCAGACGCGCAGCCTCCCCTGAAACTCCCGGGAAACTCACAGAGCCCCGCGGCAGGAAGAAGCTGACGTCAACCTAGGCTTCGGGGATTTCAAGCAAAACTCTTAGAAACGATTCTTTTGCCCTTTGCTTGCTATCACGATCTTCCTCTCTGGAGATGGACCAGTTTGCTCTAAGGTCCTCATTTTATGAAAAAATATATATATACACACACATACATATTCATAGGATATATGTACACACACATAATACATACGTACATTTGTGTATACACGTATATGATACGTATGTACTATGTATATACATATATTCATGCACATATGTATATATACACATAGTATATACGTATATTTGTGTGTACAAGTATATAGACACATACATATACATATACATAGTGTGTATATGTATATATATTTTCAAAAAGAAACATTATTGCTTTGCTTTTAAGCACATAATGACATAAGCCAGACTGACTAGGTCTGCTCCCTCCCTTCCTCCGTCCTTCCTGGACGTCAAGAACTGGGGAATGGCTCCCACACGGATGAGGGTGAGGCTGTGCCGCTGGCCAGCGCTGTGCAGGAAGGGTACTTCTATGATACTTGGGGGCTGTGGGAGCAGCCCGTTTCCTCTTCAAGAAATGTAACTCCTCCCACCTGGAATGTTCCCATTTCCTCTGTCAGGGAGTTTCTTGAGCCAAAGAAGGCTTCTGCACACCCTCAGTCTGTATTATTCTGGACTTACCATCTGCAGTGTTTGATTTTAATAACTTTAGTTGCCAGTGATGACAGAGCAAAGCTCTCAGTCCTGCCTTCTGTCCCAAACACTAGTGTAAACATGAGGCAGTTCTCGACTCAAGATGTAGGGGGACTCGCGTGAGGATGAACATCTGTGTGTTCCGTTCCCTGTCCCTTTGCACTTGCATTTTAGATCTTAACTGGGGTTGGCATTATCTGTGTGATTTATTTCTGTCCTGCTGGACGGTGGGTTCCTGGAGGGAAGGACTGGGTCACATTCATCTCCTAACCCTTTACCTGATGCGTACTAGTTACTCAGTAAGTATCTGCCGAATAAAGGAGTAAACAGAGGAATGAACCGGTAACTGAAAGTGATGTTGCAGGCAACACTGTCCCCAGCCAACCTCCTGGGTCCCTCCTCCACCTGTTACACCCGTCCTGTCTGTCGATGCTACCTCGGCAGCAGTGTTTTCACTCTGAAAAACCTCACAGCAGAGAAAACTCCCACCATCACCCTTAGAGGCTCACCTATCCCCGCCGCCTTTTTGAAAAATTATTGCTGAGAATACAAAAAGCAGCCAGGCTTCTGAAGGAGGTATCTATTTTGGGCCCAAACAGAAAAGAGTGGGTGATTCTGTGGGCAGAAATTCCTGAACACGGTGGGGTTGACTCATGCCTGGAGGTGCTCAGAATTTCCTCTGTTCCGTGGGCGGCTGGGGCAGACTTGGCTTGACTCAAGCGCTTTCTTTGAAGCGCAGTCAGATGCAGGAAAGACAGCCCTCTGCTGTCTCGGGGGAGGGGGAGGGGAACGCAGGATTCAGAGAATGTAAGATGCCAAGGGCCCAATGGGCCCTAAGAGGTCAGCCCCTGAGTAGACTCAGCGCAGCTCCTGGGCATTGGGGTCGGATTCTGTCGGAACAGGGGTGTTAATTTATGCCCAACCTCAGGAGCAGCGGGACATCCTCAGAGTAGACATTCTTCAGTTTTTTAAAATGTGAAAATAAACTTCTTTATGGAGAGCAGTTTAGGAAAAGTGTCAAGAAGGCAGGTGCTGCATGGAGCCTGCCTGGCTCCAATCCTAGCGCCCTCCTAGTTGGGAACCGCGGGACAACTTATTAACTCAGGTACAAAAATGGGGATGAGATGGGGGAGGGTAGAGCTCAGTGGTAGAGCGCATGCTTAGCATGCACGAGATCCTGGGTTCAGTTCCCAGTACCTCCATTAGAAAAACAAAAAAAGGATGAGAAAAAGAAAGGGGGATGAGGAAACAGCCAACCTGATTTTTAGGATTTATGGAAGTGACGCCGCGTTTTCACATAATGCCTGTAAGAGAGCACGCGGGCCATGAATATTAGCTCCTGTAATTATCATTTGCGTTTAAAATGCTTCTTGGAACAAGACAGAAAGTGAATAAGCCTCAAAGGAAAACCTGGGGACTGGCATCAGTGTCTGGGCCGGGCCTGCCCTCGCCAGCTGCCTGTTCTCCAGGGCACAGCTCCGCCCAGCCCTCCTCTGTCTCCCGGCCTCCTGGGGACCAGCGGGCTTCCCACGCTCTTGAGGGTGAAGGAATCAGTCCTCCCGCTCCGGCCCCGAGCACTGACTTTGTATTCTTTAGAAACCTGTTTCTCTTTCTTCTTTTGGGGAAAAAGTATGAAACTGTTCTGGTCTCCGGACACCCATGTGCTGCATCTGGAGAAAGGCGGGGGTGGGGACAGCTTGGAAAAGGGGAGGCAGTGACCCAGGGAGCAGGTCTGGCTGATCAGACTCACGCTGCCCACCTTCCTCCTTCCCTTGTGACCTTCTGGTCACCCCCACCAGGACATCCACACTCTGGTGCCTTGGAGTTCGCTGCTACCCGAAATCTTCCTGCACTCAGGGTGCCTGGCACTGGGCTGAGAGCTGCGGGCAGAGCGGTGGGTTGAAAGCCGCGTGAGTTGGGTGGGTGGGCGCTCAGGATGCAGCCCCTGGGGCTGTGGCCTTGTGTTGTGTGTTCAGCTGGGGCTAGGACGGGGGCAAAATTGGGGTGTAGGGGGAAAAAAGACCCTGGACTTCCTGACTATTAACCAGAGCTGTCCTGTGGTCCCGGTGACGCTGATCCTGGGACCCACTGTGCGGACCAAGTCATGTGGGTAAACACGAGAGGATGAAAACGTGACCAGGGGACTCCGGTGCTTTTTGTCAGAGCAAAAGTATTAGTTTTTAATCAGATAATCACTAGTCATTTGAGCCTCAGTTTGCTTAGCATCCACACAAAAATGAAACGTGAAATTTTTGAAGTGTGGGTCATTTGTTTCGTTGCCCTCGTGAACCCCTCAGTCTTCAGTCCGCTCCTCAAGGAGCCTGATCAGTGTACAGCTTTCACAAAATCATTAGGAAACAGCCCCCTCCAGCCACCTCCTGATGTTTACAAACGCAAGTTCAGAGCCACCTTCTCCACGAAGCCTTTCTGCACGCCGCCGACCACTCTGCCATATTTGATCTGTGTCTTTCCCAGATTTGGTCTTCCCATCTGAGTCGCCAAGTTCTGTGTGGGCGGACGTGACACGGATTTCTTCTCTCCCATGACAGCCTGGCTACTCCAAAATGGGGTTCAGGCGCCGACAACACGGGCCTCACGCAGGACCCCGTGTGAACCAGAATCTCAGTCCCCTCCCTGACATCGTGAATCGGATCTGGGGACGTGCTGCGCTGGGGACCTACTCCGAGGGAACGGAAATAAAATAATGCAATCAGACCGGCCATGGAATCATTCTTCTGTGGATTTCAATACCAACCACATCTTGAGTCATTTGAGGAGCTTCAAAATAATGTTGCTGTTATGTCCAATTCTCATCCCCAGAGAGTCTGACCTAATGGGCCTTCACGGGCCTTGGGCGGGGCTGGAACGTCGTCTGTTAAAGTTCCCCAGATGCACACTGAATGCGCACTTGGTGCTGGAACCCCTGCTCTGAAAACACTGCCCGGCCAGACTTGTGTTTTCTCATTGATGGAAGCAAATCCTAGAGGAATCTCCAAACAAGTCAAACAGCCCAAAACTTCCTGAGTAATCTCAGGGTGGAAGATACCTAAAGCACCCAGCAACGCGTACATCGTTGTTTTCCCCTAAATGGGTGGCTTATCTGAAAGCCAGGTGGGGACTCAGTGATGGCTGTTGACTCATTGACAAGCACTGCTGGCTTTCCTTGGCAAGTCTTCAGGGTAGGAGTTGCTCAGATATTTCGTCTCCGTGGTTAGGCTGTCAGCAGTTTGAGAGCAAAGACTAAAACGTTTAACATCTCAGTAATCTTAACGCATGGATGGATGAATGGATGGATGGATGGATGGAGGGATGGGTGTGAGTCACTGGGAGTCGATGGGAAGCCATGCAGGGAATACTGGACTGGAATTTGGGGGGCCTGGGTTCTAGTCCTGGCTCCCCACTTTTCTGGCTTGCCTGGTGTCCTTGATTTGCCCTTGGTACCTTTTTCTTACTATCTTCTCTAGGCACCCGGCCCCTTAGGGTGCCTTTGCCAAGCCAGCTACGGCTCCCTCAGCAGGGAGGGTAACTTCCTGTGTCTCATCCTCTGGGTTCCTGACTGCGGCAGTTCAGCTAGTAAAGGACCCGATCGGAGGTCTTATCTGGGGACCCTGATTGCTAGGGGGGCTGTAACCCTGAACACGATGCTCACAACTTCACATGGGATATGTGCAGTTTTCAAAGGAGCCCCTTAACAGTGCTCATCAAATTTTCTCGAGGACTCATCACTCGAGGGAGACTAAGCTAGGTGGGGTCTTGTGCTCCATCGCTCTTCCTGTTGAGAGATTCGGGATGTGTGCGTAGCGGTGAAAAGTGAGGTCTGTCTGTCTGTGGTGAGGTTCTCTGGGCCATTTTCTCTCCCCTTTGGGCTACCTGGGGGGGTGGCCGGCTCCATCTAAGCAGAGTCTCCTGGAAAAGCTATTAGAAAGGGGAGCCAAAGAGGAAGGCAGGCGATGAGGAGGCTCGTTAAGGGCCTCCAGCCTTATCAGGTACCTGCCTAGATGCAGAACAAGAGGGGAGGGGCTCAGGAAGTTTAGAGACCCCCAGCCTCCCCTGGGTGGGCTGTGACGGATGCCAGGGCGACACACTCGGTCAGCGCGGAGAGAAGGACTCCTAGGTTCTAAGTCCAGAGGGCTCAGGCGCTATCCCTTCGGCCTCCTGCCCAGTTTGGGAAATCTCTACACCACCTTTGACAAAATTTCAGTAGGCTCTGCTTAAACACTCCCAGAGGAGGGGAGTCCAGGACCTCGTGGAGAGGAAAAGGGCGACGGAACTCTTGACGCCGAGCGTTTGGCTGCTGGATGCTCACCAAACGCAAAGAAACCCGTGGTTCAGCTTCTACCTTCTCAGCGGAGCCCTCACCCGGCCTCCGTCCCCTCGATGCCCCTTCCTTTTCTGCTTCTCACTGCTGCCCAAAGTTTGGGGCCGGAGAGCCGACAGTGAACACAGGCCAAGAGTCCCTCTTGAAGCCAAGAACCCACACTGGGTGCTCTTGCCTTTGAAAAGTCTGCATGTCACTTATCCCCAGTGTCATCTTCTGGGAGGGGATTAAAGACATAGAAGCTGGAGGGCAGCAGAGAATAGCCAGAATTCCACCCCGTCCATCTTCCCAGCCAGCAGGTGCCCCCTCTGTGGCCCCCCGGAGGGTCCGACGGCCCGTACTGGACCACTTTCAGGGATGAAGGGCTTAGAGCTTTTTGAAGCAATCAATTGAATTAAGGTCATATTTCCTTTTCTCAGGGAATGGCGTGGGGCAGCGAGAAGAGAAATAGGCTCCCACGCAAGCAAGACCTCCCCTGTGAGGAACAAGGACATGGCTTGAGGGCAGAAATTCCCAAAGAGGAAAGAGCAGAAGCCTCACCAGCAGTGAGCGGTGTTTCTGCCTTGCAGTCGACGACTGCAACCAAGTCACAGAAGCGTGGATCACGCTTCAGCGCAACGTAGTAGCCTTCAGGAGTTGGAAATAACCTTCGGGGAGATGTCAGCCTCGGCCCTCGAAGGCCTTCAAAGGTCTTAACCCAGACCCTGCTGCGTGTGTCTGCAGTTTGGACACTTTTTCATCCAAAAGTACCCCAGCGTGAAAAGACCTTTAAGCAGAGCTGATTGCATTTCCCGTTCAGAATTCTTGACACAGAGCAACAGGACTGGAAGGCAGTCTCAAGGTCATCTCTGTCAACCTCATTGTGTAGAGCAACTGAGGCCCAGGGACGTACAGCAATTTGCCCCAAATCACGCCATTCCCCTCCTCCAGCAACGGTCGTTCAGAGGCGCCTCGGCCTGCTTTCTGTTCCCTGCGAAGTTCCCTTTCCTCCTAATTCTTCTCTCCACTGACCTCGCGCACGTGCCCCACTTCCAAAGGGACCTCTGTTCATTTTTAAGGCTTCTGCTGATCATCCGGCAAAGAGGGGAGCAGGAAGTGACCTTGAACGGCCACCATGCTGAGGGCCAGCCTGACTCAAGGGTGCCTGTGGCTATTAAAGGGGTGACTTCAACAAGGAACAACACAGGAGTGTCCAGACTACTCAACACTTTATCCAATGACACTAAGAAGGCTTCTCTTTGAGGTGAATGGGGTCAAACGCTAGGGCTGTACCGCTGGTACATTGGTACCCTGCTCTGGAGCAACTCCAGCTGACCGTTAATGAAATCAACTCTGTTTTGTGCCTCAGTTTTCTCAGATCTGAAAAGGAGCAGATGCACAGGTGGCAAACAGCGCTGCCTGCTTACGACACGCGGCTCTAAAGAAAGTTGCAGCTGGTGTATGAATGACTCCCTAAGTTCACCAAAGCCCTGCCCCTCCCAGGCGCCTCTTAACTCCGAGCAAGGAAACAGTGGTGATAACACTTTGGGATCTAGAGAGACTGAATGATGAAATGTGAAGGGTTAATTTAAACATTTGGTGTCTTAATGACAAACGTGTCGGTGGAAATTCCAGTGTGGGCAGCAGTCTTTACAAGAAGGGACAATTACACAAAAATACCGTCTTACTGGGTTTCCGCGCTGTGTGTCTGTCTGTGTGTGTGTTTTTTTGAGTCTAGGGGATAAAGATTTGATCACAGAATTCCTAGAATGAAAGAAAGATTATCAAGGCGTAGATAAACTCTCAGAATTTCCACAGTTCTGAGAAGGGCCCCTTGGATAACGTGCCTGCTAGCAATGTCAGGAGAATTCTCTCTTTAACCACATCCCAGGACCCAGTCATACAGAAACAGAAAACACCCACATTGACTAATGCAGCCCCTGTAACCCATCACAGTTTTAAATGGTGGCTTTGGAAATTTTCAGAATGAAAATCTGCCTTATGAATCAGCTAGAAATTGCATCTGTTGACAGTCTGATTTTGTTGGCGACCTCCCCCTTCTGAGGAATGAAAAGATTTTTTAAGACTGAGTTCCTCCCGGAGGAAGAAGTCTGAGATGAGATTATTTCTAACCCGGGAGTGGTTCCTAATCCATCTGTGGATCCCGGAAACTCAGCCCAGTTTATTTTCTTTGGCCGCCAAGCCCCCATCTGCCTCTGGACTGGCCTGTTTCCAGAGCCTCACGGCCTGTCTGCGGCACCTGTCTCTCCCTGCTCTCTGCCAGATTCCTCTCTGTGGCGCCCAGACCCTGTCTGCAGTGAGTAGGAAGGGCACAAGCCAGAGAGAGCTGGGTCTGAGTCCCAGCTCTGCCCCTGCCTGTGTGACCTGAGTCTGGGGTTCTTCTTCATCTGGTGGGTTTGTGACATCCAGGTTGAAAGCGAGGATCAGAGTCCTCACTCACCCCACTGCCACCCCAAGACCATTTGTAGCTTCAGAGAAGTCACCAACGGCTGGCGAGAACACAAGTTTACTTGAAACGTGTTTCCCAGAGATGGAGAGCATGATTAATTGGGAAGACTTTTTCTATTCTGGCCTGGGTGGACCTCCCACTTGGCCGAGGCCCTGCAGGGGCAGAAACCACGTTATAAGCCTTCCGAAAATCACGCCCGCTTTCACTCTAAAGTGAGGAAGATCCTGCACCTGGGTCAGTTCACAGCTCAGTGACTCGGTCATTTCCCCTAAGCAAGCAAAAAAGATTCCTTGTGTGCATCGCCGCATTTCACGTCTTAACACCTCTTTCTGTGGCCGCGTAGCGTAATTACACATCTAGAAATTAAGGATGTGAAATTATAGACTCTGCTATCTTATCTGCCTTCCTGCCTAAGCAGGGGAAGAAGTTACTAGAAAATTCACACTCAGTTAGGAAAGGGGTTTGAGGTAGAAGTTAGTGGTTTATTTCTAAAATAACCCTGACAAAACCCATTTGAAAGGATGAATGAAACTCAATACTTTCACATATGTATATACAGACACACACATACACGCATACATGTGTATATACACATAAGAACATAAAAAGAATTAAGGTTCCAAAAGCGATATGCTTATGTTTTCTAAAATTTCTGAAAAGTTGCACAGATAAGGAGCTTTGTAGATATTATTTCCCAAGGCAGTAACAACGTATACATCCTTGACACTAAAGTTTTCTAAGATCTTAGATGACCCCAGTGTTTTTTGTAGGAGTTGATGGCATCTCAGGTGCATTAGCCTGGCCCTAGAGAGATTGCTAATAGATTTTTAGCATTATCTTGCAGTGCAAAACTGCGTTCACTGGA
The DNA here is from genome assembly GCF_036321535.1 of Camelus dromedarius. NCBI lineage: Eukaryota > Metazoa > Chordata > Mammalia > Artiodactyla > Camelidae > Camelus > Camelus dromedarius. The sequence goes on from NC_087461.1 coordinate 3,356,257, forward strand.
AAATAAAATTTCTTGACAAATCTGCTCATTAGTACCCTGTTCACAAATAGCACACCACTCTATTCTTCCCGGAATCAACTGTCCAAGACTTTGAGTGACAGGCGGGCCCATCATTCCAAGTTCTCTTGATAGGCCGGTGACGATTGTGGCCCCAGTGGGTCATGGACGAAGTGGCAGAACCCAGGATTCAAGCCCCTTCTTGAAAGACCTCTTTCTACTGAGGTCCCTCTCTGATTCTGTGACCAGGGAGGGTTGACACCCTTAGCCTTCCCAAGACTCCGAGGGCACCCGTGACCCCTTACCTGTCACGCAGCCTGGTACCATGAGGACTATGAAGAGCCCCCACATCCGCAAGCGTGGCTCCATCTTCCCAGCACCTGGGGTCAGCTGCCTGTGAGGGGGTCGAGAAGAGAATGTGTTTCTTTGCAGAATGCTGGGTTTGCTGTCAGCCTCTTGTCTGCATCGTGCTGGGAGGGTGGAGGAGGAAGAGACAGGTCCGCTCAGGTTGCCCTGCCTGCTGGTCCATCCAGTCTGAATGCCAGCCAGCCCTGGCTCTGTATAAGTATTAGCCTGGTTGGTTCAGCCAGGAAACCGTGCCTAGCACGCTCTTGTGTCATCTCAAATATAGGAAGTGGTTTCAACCAGGGTTTTTTTTTTTTTTTTTTTTTTTATTTCAAGTTCAGTTGCTGGGAGGTGTGGGCTGGGGTTGGTGAGAAGGATTGAAGTTCGTTTATGAATCCTTCGTTCAGCTTCGTGCAGAAGAGGAGAGGGAGATTCCGCCTGCCGTGGAGGAGAGTTGAGCGAGCGCTTCTTGGCAGTTGTCTCATCAGGGGTTTCACCAACTGATGTCACCGTGAGACTGAGGTCCTTCTCTGGACTCGCCGCTCCCTGAGGAGTCCGCAGGTGCCCCGTCAGACAGGGGAGCAAAGCCACACCAAGGGTGTGGAAGAGCAGTCGTGGCCATAGATGGGAACTTCCTAAAGCTGTCTGACCACAGATGCCTTTAAAAAGTCTAGTGGAAAAAAAAATTAAAAATTAAAAATAAAATTAAAAAAAAAAAGTCTGGTGGGCATCGGAGTGGGGTCTCCGATATTCAGGTAACTGAAAAGGAAGCAGCAGACTGACCCATGCTCAGAATTCATGAATAATCTCCCAAGATTTATAATCAGTACTTGCCATAATTATTTCACCATGATGTCCTGGGTTCCTAAACGTGAGCTGTGATTTTATAAGACATTTTGCCACCAGATTTGTCTTTCTCTTAAAGGATCATTACTAAAAGTGGACTTTGGTTTTAAACTTTGGGCTTTTTTTTTTTCTTGAAGTACCATCAGTTACAATGTGTCAGTTTCTGGTGTACAGCACCATGTCCCAATCATGCATACGCAGACATATATTCATTTTCATTAAAGGTATTACAAGGTATTGAATGTAGTTCCCTGTACTAGACAGAAGAAATTTTTAAAATCTATTTTTATATGTACTGGTTATTATTTGCAAATCTCAAGCTACCAAATTTATCCCTTCCCACCCCTCACCTTTTTTTTTTTTCCAAAATTGAATAGTGCTTCCTTGTTTAATGGTCAGAGCTACCTTCTGATTTTCACGCAATGGTTGACTAGGTTTTCCTCTCTGGAAATTCATGTCCACTAGCAATCATCTAGTTATAGTCAAATACAATTTAAAAATATTAGAAAGCAAGCAAAAATATTGACAAAAGAAAGACCGTCTGGGCAAGCCAGAAGCAGTCGCTGGTTCTCGTATGTGTTACCTCTACCCCTGAAAGAACGGCAACTGGCACCTCTGGAAAGAGCCTTGGAATGCTGCACAGGAACTAAGAGTGGTTTCTAGACTCAGTACCAGAGTTTGCAGAGGAAAACACGAACCGATCTCTGTCTGGGAGTGGAATGCTTACCAAAATGTGGCAAGATCACCTTTGCAGATTCCAGAGCAGGCGCTCCCGGCGGGCGGAGCTGGGGAAGACAGGCGTGCACACCCATGCCTTCACACCTGTATTTGCTTCTGTATCGATCTGTACATATTGGAACTTTGAGTTCGCACTGATACATCCCAACACCCCAGTTCCAATCCAACTCCACAGGGCTGAGTCCTAGTTTTCCCCTTGTCTGTGTGTGTCTGTAATCCCCTTCTCTGACAGCGGGAGATCTGGCTTCCGCTGGCCCTAGTCTGTTTATGTTTGGTCGGTCCCCCTGTGTGTTACCAGTCACTCATCTCTGCCACCAGCCCTTCCCCAGTGGGAACATCTTCTTCCTTCTCAGGCTCTGACTCCCTGTTCTGAGCCCTCCCTGTTCTGAGCCCACCCTGTTCTGAGCCCATCCCAGACCCTGAGAGCACGGCCCCCTCACTGGGGTCAGGCTTTGACACCCCTTACCAGGTCGCCCTCCACCCACCGTGAATGTCCTTCGGACCCTGCCTGGATGCTGCACCCCATCCCGTGCCGCTCCACTTGGGGGTGGCCTCCTCCCCTTGCTTGAGTTCTGACCCTCTTGCACCAGCCCCAGGCGTGAGCCCCCTCCCCACCCACGTGGGCTCGGATGGCGTCTGCCTGTCTCCGTGGACCCCTCTCACCCTGGGCAGGTTCTGACTTCCTCCCCTGGGCTGCTCCCAGTGGGGACCCCAGCGGGGACCCCTGCTCCACTCTGCTTCACCCTGACTCCCCTCCTAGGTGGGTATGAAATCCAGCCAGGCTCAGAGAACAAGCACATACGTGGTGAGGAAGCAAATAAACCACAATGACCCCCAAGCGTTTAAGGGACTTCATACTTTTCTAAACTCTGTTGGGCGAGGGGTTCTTAGGAATTAATACTGCTTCTTGGAAAGTAACAGTGACCTAAAGTTTACTAATATGATGTAAGTTTCTTTTTTTTTTCTATGAAGTTAAAGTAAAATTAACTTTAATGATCTGTATTTAAAAATTTCTTGAAGATCAAAGAAATATTAACCAGGATTCATAAGGTGCACTTGAATTGAAGTAGATAGCAAACATTAATCTCATAGGTTAATTCACTGCTATATAAAATAATGGCAATTTGAATGTGACTTTTTTTGCTCTACAACAGGACCTCCCTCAACCACCCCCCACTTAATTAGAAGAGTTAAATCCACTTTATTAGTAGCAGAGAAAATAAAATGATAGCAAATAGATTAAGTATCTCTTACTTTACATTTTTATTATTAAATATAATATTCAAACCATGAAAACAAAAATAGTGGTTGGAGAGTCTTTTTAAGCAAATAGCTTTAAGTTTTACGAGTGGTGTTGCTGAATTAGTGTCATATCAGAGGCCGCATGTGATGTCCCATCCTGCACTGGAATCCTGGGGAAAAGGAGGAACGTGGAAATGGCACCCTTGCTCGAAAAATGAGCAATTGATTTACCTCGGGGACCTCACTTCTCCATTTTTAAGAAATTTCAGGTTGGAATTTTTCATTTTCACTTGGAAATGTTAGGACTTGTTGCTTGTTTAAGTCAATCCCAGTTGGACAACCATGAAAAAAATCTTCAGTCAGCCCCATTGGGAGAGCCACGTAAAGCTGTTTTAGTCACAGAGCCAAGTCAACATGACTGTGGGATATAAATGTGGAGATTCATTAACTTGAATAATATCAAACACATGATGGGATGAAAGCTCTGGTTGCAGGGCAGAGAGCAGAGAACAATAAGTAAGTCAACAACCACGCAGGACAGCTGGTGTGATGGAGACAGCCAGCAGGCCCCCAGAGTCACCCTTCCTGTCGTTTCTGGGTGAATGGGAAGAACGCGTTCCCAGGCCTCCCGGAGCAAAGCGTGGTTATGTGGTGACGCGCTTGCCGAGAAATGTTAGCGGAAGTGACCATTAGTGCTTCTGCCTCGGCTGTTTGACTCAGGAGACCCTGGCGTCCCTTCTTACCTGCCGGTGGACTGCTGGGACCAGGGTGACCCTGGAAGCTGGGTGCGGACGTGGGAGCCCTGCGCTCCCCGCGAATGCCCAGAGCACCGCTCCCTGGGGCCCTGAATGTGTGCCTCAAGTTGCAGAACACTTTGTACATTCTTGTTGGGTTTTTTGTTACCGCATCTTAGCTGACCCTGACTAATTTAATTGGTCCCAAGGGACAGATCAAACACGACGTGTTCCTGTATCAGTGATTCCCCTTGGAGCAGCAGGCTTTCTTAGGGACAGCTCAACAATTCTCAAACCTCCTAAGAACAAACATCATAATACAATAGCTTCAGTCTGACTCAATACAGATGGGGAGGGGGGAACCTCAGCCTTTTGTGAGCTTCTAACCAATAATGTTTTACCTTACCTTTTCAAAATATGGGGCTCTAAACACTAAAGCTAGCTAAATGATTCAGCATGCTATTCAAGGTTTCTCCCTAACATTGTTTTAAAGTTTCACACAAACATACCTTGACATCTGAGCCAAAACACTGCTGAGGTTCAGGTAGTTAAGCCACACCTAGCTCACTTGTTCAGCGGCAGGAAAACATTCTTTACGTATTTAATTGATTGGAACTACAAAATATTTGAATTCATATTCATGAAAAGCTTTAAGAATATCATACCACATAGCCCCCAGAGTTTTCCTGACAAAATAAGAGGACCAGTCCTCAGAGCTAAGATGGACTCACGTAAGACAAACAACTTGGTTGACTTTTACAGTTTGCACCGGCCTGAACTTTCAGTCTTACTCTCCTGACCACCGTGAGCCTTCCCACTGAAGGCTCACAGCAGAGGCAGAGATGGAGGGAGCGGGGAGGGGCGAGCAGACTCATTTTGCCGTGAACTGTGTATAATCTACGAGGCCCCACGGAGCAGAGCTGCTGCCCTCAGGGGACTGACGACTGAGAAGGAAGGACGCTTGAGTTCCACTTCCTCCAGGAGGCCTTTGGCGATCCTTTTGACCTGAAACCCTGGGTTTAATCCATTTCACGTACCTTCACTCATCAAGGTCGTTTTAAGACGTGCACGTCCTCCGAGCACCGTGAAGCCTGAACAGTAAGATGTTCGCCTGGGCTGTTTTCCAGGAACGTGGAGTCAGCTGTGTCTGCTTCAGGCTGAGCTGGTCAGGACTGGACGGGCCCCGGACCCCTCACCTGGGCAGGAGCGGGAGTCCGCCTGCTGAACCTGTGAACTTGCAGGCGCCTGTAGCTCCGTTACACCCGCACAGAACGGTGATTCCTACACCCTTTTCCAATCACTTCCCCCCACGTTCCACACACTCCCCGCCCTTCAGACTGCCCTGCTTCTTCATTCGTTATCCCATAAGTACCCCAAGCCTTCCTGCCTTTGAGGGGCTGGATTTGTTCTCCAGCCTCCTCGTGTGGCTGCCTTGCGAATAAGCCCTTTCTTGGCTGCGAATGTGGCATCTCAGTGATTTGTCTTACTGTGTGTCGGGCAGGATGAACCCGTCTGGGTAACAGACTCACTCGATCATAGCACCTGCTCCGCTGTATCGCCGTCCACCTTTGGTCTGCTTTCTTTCTTCCCCTGCTCTGGTCATTAATCTTTTGGAGGCAGTTAGGAACACTTGAAAAGCCGATGGAATCTGTGATTTCTTCAGCACACCCCCAGCAAGTTGGTAGACGGTTTCAGGAGAGTCATGGGAACTTCAAGGACTGCAGATTAAAGATCTTTAGCCAAACCCTGGGCCTCTAGGAAGCTGACCTCATGTGACCTAATGCAGTGGGTAACATATGTGGGGTGTCCAACTGCTATTTGTTAAGACACATAAAAATGTAACCAGCATATATTAAAGCGACTTCAGGCGATTCATTGTGAGCACAGGTCAAAATTTTGTTTCAAGCCTGCTGCAAGGAGGTAATTTCCAATCAGTTCAGGTCAAAGATTTTTTTTTTCCTGGTAGAGATTCTTTTATGAGGAAAAGGTGGCTAGATAACCTTGATAGATTGTGTTCAGGAAGGAAAATTTGGTTAAAGGTAACCGGTTCCTCCCAGGAGAGACGGTCAGCTGTGTGTGCAGAGTCTCCGTTTGTCAGGAAGTTGCTCAACACTATGATCAGAAAGGCTTGGTACTTCCCAGAAGAGACTGTTCGTCACATCAGACAACAAATTTCTGACCCAGACCGCCTTACCTTAGGTTTGAGACAATTTTGTAACAGTAAAAGGTGACAAGTACTAACGATCTGACAAGAGCAAGGGAAGTTCAGGAAGAGAGAAGCTACTGGGTTGGCGTGGTCAGGAACGGTCTAAGAAGGATGTCTCTGAAGGAGGGGTGTAGCCTTGGAGGGTGGATACAGAGATAGCAAGACACAGTCTATGGTTGAACAGGTAGACAAGGTGGTGGGAGCAAAGGGTAGAAAAGTCAATGAGATTTGGAGCGAGGTGGACCCTGAAGGACAGAACGAGATGTTTGGACTTCAGCCACCAATGATGTCTAAACAGGGGTGGGCCGTAATCCAAGTGACATCATAATTAGCCAGGCTGGTGCAGAAGAGACTGGAGGGGTGGAGATGCTGCGAAGCTCTTCAGGTGTGAGATAATAAGGACCTGAATGAGGTGATACAAACTGGAACGGTGAGGAGGAATGACGCCAGACTATCTTGCAAAGGAAAAATGCAATTTTTAATACCTGGTATTTGGAGGCGAGAGGTGGAGGATGGAAGTTGTGAGCTTTGGCAGAGGTGAAATTCATTGATGTGAGTTATATGGTTATATGTTTTCGACCCATTGAGCACTCCCTGGTGAAGATACTAGTAAACGGGAAAGAAAGAGGCCAGCAGGGGGAGACGGGAGAGGCCAGCAGAAGATGGAATCCAGGTGCACGAGGCGGAGGTTAGGTGAGCGGCTAAATGCTGGCCTGATGGATAGGAGTTAGGTGTTCACTTTTGGTGGTTCTCTCCTTCCCACTGTATTGTTGGGTCCTTGAGGGCGGGAGCTTTTTGGCATTTGTTACCCAGACTGTCCTAAGCCTCAGCTCTCCAATCGCTCCCTCCACCCGACCAACGAATAGCTTCTAGCAGAAACGGTTTCTATTTATTCAAATCTAGACTGGGCAGAGGGGGTAAAGGGGGAGCAGATGAACAAGGAAGAGATGGTGAGAAATCGACCACCTCCTTTCACTTTCCCTTCATTTACCATGGTGGCTTGCCAGTGGTCATCGCAACAATGCCCCAAGTCCCAAGTGGCACGGGTTCTCCTGCGAAAGGAAGAAGGAAATGGATCCTGAGTGATTGAGTGCAGAATTGACAAGGATGAGGGTGACATAAGAGAAAGAACGGGATAAGGAAGAAAGAGATGAGAAAGAAGGGAGCAGTGCCATCGGGGATGGGGTCATACCGGAGACTGAAGGTGCTAAGGCGAGCTTTCTATTGAATGCACATATTACTGTTTCCAAGTGCTAACACCCTGGTTCTCCAAGGCATGCTTGAAAGGATGGACATGCTTGTGCACATCAGAGAAGCCAAGGGTGAGAAAAATTGCTCCACAGAAAAAAAGAAGCAGTGAACGAATGAAGAAGTAGGGCTGAAAGAGAGTGGCAGAGAAGGGATTCAGACAGAGTGAAAAATTAGGGGGAACTCTGTGGAGAGAATAGAGAGCTCAGAAGAGATTTTAAAAAATCATTGGGAGGTAATAGTTTGCAGTTTGCTTTGAGATGTTAACCCTTTACCCCAACATTCCACAAACTCCCTGAGTAAAATTCCCATTTCTCGCTCAGGCCTTGTCGTGTTGAATTAGCTTTGAGGATGTGTTGAGACGCTGAACACGGCTTCCTCTGTGAGACTGGGGCAAGAGGAAAGCCTGTTTAGGTCAGAATCGCATGGTTTCTCTCTTTTCCTTCCTGCCGCCGTCCTGTATCCCATTTCATTTTTCCTAGCGTCTTCAAGGGAGGTCCGAGAAAGAGAAAAGGTGAGGCTTGGATCAAAGCATTTCACGTCTGCCAGGTAACCCATCAGCAGACGGTGCCTGAGCACCTACAGTTAAACAAGCACCACGCCAGGATCTGGGGGAAACCAAGAAAGGAGGGCACGTCCCCGCTCCGGGAAGGTTCGCCCTCTACTCACAGAGGAAGAGAGATGAACCCGTGACGGGAAACGCCTGACGGGCTCTGCAGGGGTCCTTACTCGCCCGGCCTGCCCCGCCCTCCCGGGTGCCCCGCGTAAACGCAGCTCCTTCCTCTAGCAGGGAGATGCGCTGAGCCGCGGTCTCGGCCAGAATCCGAGGGAGGAGAACCTTGGCGCTCTCGGACGGCGGCAGTCTCACGACCAGAGGGGGTGCAGAGGGCCTGCTGGTGACTCGCCGACGTTCCCATTCGGTTCAGTAAAGACGTTGTTGCCCCAGGCCTGCGGTAACCCAGGCCTTTCTGTCCTTAAACCCTCAGCTATGGACCTGAAATCTCCACTTGGGGTTCCGCAATTTGCTCTTTTTCATAGCTCATGCACTCTGGGGAGCATTCTTTTTTTTTTTTTTTTAGATTCATTCATTTTATTTTTCAGACTCCAAATAGAAGTGAAAACATACAGTATTTGTCTTTCTCTGTTTACCTTACTTCGCTAAACATAATATCCTCCAGGTCCATCCATGTTGTTGCAAATGGCAAAGCTTCATCCTTTTTTGCGGCTGAGCAGTTTTCCATTATATATCTATACACCTGTATCTCTTCTTTATCCATTCGTCTGCTGATGGACACGTAGGCTGCTTGGCTGTTGTAAATAATGCTGCTCTGAACACTGGGCTGCATGTGTCTTTTTGAATTACCGCCCTCATTTCCTTCAGCTATTCTACCCAGGAACGGAACTGCTGGATCAGATGGTAGTGCCATAGTTAACTTTTTGAGGTGTCCCATCCTGTTTTCCACAGTGGCTGCATCAGTTCGTATTCCTACCAGAGTGCATTAGGGATCCCTTCTCGCCACATCCTCACCAACATTCACTATTTGTAGTTTTTTGTTGATGGCCATTCTGACAGGTGTGAGGTGACATCACATTGCAGTTTTGACATGCATTTCCCTGAGGATTAGTGCTGCTGAGCATCTTTTCATGTGGGGAGCATTCTTTAGTATAATTCAATTCTTTTAAAACATTTTTTTATTGAGTTATAGTCATTTTACAATGTGTCAAATTCCAGTGTAGAGCACAATTTTTTCAGTTATACATGAACATACATACATTTATTGTCACATTTTTTTTCCACTGTGAGATACCACAAGATCTTGTATATGTTTCCCTGTGCTATACAGTATAATCTTGTTTATCTATTCTACATTTTAAAATCCCAGTCTGTCCCTTCCACCCCCACCCCCTGGGCAACCATAAGTTTGTATTCTATGTCAATGAGTCTGTTTCTGTTTCGTATTTTTTTTTTTTAGATTCCGCATATGAGCGATCTCATATGGTATTTTTCTTTCTCTTTCTGGCTTACTTCACTTAGACTGACATTCTCCAGGAGCATCGCTGTTGCTGCAAATGGCGTTATGTTGTTGGTTTTTATGGCTGAGTAGTATTCCATTGTATAAATATACCACTTCTTCTTTATCCAGTCATCTGTTGATGGACATTTAGGTTGCTTCCATGTCTTGGCTATTGGAAATAGTGCTGCTATGAACATTGGGGTGCATGTATCTTTTCAAATTCGAGTTCCCTCTGGATATATGCCCAGGAGTGGGATTGTGGGTCATATGGTAAGTCTATGTTTAGTCTTTTGAGGAATCTCCATATTGTTTTCCACAGTGGCTGCACCAAACTGCACTCCCACCAGCAGTGCAGGAGGGTTCTCTTTTCTCCACAGCCTCTCCAGCATTTGTCATAGTATAACTCAATTCAATGTATACTGACTGCAGACCGAGGCGCTCTACCCAGAGTCTGGGAGATGTAAAAACAGATTTAAAAGCGTTCTTGCTCTCAAAGAGCCCACAGTCTAATTATGGGGGTTGGGGATCAGAAACGCCCCCAGTTAAGTGTAACCTTCTGTCAAATTGATAATCCCCCAAACAGCGAATCAACCAACGCAAGAGAGGCTGGAGCCCTGAGGGCTTCGATCCGTGTGTGTGAGGCGGGTGGACAGTATCTGCTGTGACTGACAGCCTCCCTCGCTGAGAGAGATGTAACACCGCTTCACCTTTTGCCCCCGTTGGGGCTATGCAAACAGTCTAATTTCTCTCAAACGGTGTCGAGAGAATGCTGCTACAGATTCTATGAAATCTACAGGTGCATCCTGTTATTGTGACAGAGTTGAATTTCTACCGTTTGTAATTACCACCAGATTTTTACCAGTAGAAGGGTAGTGCGGAAAACCAAAATCCGCGATGAATCAAATCCCTCTTCCCGACTCGCACGTCTAGTTTCCAAGGAGCTGGCTGCTGCGAGTTGCCTCTTCCATAAAATACTGGGAGAGAACAGCTCATGGGTATGAATGAAAAACTGAGTCCTCCCTCCCTAATGGTTAAAAGTGGACTTCGCTGTGTCACTTGGCAGCTTCTGGTGACTATTCCTGTTGGATCCCAGAGAGACTGTCGGAAGCTCAGATTCCTTTTCTCCCTTTCTCCTTGAGAGCAGGATGTGTTCGCTGGATGGAAATCAGTGAAAGGCCCCCTCACCCCTTCCTCTGGGCTCTAGTTCAGGGATGGATAAGAATGCGCTCATCTCTGAAGCCAGTGAGGATCCATTGCCAGGGGTTGCCTGGGCGGGTTCTGGGGCTCCGTCTGAGCTCTGCGGGCTATGGGTATTTGGAGAGGCCACGTAGGAACACCTGTACCTTTTTTTGCCTGGACCTCTCTCTAGCTTTCCAAGTGGCTTCCCTGACTCCAGGGGATGTCTCCACTCCCCCATAATTCATACTCACTACTTTCAGCTTAATCTTTCTGAAGAACACTGTATTTTTACCCTTCTTCTATACAAAACTTAGAATCTGAGGAATGTCCATAATGTCTGTGAATTTAAGCCCAGATTCCTTTAGCCTGGCTTTCAAAATCCTTCATAGCCTGCCCTAGCCTCCCTCTTCAACATCCATCCTCCACGATTCTCCTTCGTGCTGTCTTTGCTACTGGGAAAAAACAAAACAAAACAAAACAAAACAAAACAAAACAAGAAAACAAAACAAAAATCATCAACCGCTCACTAATCCCCCCAAACGGCCCCCTCTTTTCTTGGTTCTCTCTGCCAAATCCATAAATTGAAACTTAACTCACTCTTTAAGATCCAGCTCCATTATTGCCTCCTAAACGAATCTCACCCAATCTCTCCACCTGGAGGTGCCCCCTTCCCCACGGCTTGGTGTTTTCCTTAATAATCACCAACGCAGATTAAACACAGGTCACATGGCAGGTGAGGCACAGCATACGTATCCTCTCGCCTTCTCACAGAAATTGGATGAGGTCTGAGCACCATCCCAATTCCGTTTTACAAAAGAAGACATGGAGTCTCACTGCGGTTCTGGAACAGCCATGCTCACAATCAGTTAAAAGTGGTGTCATGTCTGGGTCCCCAGGCCCACCTACCTCTTAAAAGGATGCCACCATCCCATCACTCACTGGCCTCTCCCATTTATAACTGTGTCCCAGGTCCCTGGAGCCACGTCTGACCATCCCCACTAGACCCTGCGTGTCTTCGGGGTGAGAAACGCCTCTGTCCTCTTTCGTTCCCGGTGCTCAGTGCGGTGTCTGGCCCAGAACAGACACCCTGTAAGAATTCATTGAACGAATGATTGCACGGGGAACGCTTTCGGAGCTCTGGTTTTGCGACACAAGATGAATACGGTACCAGTCTTAACTGGTTTTCATCAGGCTAGTTCTTTGTGGAATGGGGTCTGAGGAGAAGTCATTCGGTTGTGGCGTACCATCTGAGTCCACAGTTACTCCAAGGGTTTGATTTACACTCATGCCTTCAGTTTCAGGAGGCAGGATGGTCAGTATTCTCAAGCAAGAATCCAGAGAACTGGATGCAGTTAGCCAGCTGGTGTAAGGGGCTGAGTGTGTTCTCTTCTTAAGAGCAGATGGTGAGGGAGGGGGCAGCTCAGTGGCAGAGCACATGCTTAGCAAGCACGAGGCCCTGGGTTCAATCCCCGGCACTTCCATTAAAAAAAAAAATACAATAAATAAACCTAATTGTCCCCCCCAATTTTTAAAAAAACATTAAAAATAAAAAGAGAGAGAGAAAGAGTGCAGATGCACCTCCAGGAACTGAGCTGAGACCTTGTCTTCTGTGTAAGCTGGCCAAGGGTGGGGGCGAGGAGAGAGGAGGGTAACGTTCTGCTTATTAAACCTCTGAGCAGCTTGGCTCCTGCATTACAAACTCACGGTTTTCCCCACAGTTCTTTCCAGCAACTCCTAGTTTCGGAGTTTGAGACAACAAAATGAAACAAAACAAAAACAAAATAACAAAAACAAAACAGGGACTTTCTGGGTAATGAGGCCAGATTATTTCATAATAGGGAAACTTTCTTTTTTAAATGACACTTGGAGGTTTAAAATAGAACAAAGAAAGCCATCTGAAGCATCTAGCAGTGACATTAGCAAGTGGGTAAGTTCATGGAACCCAAATATCTGTTTCATCAGCCATGGCCAGATGGGGTATTAACAATACCTCGAACTGATGAAATTATTTTTTTCTGAGAAGTGCAAAACGTTTTGAGTAACCCTCCCATTTTCCCTCCCGGAACTACGGTGACATATTCTATTTCTTGTTTGAGAAATGAGATTGAGATCTGTTGAGACTAGGTTAATTTCATCCATGGTAGAGACAGGACTAATTTCTAATTTACTCACCTTTCTGTCTCTTTCTGAAGAACCCGTGTCTTTTCTATGGTTCCCCCGTTCTCCCCCACGTGGATGACTCGTCTGTTTTATGCAAAGGAGGGAATTCTTCATTTTCTGCTGAGCTCAGTTTTTGAGCTTGTTTGCTGTTACCCCTGCTGTTTATTGAGGACCCACTCTGTACCAGACACATTGTACTGGCCTCATGGCGAGAACAAAAAAGACAAAATCCTTGCCGTTACTGCGGTGCTTCGGTTCTGGTGAGGCGGACAGACGAGAAGCAGATAAACCAATGAACCTGTGGTGTAATATCCCACGGTGGTCAGCGTTATAAGGAAAAACAAAGCAGGTGAGGAAAGCATGCTGGGGCTGGGGATGGAGAGGACGCTTCTTATGTGGAGAGGTCGAGAAGAGCCCCTCTGAGAAGGTGACACGTGGCTAGAGACCGGGAGGAAGGGTGGGAACAAGGCTGTGACTTGTGACTGTTTGGGGGAGGAGCAGGACTGAGCTCGACGTCTGGGAACAGGAGACAGGTTGCTGCGGTGGGAGAGGCAGAAGACGGAGGGAAGACGCCCTTGGAAAAGTCAGGGGGCGCTGCAGGCCAGGGCAGGGGTTTGGGATTTTATTCTGAGTTGACGGGAAGCCACGGGAAGGTTGAGCGCAGAGGAGGGAAGCGACCAGATTAGCGCTGTAGTCCGAGTGAGATCGTGGTGGCTTGGTCTGGAGACGGTGAGAAGTGCCCACTTTGGGGGTCTGTTTTAAAAGTAGGGCCCACAGGACTTGACTGACTGATTGGATGAGGATGTCAAAAAGTAGAAGAATCAAGGATGACTCAGATCTTTGGCTTGAGTGCTCGGTGGAAGGTGTTACCATTTACTGAGACGAAGTTGGTTTAGGGTTTGAGGGGGAGCTGGAGTCAAGAATTCTGCTTTGGTCATGCCAAGTGCTGTCTATGTGGAGGGATTGCGTGGGTGGTGCTGTAAAGGCAGAGAATGTAAGGCAGTAGCTGGAAGGAGTGATGGGGGCTACTGAGGGTTTTTTGGGGGGGAAAAATCTTTATTTGTCAGAGCAGTTATAGGTTCACAGAAAACCCAAGTGGTAGGTACGGAGATTTCCCATTTTACCCTCTGCTGTCACACAGGCACTGACAACCCCCCACCAGAGTGGGGCCTGGTTACAGGGGATGAACCTGTACAGACAGACGGACACGTCATCATCACCCAATGGCCATAGCTGACACTAGGGTTCTCTCTCGGTGTTGTAAATTCTGTGGGCTTGGACAAATGTATAATGGCATGTACCTGCCATTATAGTGTCACACAGAGCAGTGTGTCAGGCCACACTTCATATCTCCAAGGCTTTTCTCATGCTCCCTCTGTCTGAGAAGTTCCTCCACCCCTCGTCTGTCCAAGTCAGCTCATCCTTCTTTTCATGACCTTCACCCCCAGATGGAGTAGACCATTCTCTTCTCGACCTGTTGTGCCTTTCTTGAGATCACCTACAAAACACTGTGCGTCTGTCTCCCGGCTTGGGGGGGGGGTTGCTCCCGCCCTTCCCCTGGCCTCACGTGTTCACGTGGAGGGTCTCCTGCTGGAGCGCACGGTCAGCCTCGGGTCCCACCCCCGGCTTACCCCTCTCCAAGGAGAACGGGCCCGCCTGCTGAGTGACGTCCACCCACCTCTGTTCCTTGGTTGGGTGGAGCTGACCTACTGAAGCTTCAAGAGCGCTAAAGATCCACTCTTGTTCTCTTCATTACCATTCTCTGAGCCAGCAACCTCGGGAAGACTGCAGAGTGGACTGGGTGTACTCTGCAGCAATCTTAAGCCGGAAATCCTTTCCCCTCCGGTTTTATTAAGAGAGAATTCCCTACAGCTGGGCCAGGAGGGTGGCGCAGGGAGACAGCTCGCTCCCCCTCTCCCACGAACACGGCAAAAGCTACACCTACGCACGGAGCAGACCACACGGCTGCGCGCTGAGCTCTGACGGAGCGTCTCTTACATCGCCAACACCAGGAAACCCCCACAAAACTGGACAAACAGGGAGTTTATACCATATGGCGCAGGCAGCTGTATCCAACACCTTGTAGCAACTTATAATGAAATCAAGTCTGGAGAAGAATGTGTGTACGTGTATGTGTGACTAGGACATGACGCTGTACACGAGAAGCTGACACGTTGTAAACTGACTATGCTTCCATTACAAGAGGAGCTAATTCGCAAACACATTGTGTATGTTTAAGGTGCACAATGTGCTAATTTGATACACTAATATATTGCAGAACAATGACCACCATAGCGTTAGCTGAAAACCTCCAGTCACGTCACGTAGTTACCATTTCTTTTTTTTTTAATTTAACTTTTTGATTGGGTTATAGTCCGTTTACAATGTTGTGTCAATGTCTGGTGTACAGCACAATTTTTCAGTCATACGTGAACGTACATATATTCATTTTCATATTCTACCATTTCTTTTTTTGTGGCAAGAGCATCTGAGAGTTACTCACTTAGCAACTTTCAAGTATATAACGCAGTATTATTAACTATAATCACCAAGCTGTTCGTCGAATCCGCAGGCCTTACTCAGCTTATGACTGGAAGTTTGCACCCTCTGACCAACAGCTCCCCCACTTTCCCACCCCAGAGCCCTGCAACCAGCACTCCGCTCCCTGTTTCTATGAGTTCAGGGTTTTAGATGCCACATATAACTGAGATCATTCAGCACTTGTCTTTCTCTGTTTGACTTATATCACTTAGCATAATGCCCTCAAGTTTCATCCATGTTGTCACAAAAGTCAGGATGGGAAGCATCAGTCTTGGGAAGTAGGTCTGGTCTGTAGACCCAGCCTCCTTGGATGCACTCTTGGGAATCTAAGGACTGCCAAATCACGTCTAGATTTGGGGGATAAATCTAAAGCCACGTTCTCCAATCCCTGCGTCAGTAATGATGCTGACAGTCTGATACCTGTAAGTCCTTTTGCCTTTTTTTTTTTTGATTAATTGTAAACCAAGGAGGGAAACAGAAGATTATTGTCTATTATTTATGGATTGTCTAAAATTTCACCGACTCCCTTCTAGAGGGAAATTTCCTTGAGATCTTGTTCATCTTTGAATCCTAAATGCCTAGCACAGGTCACGGCGTGTAACAAAGGCTCCTCTTTCTATTGATTTTCTTAGAAGTTTTGATAACCACAGTGGGAAAGCCTGAGAGTCATCAGACATGTACGTTTTCCATTAGAAAGAGATATTGCAAAAAGTTCATTAAAAGGCAGGCAAAATTAGGTGGCCTAAGATTTGGAGAGGAAAGGTGGCTTTGGAAAGTTGAAAAGCTAAGACATTTAATTTCTGATGTTATCATGGCCAATAATGATGCCAAGGAGGAAGAAAATTACATGACTGAAAAAAATTACATGACTAAACAGGGATTTCTGATTTCAAAAGTACATGATAGAAAAAGAAAAACCAAACAGTGGTGAATGGAAGATGAGGCACAGGTCTGTAGAATAGTGTAGTAAAGCTAAAATCCAAACGGAGCTGAAGTTTGAAAGAAAAAAAAAATGAGAGAGAGAAGTGCAACCAAAACAGCCTTGTAATAAATAGTTAATAGTACAGGACGTACAATGAGCCTAATTCTCTTGTTGCTTTTCTTTTTTTCTTCTGTCAAGGAAAAAGGGTATTTGTAATTTTAAGAGGAAGAGATGGCACCTAGCATCTCTTAACGAGGTCAAATCTTCTGGAGTGCGGCAAGAACTAGTAAAAAAATTTTCAAAACAGTATCACAGATCTTTAATAAATCATAGATGTTTCTCTAGCCATATAAGGATCTCATCTGTAGATTAAAATAATTGTGTCTTATTTCCAAGATTTATGCCATTCATTTCATTCTCTTATCTTACTGCTTAGTCAGAATTTTCCAAAACAATATTTAATGACAGTAATGAAAATGGGCTTCCCTGCCCAATTACTGAATGTTGATGAGAGATTTTATTATTTCATTGTTTAATGTAATAGTTTGTTATTTTTCTAAGTTTTCTTTCCATACTTATTTTTTCCTATTTCTATTTTATTTAGACGCCTTCTTGATATTTTTTTGTCCTCATAAATGAATGATGTTTTAACATATCAGTACTATCTAAAAAGCAGACCAAGATGGTGAATGGACCAAAAGCTGTTCATTTGAGCATGTACAGATGTTCAACTAAGAGAAGATGGGCTATGATACAGTCAAAAAGTGTATCTCAAAGTTTTTTAAGGGCTGTTATGTAGAAAAGGAATTGGTCTTATTCTAAAAAGTACCTGCCCCCGCCCCCCAAAAAAAACAGAATAGGAGCTGTAGGCAGAAGCTGCAGCAACATGGATTTTAGTTTTACATAAGAAACTTTCTTGAAGTCATAACTGTCCAGAAATGGACAGTTTCTGGATAATGGGTTTCCATCTACTGGAATTACTGGGTAGAAATTGCTCCCTTCTCTCCACCTCTCACTGCCTTTTCCCCCTAAATGAGGCAGGATTACCTACCTGACTGGTGAGACGGCAAGTCTAGTAGAGGTTGTCTGTGGTCGGCGCTTCTGTGATCAACAAGGGAGTGTGTCCAGTGTTGTCTTCAGGCCCTGAAAGGGCACAAGGCAGAGCACTCCCAGAGGGCCGGGCAGTGTCTCCTGGGCACACCCCACTCTCCCCAAGTGGCCGCGGACTGGGCTTAAGCCTCAGATCTGGTGAGCTCTCCAGCTTGGCTTCACCATCAGCAAAGCTAGCATGTTGGTCCCTGTGTTCCTCCTTATTTGTATTCTGATCATCAGTTCCAGCGTGGAGGGTGAGGGTGGGGGAGGTCCCCACACCAACAGACAATTCTCAGACACCAGCTGGGTGTCCTACAGCTCAACTCAGTTCTGACACTGTCGACCCCAAGATAGTGTCAGATCCCACGGGTTAAGGGTTCAGTCCGATTTAAGACTGCCCCTCCCCAACTCAGACACCAGCCACAAGCCCAGGCTGTTACCCGTACTTCTGACCGACTGGTTATAGATCAGAGGTTCCAAAGACCCTCCTGTGGTTTGATTCCTTTGCTCGAGTGGCTCAAGGAACTCAGAGAAACAGTTTACTTAGCAGATCACTGGTTTATTTTAGAAAGATATGTCAGGAACAGCCAGATGGAAGAGCTGCACAAGGCAAGGTGCGGGGAAAGGACGTGGAGACTCCATGCTCTCCGGGTGCCACTCTCCCCGAATCTCCACGTGTCCATCAACCCTGAAGCTCTCTGAACCCCGCCCTCTTGAGTTCTTAGGGTTGTGTCACTGTATTGGCATGGCTGATTAAACCATTGGCCACTGGCAATTGAACTCAATCTCCAGCCCCTCTCCCCTCCCCAAAGGTGTGGGGGAGAGGACATGACACTGAAATTTCCAACCCTCAAATCACATGTTTGGTTCCCCTGGTCACCAGTCTCCATTCTTGGATGCTTTCCAAAAGTCACCTCATCAGGATAACAAAAGACAACTTTATCACTCTCATCACTTCAGGAATTCCAAAGGTTTTAGGAGCTCTGTCCCAGAAACGAGGACAAATACCAAAAATAAGTATCTTATTGTAAATCACAATATCACACTCCCTCTTTGCTTTCTCAACAGGTTCAGAACTCAGAAGAGAGAGACATGAAATTAATTAGCACCGAAATCCCAACATGGTGGGTACAATAGAAAAGACTGAAGCACTGAATAAGGTGGCAGGGCCTGCAGTCTGTTTCAGCCCTAAGTTGGTGTCACCTTCTATAGACTGTTCAATCCGACCCGTCTCTCGCTCAGGAAAGCACAGTGGCACGAAGGTGAGTCGCTTTATGAACTTTGACAGGAGATCAACCCAAGTCAGGTTTCAAGAAGGTAAGTTTTAGATTTGCTTTCTTTTCTGGAACGGTGTCCAGGAACAGAACAGAATGATGTTCAGGAACAGAACATCTTGTCTTAGAGCGGAGAAGACCATCGATCCTAGAAGAGGAAAGCAAACGGATGGAAACAAATTAAATTCTGTTTTTCAACTTTTTTTTTGTAACAGAGAGAAACTATGTTTTTGCTTAAGGAAGAGGTCTTAGCTTTTTACTTGTGAAAAAAACAATTCACTAAGCACTTCTTGTTCTGTTTCTTTGAAGGTCACAATTACAGATACTGTGATAAAGACATCCTCTTTAATGCTTGTGGTCTTTCCACTCGATGGGGGAGAAACAGCTGGCACTGTTCAGTCACAGAGCTGCCGCCTCACCTTGAAATATGGTGGAAGATAGGAGGAGGGTGGGGAACTGGAGAAACGTCTTTTTTCGTTTTCCCCAAGGTCATCTTCATCTTTCTCTAACCATAGATCTGTGCGCCACACTTTCATTTTGATCCCCATGTTCCCTGTCAGGTAACAACCCTCTGATTTAAGAATGTGTGTTTTGGAATACGAAAGTGGACGGTGGGGAGTCCTTACTTGGAATTAAAAGCCTAGAAAAAGAATTTGCAATGCATCCTGCATTCAAGTGGGATCATAAACAAACCACTGACTAAATCAATAATCCGTCACTGGGTTTGCAATTGAATCAAGAAATAAGAGAAATTTTCCTGAAATCTTTGTCACAAAGAACATTTTTATATAAGATACTAAATAGTATTCAGGTGGTCAGTACACAAAACCCGAGAGCTTGGAAATAAATTATCTTCTGAAATAGAATTTAACAGGAGAATATAAGGCCCCCCTGGAAGTAAAATCAGAAGCTACTGCCTTGAATGTCTTCGAGAATCTGGGAACACACGTCCAAGGAAGATAGTGTGTGTATAAGCGGTGGGCAGACCTGGAATATGAATGTAGTTTTTAAAAACTTAAATCTGATAAATTTTTGGTTGCCTGTTGAAAGAATACACTAGCAGGAGGAAGGCTGTTTTAAGAGAATTTCTTAAAGAGCCCAAAGAGCAAGACTTTGCTGTCCATCCAACGTGTGTGCTTCCTTTGTGGCCGAGGACAGACACAGATCGCATTACAGGATACCTGGCCACTGACTGGCCTTACCAAAACCTCCTGGGTTCCAAATGTCTCTGCTCTAAACCCTCCTCTCATTTCCTGTCCCTTAAGAGGAAATCAGAAGGAGAGCCTCAGAAGTAGACGGAGTCTTAAGGGCATCTGGCCCATGATTTGAAACGGTGCTATCCTGACACACTCGTGCGTCTTCACCTGTGATGAGGAATGGGGCAGGTGCCTAGTTACAGAATTCCTTCACCAGTTTCATAAATTAAGCTGCAGTTACCTTTAGAACTTCATTCCAACTGACTGATGTACAGCTATTCTTTTGAAAGAAAAGTGAGTGAAATGGCAGCTGGCACCCATTCCTGGAAAACCGTCTGGGTGTATTTTGGCATATTTCATGCGTGTCGTGACAGCCCCTTCAGTGACCCATATGATGCCCTTGGGTTTCTCCGCCCCACAAACCCCCTTTGTGCACCTCATTCCCATTTGCAAGTCCCCCCTTTGTCCTCAGCCCAGAGCTGAGTCATATGCTCAGTGCAGATGAGTTACTCCCGATGAGGATGGAATCCTGGAAAGCTGGAATGTGCGCACACTTGTCTTTAAGTGGCCGTGGCAGTGCGAGCCATCACAACAGCACCAGAAGCCATTTAAAGTCCCACCGCCGGCCACCAGGAGGGCTCAGAAGTGAGAGTCCTCAGCTCTCTTCTACTAGTTCTTAAATATTTCCAACACCCTGACCTTTGAAGCTTTAAAAAATTAGATCAAAAGTCTTCCAACTCCATGTTGTCTATGAGAAATCCATTTTAAATATAAAGACACACACAGATGAAAAGTAAAAGGTGAATTTAGTGGAAGTATGATGGGGACCACCAGCCTGGATCATTTAGATCAGGGGTCCACAAACTATGGCCCATGGGCCAACTCCATCTGGCTGCCTGTTTTTTTAAAAAACATTTTATTTATTCATTATTTTATTTTGGTGGGGGTGCAGGAAGTAATTAGGTTTATCTGTCTTTAGAGGAGGTGCGGGGGGCTGAACCCAGGACCCCATGCGTGCTAAGCATGCGCTCCACCACTTGAGCTGCACCCTCCCCCCGGCTGCCTATTTTTGTCCGTGTGAGCTAAGAATGGTTTTCACATTCTTTTTTTTAAAGGTTGGGGGAAAGAAAATCAAAAGAAGAATAATATTTGGGGATATATGGAGATTATATGAAGCTCAGATTTCAGTGTCCATACATTTTATTCCAATTAGACATGTCATTTCATGTGCGTATTTCCTCTGGCTGCTTTTGCGCTGCTGCGGCGAAACTAAGCGGCTGCTTAGCGACGACGGCCTTCAAAGCCTGAAATGCGCACCAGCTCTGCTCTGACCCTTCAGCGCTTCTCTGATCTTTGCTGCTCGGCCCGCTCGCTGGGGCGCCATCTTGTTTTTGATTTTCTGTCTTGACTTGGGAGGAGGGAGCTTCAGGAGCTTCCCTTTGGCCTTTCCCACTATAAAAGCCCTCACCCAGAAGGCAACGAGCCAAGGATGCCAGTCTCGGTGACACACTCAGAGAAGATGGACCCCTGGGCCGGTCTGTGGAAGTGGAGCTTGGCTGGGACTCGATTTATTGCCTGTCCTCTTATGTCCCAGCTTGGACAAGGGGGCCATGATAACCGTTCAGATCTCCAGGTGTCAGTGTCAGCAAGGATCCTCCACATTTTTTGTTGTTTCTCTCTCCCCAGTACAGCGGCCCAAGTGCCACCGGTTCCTTGGCTAAAGGGCTGGCAGGATGACTAGCATGTAGGCTGCTGGCGGTGTTGCCGGAGGAAACCAGCCTCCTCTTTTCTCAGTGGGTTCTGGGTCTGATCACTGGCTCAGATCAGGAAGTTGAGCAAGGGATCATGACTTTTAATGGGGGTGATGTCTCTCATCCTCCTGGTCAACCATCCTTCATCTCTGATGGTGCAAGCTGAGTAGGACTCTTGTTCGCTGCCCACCTAGGCTCACTGATAGGAATGGGGACAATGCCCCTGTAAAAGAGGAAGGTGCCAGCTCTTAGTCACCAGATGACAGTGAGTGGAGGGTGGGAGGAGTGGGGGTGCAACTATCACAATGAGCCGCAGGTGCTGGAGAGGCAGCCAGGAAGGCCTGGCCTGCAGAGTGATGGAGATGGTTGTTGGAACACGCATCCGTAGGGGAAGTCCCTGGCCGATGATGCTGGTCCTCAACACTAGCTGGAGTCTAAAGGCTGGGGCTGGTGGCAGTGGGGAGAGTGTCCTAACTTGTGCAGAAGAGGTCTTTGCATTGGCTTGAAACAAGGCGGATGCTGGCTGGGCATGGTTCTCAGTGTTTTCCGCCTCCCACTTACTCAGGAGTGAGACCCTTTATAAGCTTCTGGGGAATTCCTCTGGCTCTCAAACCTGCCTTTCAGTTGCCCACAGATTTTTATTTCCTTTTTGTGAAACATTAGTGGAACCTAGCAATGGCCATATGCTGCGGTCTAAATGTTTGTGCCCCCCACCCCCAATTCATCTGTTAGAATCCTAACCCCCAAAGTGATGGTGTTAGGAGGTGGGGCCTCTGGAAGGAGATAAAGTCATGAGAGTGAAGCCCCCATGAAGGGCATTAGTGCCCTTATAAGGTCCCAGAGAGCATCCTCGCCCCTTCCACCATGTGAGGACACAGTGAAAAGACTGCTGTCCATGAACCGGGAGGGGGTCCTTACCAGACATTGAGTCAGCCAACAGCTTGGTCTTGGTTTTACTTACCAACCTCCAGAGCGGTGAGGAATAAGTTTCTCTGGTTGAAGACCTACCCAGTCCCTGGTGTTGTGTTACCCTAGCACACCAAACTCAGACAGAGTCAGATGGATCCGGGTTCTCACCATGGTCCAGCCACTTACTAACTGTGTCACTTCAGCAAATTGTCTGACCTGTCTGAGCCTCAGTTCCTGTTCATAATCGCACCTGGCCCACAGGGGGTTTAGGGATAAATGAGATGATTGACGTTAAAATTCCCAGCACTAAGTGTCCTCTACTGATCTGTGAATGTTTTACCTCTGTGCTAAACCATCATCACTGCTCTCTGCAAAGCTTTTGCTCCACAGAGGCAGAGACTGTAACTTGAAAGGGTTACTAATCCCTCGAAACCCTCTGATCACAGATAAACTCATTTCCCGATCCTGCCACGTAAGCCACCGATCTGGCTTTGATGACCCCGATCACACACTGAGGACCACATTAAGGTTACCACTCAAAGCTGTACTCATGATCAAAGTTCTGGAGCAAGGCTTGCTTCTGCCTACGCACTCCGGGGATGGCACCAAACAGCAGGATGGAAAAAATAGCAGCCCCCCCTCCCCACCACCGCCAGCCGTCACTCACAGATCGAGTTCGTGGTCCCACTGCTCAGAGTGGAAACCTCACTGCTGGAAAGTGATAGAAGCATTTTATAACCCATTGGCCAATTTAGTGTGCATGTCTGAACTCAGCTTCTAAAAAATACCCACGTTAAAGTCATAAAACCGCCACAAAAATCATGTTTTCTGAAAAAGTATATTTCTTATTGGAAGGATTAGTTTTCAACTAATCAAAGCAATTAAAAAATTATGGAGGAGAGAAGGTATAGCTCGGTGACAATGTGTGCTTAGCATGCACGAGGTCCTGGTTTCAATCCCCAGTACCTCTGCTAAATAA
This sequence comes from Camelus dromedarius, assembly GCF_036321535.1. Lineage (NCBI taxonomy): Eukaryota > Metazoa > Chordata > Mammalia > Artiodactyla > Camelidae > Camelus > Camelus dromedarius. Next base: position 3,379,631 of record NC_087461.1, read on the forward strand.
ATAACTAAATCTAATTACCTCTTCTCCATGCCAAAAAGGTTAAAATTTTTAAAAAGTTAGAATAAAAAATCAAAATAAATAAATAAATAAACTTAATTACCTCCCCCCAAAATAAATAAATAAAAACAAAATAAACTAAAAAAGAATTAAAAAAAGAAAATCATACTTAAAAAAAGTTATGGAAAATTTTGTGAACAAGTAGAACAGACATCCATTAGAAAATGAATTAAAACTTTTTAAAAAACTCAGAAAATTCTACATACTTAAAAAATTTACTGGTCATAAATTCAAGCAAAACAAAAAGAAAGAAAGAAAGAACGGCTATAATCCTATCTGTCTGGAGAAAACCGTACTGGTAAATATTGGTTAGAAAACTTCTCTATTTTTAGGTATTCCTAAAACAAAAATGGGATCTTTCTAAATAAACTGCGACCCAACAGAGTTCAATTTCACTGTTTTTATTATTGGGCCACTTGGTTTGTTTTAAATGTTTGCTATTATAAATATTACAGAGCAGGAATACTGTAGAGAATGACTTAGAAAGGAAAAAATGCAGGGGGAAAAATTTTTTTTTTCTGAAAGGTGGACAAAACTGCTTTGCGATACCTGAAACAAAAATCGTCCTCTGTGGAAGATCAAACGCATCACTACACACAGGGCCCCCGGGAATGACCAGTTTTGACCCGATATGCTAGCTCCACGCGAGAAGCGTGAAGCGCTTTCCTTTGCTCTGCCCTGGAGCAGCACGGCGGGAGCCACTGGCCCGAGGGTCTGGGGCCACTCCCCTGTGGAAACGCGTGGACCGGGTGCTGTTCGACAGTAGCTCATGCCCCCCCCCCCCTTCCCCACGTTTCCTGTGACAGTTGGTCTGCTTAAGTTGAATAACTCGCCCATTTCGAGAAATTATCCAGTCCTAAAAATTATCTCTTTTGTCTAGATTTGGCCACTTCTTTGCTAAAACTGAACAATGTCATCTCAAGCTAATTTTACTTTCCTCTGTATCTGGAGTTAATCCGCCTTACTCCATGTATTGTATGTTTGTGCTTTCTTTTTTTAAAATTCCTTTTCTTTTCTTCTTCTTCCTTTTATTTTTTTTTTTTTTGCAAGGGGGAGGTTGTTAGTTTTGTTAGTTTTTTGATGGAAGTACTGGGGATTGAACCCAGGACCTCTTGCATGCTAAGCACACCCTCTACCACTTGAACTATATGCCTCCCCTCCCCCGTGCTTTCTTTTTCAAGCATCATCAACTTTCTGGTTTCAGCCGGCCTGGGGTCTAGTACTTGTGGTCAGCAGTCTTCACCTGGGCCCGGGGGCGGGGGGCGGGGGGGGGCGGGGGGGGGTCTGTTTCCTGTAAAAACAACCTGGGAATGTGTGTCAACCCTTAAACCGAATCTTTCAGGGAACTGGGAGTGAGTCTGCCCTGGGGCGGATTTACAGTCTGAATTGTGACCAGGTCCCCGGCCCAACAGCTTTTCTTTCTTTCTACATCTTCACGTTGCCCAGTCATTCAGTCTTGAACCGCCTTTTGAGACTCAGGGGAGGCCTGGGAGACTAAAGGAAAGTGCTTTTATGTCAAAGGACAGGGACCCAGGGGCTTGTATACGGTTTCAAATGTAGATGTGAAAATCCCATTTCCTCTCCCCTCCCAACCTCTGTTACACCGACTTTAAACTGTGAGGCTGTGTAACACGCCCTTCTTTCCTGTCACCTGCACGCCGCTCCTACGGTTCCTACGTCCTGCGCTTCATCCAGCGCGCCCCGCCCTCTCTTCTGCAGCATCTTCCCCCTTCATCTCTCCTGTTGTGATTTATTTCTGCTTTTGTGCATCTCGATGAACGGTTCTGAACTCGACATCTGCAGCCCTGGATCAGTTCTCCTCCTGCCACCTGGGGACACAGCCAGGCTCCCCCGAGTCTGAAATGTCACAGCCTTGCCCCACCGCGACCCCTTCTGGCGGGAGAGGACGACACGGGCGGAGGGGCGGTGCGGGCGCAGTCCTCCCGCCGGCAGGGGGCGCGGCGGCAGGCGGGGCGCCGTAGACGCAAGCGCAGGGCGCCTCTCTTCCCGCCGCACGCGCCGTGACCCCGCGCCGCCGCCCGCCGCTCCGAGTCTGCGTAGAGGTTGGCGCCGGAGTGGTCCGGCCGTCGGAGGCTGACGCCGAGCGCGCCCTGCCCGCCGTCTCCGCGGCGCGTCGGCCCCGCTGCGCCGCCGCGGCCCGGGAGCGTCGGCCGGGCGGGCCGGGTAAGTGGCGCCCGGACCGGCGGGCGGGGGCCGGGGCGGGCGCGCCTCCTCGGGCGGCGCTGGAGGCGAGGCCGCGGCTCTAGGCCGCGCGGCGAGGGCGGGGGTCCTGGACCAGCCCCCGAGGCCCTGGCGCCTTCGCCTTAGGGGGCCCGGTGCCGGACCACCATCCGCGGCTCCCTTCGCGCCCCGCCGCCCCTTTCCTTTATCTGCCTCGGGTCACCGGGATCTCGAAGTCCTCCTCTCCTCTCCTTTTCTTCCCCGTCTGTTTGTTCCCGTTTCTTCTGGGCCGGAAGGTGTGTTTTTCCTCCCCTCCGTAGGTCATGTTTGGAAAAAGTTGCGGGGTCCTTTGGCAGGCCTGGATCGCTCGTGGCCATTAGCAGACCTCGGGGGTCGCGGGTGCAGAGGAAGGAAGCCGTTTCCTTCCCGGGCTGCAGAACGGGGAAGCCAGGTGTTGACATCTCTCAGAGATGGAGGTTTACCTGGACAGGCGAAGGGAGATGTGACTCCGGCATTACCTCGATCCTTTTCCTTTTGTTATGGAAACGACAGGCCAGCCAAGAAACAAGCACCACTTGAAGGGCTGGAGCACTCAGATTTATTATGCCTGCAGGCTCACAGGGGCTTCTGCTCCGAAGCTCTGAGCCCCTCCAAGACGTGTGCGTGTGGTTTTATAGGGTTAATTACAAGCTTGGGGTATTCGGCCAATAGGCATTGTACAGCTTTCGTAGCATCATTATCACAAAAGCAGAGGCAGGAAGGCAGCAGACTGACGTTCCAAGGACAGTTATGTCTCTCTGAAAATTTAGCTGGCTAGCAAAAAAAAACATGAGCAGGGAATCAGCAAACCCACACTTACTAACTTAAATTTAGGAGTTAGCCTAGCAGAACTCAGATTAGTAATCTGACACTTGTTAAACTTAGATTTACAAGTAGGCCCAGCCCGGCTTTTCCTTCACACTTTTAAAGCGGTGTTTTAGCTCTGACGTCCAATCACCAGGCATTTTTTTTTAGCATCTCCCTTTGCCCAGACGAGGTGTTAGGAACAGCGGGTGCTGGATAAATAAGCTTCTGTCCCTATGCTCTGTAAGTTTAGTTTGCAGGGGAGCAAGCATGAAAACCTGTACTGGGGTTGACCCGAGGGACTTGAATGGGGTCTGGAAAGGCTTCCAAGGGCCAATGAGGCTTATGACTAAGTCCTGGTGGTGTTTTGTTAGATGTGCAAGATGGGGGAAAGGTTCCCTGCAGAGGGAATGGGTGTAAAGATAGCAGGGGTGAAGCACCGTAGTGCATTCTGGAAATTGCAGGAAAGGCAGAGAGGTTTGAAGAGGGGTAGTCGGGTCAGATCAAGAAGGTTCTTGGGGGAGTCAGTAGAGCCGTGGAAGGTGCTTATCACTAGAGCCAGGCAGATGCGGGGAAAATAGGATATTCCGGGCAAAGGCCAAGTCCCATACGTACTCAGGTGGACGAGGACTGTGTCTCCGGCAACAGGTGGGGTTTTTAAGGAATGCAGCTCAGTTTCCACGATTTGAGGGGATAAAGGCCCCAGACAGTTTGATTATAATAAGGAATTTTAAGGAATATTGGGTATTAGTAACTTAAACTGAGAGTGTTTTGTTTTTAGAACTTTTATTAAGAAAGGCGTGGTGCACAGGTTGGAATAGAGAGCGTAGGTTGTGAGTGAGGCAGCAGCAGAACAAGGTGTAATGGGAGCGTTGACCCTAAAGAGGTGTTCTGATTGTGGGGTTCTGTGAGCGCCAAGGGTAGCCTTTATGGAAAATAGGAACCTGGAAAATTGCCGTGTGTCCCCAAAGGTAATGTTATACAGTGGGTTTCTTTTTACCGGCTTGTTTAAAATTACCTTCCGGGAGCAAATGACGGAAGGCTAGTATTCATCCCCCAGGTTTTCCGTGATAGTGCAAAGTGAAGTTCTCTCACCTGCCTAGCCCGCAGGGGACTCGCGGGCTTTGTGTCCAGTGCACTCCAGCCTGTGGCGCTTTGGTAGCAATAGAGTGTGTGAGAGTGGATGGAGACACTGACCTGTGACGAGGTGTTAGAGCTGGGGGCACAGGGAAACATTTAAGTTCTTCAGGAAGTCACGAATGTTGCGCATGAAGCAGGTGCCTCGTATCACCTGTGTATTTTGTGGACATCGACAAGCACCACTCTCATGGTTCCCTTCCCGTTCCTTTCTGTATGTGCAGCGCTTCACATGTTCTGTAGGCTCATTTTTGATTTATGAGACATGAATATCTATTAAAAAGTCCTTTTCTTGCCAAGCCTCCTTCCTCAGGTGCTCAGAACTCAGACCTTGACTCATTTTCAGTTGTATGATGGAAGTAGTTTTTCTCCCATTGATTGTGTATAAAAAGTTTGCCATGCTTATCTCAAATCTGCCCACCACAAGTTAAGTCCCTGAAAGGCAGATCTGCAGATCGTACTGTTCTGTAATAATGTGACTTGGGTAGGTGCTTTAACGTTTTCCACTCACTCACTGATGCATTTAGAAAATACTTACGAAGCACTTCCAGTGTTCCAGGCATGATGCTAAGCTAAGGATATAAAGATGAAGGCAGAAATGGCCCGTACCTGTGAGGGGCTTACGACACAGGAAGAGATGGAGGTGCCAGCCAGACAGCGTAACATGCGAGTGTGTTCAGGGGAGACAAGCCGGAGGTAGTTTAATGTGGGGGAGTAGTCACCGAAGGCTTCAGAGATGCACTTGAGAGATGAGTGGGTGGGTTGCTTCTGCAAAGACACCTTCCATGTTCTTTTTCTGCCAGTTCCATGTGTTTTAAAAAATACTTTGCCAGCTTATGTAGAATCTTGAAAAGTCATCATTTTTCTGGCAGAAACATGTTCGCTGTGTTTCTTTTTAAGAAAAATAAAAACACATACATGGAAAATGTGTTAATCAAAGGACGGTGTGACCATAAAAAAGAAGTAAATAGAAGGTATTTTAAAGATGTTACAAAAAATCGGTTGTTTGTATTTGTATCATTTGATTCTGGCTTCTTAAGGTATATGCAAATGTTGGAAATAGTGCTACTTTCTTACTACCTGGCACCAGACTTCATGAAATAAATGTGTTATATCATCTGAAAGCATCTCAGCATTGATTAAGCTGAGGTCCTAACAGAGTCTTGTCAATGCACTTGTTACATTTCAGTGTTTGCTGTGGAGAAAATGAATGAATCGACGGCGGTATGTTTATGACGCTTAAGGCAGCTAAAATAAAGTTGTACGCACCTTTTAAGGAATAGATGTAATAAAACTGTGAAATAAGGTTATATAATAGGAGGAAAGCAAGGAGTTAATGCAAATGGGCTTTCGGGTTGTTGCTCACCCCTGGCGAGATCATGTGACTGGAACGGGGCCACGTGGGTTGAGTGTGGTTTCTTCTCCAGATCCTGTGGTGTTTTGGGTGGTGAATTCACTGGTGCTTGTAGCATTGTAGTAATTAATCAAAGCAGGCCCTCCATGTGCAGATGGATGACAAGGGTGTCGTTGCTGTGGTTAATCCAGGTCTCTGAATTTGGAGGTCAGTGACAAGGAGAAACATGAAGAGAGCTCTTCTGCATCCCCGTGGTGCGGAGACCTGATTTATAGGCTCTACGTTCCGGAAGGCGAGCAGGTGCAGCTACGGTGATGTCAGCTCCTAATATTTAAAAGTGTTTTTGAGAACAAGAACAAGGAACTTTAAATGAACATTAGATTTTGCTGCATAATGACTTCCAGAGCTCACAGAGCCAGGCAGATCGAAGGAATTGTTGGCAAACCAGCTTCAGTCTAGACTGGAGTCAGAGAAGTGTGGTTTTGTGAGGCCTCAGCAGCTCAGCGGTGACAGCTTTGTGAGGTGGTGGTTCTCTGCTGGAGTTCGCAGTTTGTGGCACTGCTTGATGGTTTAGCCCTGACGCTTGGGAAGACGTTTCTATCAAAGTTTGCCCTTCCAGGTAGGGCCACGTCCTAGCAGCCTGTTACCTCACATGCCTCCCCCAGTGCTGCTTCTCCCCGCCTTTTACTTTTTCTTTTCTTTTTCTTTACTTTTTATTGTGGTAAAATACACTTTGCATTTTTAGCTGTTGTTAAGTGTGCAGCACTGTTTGTGACCATTAGCATCTTCCAGCTCCCAGACCTCTTGCCTCCTCTTTCCCTTCCTAGTGGAACCCGTGGGCGTGCTGTGGTCTTGCTGTGATTTGTGTGGCTAAATAGAATTTATTTAATAGTAATATTTCAGCAAATGTCTATTAAATGCTTACTCTGTGCCAGAAGTTGGAATTGCAGAAATGAATAAGCTGGTGTTTTCCCTTCATAGTTTAGTGGGCGTTTGGTTACTCTGTTTCCAGTGGTACTAATGTTATTTGTAAATATCTTTTTTGATAAGTCCTCAAACTTCTTATGAAGAAATTTAGGGGGACGTACTGTGGAGGTAGGTTTGCAGACAAACTTTGATAATTTATGTTTGTAATTTCTCAGAGGCTTTGATGTTTATACTTGTTTCCCAGAATGTGTCGTTCTTTTGCTTTCAAAAGAATAAAGATAAAGCAAATGAACCCATAGTTTGTTTACTGGCTTTGGCTTGGTGACCAGTTGAATGAAGAGGGCCCCAAAAAATTAAACTAGGAAAGATGAAAGATGCATGGTCATTTCTGAAGTTCTGTTTTGAGACTCGTAATACAGGTGACCTGTAAACGACGTGCGGGTTTGGGGCCCCCACCCTCTCTGTGTGGTTGAAAACCCAAATAGAACTTTTCGGTTGGCCCTCCGTATCCACAGGTCCACATCCACAGATCCAGCCAACGCGGGTGCTGTACTTCCGGGGTACTTGCTGTTGGGAAAAGCCACATACGAGTGGACTTGTGCGCTTCAGACTGGGTTGCTCAAGGGCCGGCTGTGCTAAGCTGGGCGTTCGGCCTTGCTCCTCTTCGCTGTTGCTGTGAGTTTTTCAGCTAATGTGAACTTTAAGGGTATGCCTCTAGACAGGAAGGAGTCGTTCTGAACACCAGGTAGGCTGGGGGCAGGAGCGTGAAAGCCTTGGGGCTCTTTGGTGCAGCTCTTCCAAAGCTTCGTCGATCAGAAATTTCTGAGGGGATGAATGGGAGGGGTTTGCAGATGGAGCTTAACTATGCAGTCGGCTCAGTTTCCTCTTCTGCTCTAGGGCGATCATTGATCTTAGTTCTGGGGTGGAGCAGTGACCTTGACCAGCTGGAGCTAGGTTTTCATGGGGTTTACAGTGTGCATTAAAATAGTAGCATCTGATGTGGACGCCAGGGCATTCCCTACAAAACTTTGGAGACGTGATCGTTTTTTCAGCCATGCTTGGTTAAGAAATGGAATTCGTGCATTTTTCTTCATTTAGCCTCAGCGACTTGAGTTTAACGGGACAAGGTGTGGCCGGGGTCCTGAGTGAAGTGCTCACGTTGTCTGGCACTGGAGGTGGTGGCCGTCCCCGTGGGCCTCACTCTAGGAAAGCCTCTGTCCTTCCCGCCGCACCGTGGGGGTGGGGGCCAGGAGTGGTCACAGGAGCCTTGAGGAGAGGGTGGAGGCTCCTTGAGCTTCCGGGGACTCATTGGAGCCGTCAGCCCTGTACCCTGGGCTCTGCTTCCCTCCGCCCTGCTTCTGTGCCGCCTTGGGGCCTTTCATTTAGAAATCAGAACTGAGCTTGTAGGCAGTCTGGGGGTTCAAACGTTAAGGAAGGGAAGAAACTACGAGAAGCGGCCGCAGCTTCGTGGGGCCGACTTCCAGGCCGAGAGCTGCTCTGTTCAAAACCAGAACAGCTGTTCTGAGGGAGTGAGGTGACACCGCCCTTCGCCCAGTCCCCCTCTGCCCTGGTCTGGGCTGTAACGGGGGCCTGGTCCTCAGCTTCTGCAGCAGATACGGCATTAACAGTAGATTGTTGATTATCTCTTTGTAATCAGCGTCATTAGGTTACACATTTCTGCTTGTTGGGATCAAGGAAGGGTATTAATAAGATCAAGCCCTCGACTCTCCTGCCAGCAATCATAATTTATGAAAATACGCCATCTGTGAGATCATTTCTTTTTCTTCCTATTTGTAGGCATATATTTAAATTTTTTGTTATTAAAGGGCAGTCAAAGAAAGTTAATTAACAGTACTAAGTCAGCCTGGTAATTGGTGTTTTTGTCAGACATCTCCTTTTTGCTACTGACAAAAAAGAGACCTTTTAAAAAATCAGTTATGTGTAATAACAATGCCCTGAGTCCAGAACTTCTATCTTACCTCATTCTGTACCATCGAACGGAATGGTCTCCCTCATGAGTTACTTGACCACATGATTTATATACAGGAAAATTCATTCAAGAGGTATATTTTTAAAATAATACACCGCTGTAGCTCTGTGTACTAGAAAGGACGCTGACGGTGATATCAGGCGTCTTGGCTTCTGTCACTGAATGCTCCTGGACCAGGTGATCTCTTCAGAAACCGTTTACCTCTAAAATTCCGTGATGCTGCATTATTTTAACATGGAAAGGTTGGAAATTTACTACATTTTTGCATTCTTTAAACCCTCCCCACTCTGCCTCTCAGCATTAAACCGAGAAGATGTCGCTGTACGATGACTTGGGAGTGGAGACCAGCGATTCAAAAACGGAAGGCTGGTCCAAAAACTTCAAACTCCTCCAGTCTCAGCTGCAGGTGAAGAAGGCAGCGCTCACCCAGGCCAAGGTAATTTGAGGGCCCGTGTGGAGCAGGCGCCTCCCCGGGGTGGAGCGGAGTTGGGCTTAGCCCACTCCCCTGCCTCTTTCTTGGATGGGTGGGGTTAAACATTTATGGACGGAGAGGCTGGGGTCCTGGAGGGAGACCACTTCCTTCTCCCAGCTCCTGGGACTGGGCCTGTTGCCGGGGGTCGGGGGAGAAGAGCAGGTCTCTCTGTTTCTGGCGGTGATGCTGGTTTTCAAACTCCAGTGTGCCTAAGGCTGAGGGTTCGGTTAACACGCCATTTAATACCTAGTGTTCTGGTAGATTCTGTTTCTGGGTTGAGGCCTGGGGAGTCTGCATTTTTAGGGAGCAGTCCTGCTGTTTGCTGTTGGTCTGGAAGCCGCGCTGTGAGAAGGAAGCTCCGCGGTAATTCCTGAGCTGTCATCACGGGCGCAGGTTACGCAGGCTCGGAGGGGCTGAGACTGGGTCAGGGTGTGTGGGCTGGGCTGGTGGTCTTTGTTCCTGCTGTATCATGTTGGGCGCAGGCAGCATCCTTGACCTCATTTACCGTGTAAAGCATTAAAAATACGGTTGTCCACTGGGTATTTGATGTTAAAATATTACTGTCCAGTCTTCAGGGATGAGAATGATGCTGTGGTTTGCTGATTGTTTCGGAGCAAGTGTCCCTGCTGGAGGCTGTATCCCCCTAAATGGGGCAAGTACTGCTTCTAAGTGGTGAAAAAAACTCTTGCACTTCTGATGTATAAAGCACAGGTATACATAAAGTACATCAACAGTTACAGAGTGAACATTGGTATTAAAATTTCACAGGTAGAGAAAAAATGTAAAAGGTTCCTCGAAGGAGGAAGTAATAATGAAAAAAAGTTGAGAAGAACTGCTTTAGAGATACATATTGAAATATTTACTGATAAAATGATAGAATTTCAGGGATTTACCTTAAAATACTCCAGGCTGGGGCGGGGGGGTTAGGGATGGGCGTGAAACAGAATTTGCTGAGAGTCCGTGGTTATTGGAGCTGAGTTACAGCGGCTTAAGAATTAATTGAGGATTCTCCTTAATGTAATGTTGAAAATTTCCATAATAAATGTTTTCTTAAAGTTGGAATGTTTTCTTTCCCTTCACTCCGTACAACATAAATACTGGAGTGTTTACCTCTGATTTCTCAGTACTGTAGAAGGTTCTTAGGGTCAGGATGCCCCCAGGTAGAGCAACACTGCCATAAAGTTTAAATTTGTCTTGTCAGTTCTGTTGATTAGGGTTTTTGTCTTTTTCATCTATCATTACCAGATTTGAATTTTTTTATGTCAATACTGTTTCTTTTTAAAGAGAGAATTTTGTCTTTTTAAAACAAACTCATCCTACATGAAAGGAAGATTAACAAAACCCCTTTTTTTGTTTGTTTTAATTTTGTTAAGTTGGTTTAATTTTTTAAATCTTTCATAGGTTTCATGTAACTTTTGCTTTGCACATAAGGTATATAAATAAGGCTTTATTTTCTAATGCTGACACCACTTCATCTATTTTATCCTTGAAGGCCTGATATTCTCTTGTAAAATAACTGGCTCCTGGGAACAGTTCTCATACTTACTAATGTAAGCTCAGTTAGACTGTGAGTGGACGTAACTAGTGGGCAGCCTTTGTTCAAAGGAAGATAAAACAGGAAAGCGGAAGGGAGAACACAGAGGACATACACAGCTTGGCTGTCCTGCACTGCAAGCGTGTGCCCAGGGCATGGAGCCACAGCGCTCCCTGTGAACCACCCCCACGAGGCAGCGTGTGACATGCTGCCACCGACCGGCTCTCCTGGGGTCAGAGTCAAGATCTGGTGCTTTTTTCATGTTATTTCACGTGCAAATTTAAATAAAAGTGACCAAGCTTTCTGTAAACCTTTTACAGAAATGGAAGAAATTTGTTTTGTAAAAACAAAAAGACTGAGGAAACTAGTACATGATTATTGTAATAAGTGAATTAAAAAGCTGTTGTTGTAAGATGATTTTACTTATATCTGAAAGATTTATTATAGAAATCCCCCCAGAAGCTTTGTTACAAACAGTATGAGATTTAATTTGAAGCCCCAGTATAGCTTTGTTGTTTTTTGATGATTTTAGAGTCAGAGGACAAAGCAGAGTACAGTCCTTGCCCCCGTAATTGACCTGAAGCGGGGCGGCTCTTCAGATGAGCGGCAGATCGTGGACACCCCGCCGCACGTGGCTGCTGGCCTCAAGGTACGTGGGCCGCCCTCCTCCCGCCGCCCCCGACCTGGGTGGGATCTGTGGCTTCCCCCAGGTCGTGCTTTGCACCTGTCACTCCCAACACTTCTCCTCAATGGGCCTTTGCAATCTAGTCAGTATCGTTTTCAATTTAAGTTTTACTTTTATTTTATTAAATTTAAAACATTTATCTGTTTAAAGTAAAATGGTTAATTATAGAAAAATCAGGAGCTGGAGATACGCAAAAAGAAAAACAAACGACTTCAATCCTACCCTCCAGAACTTAAAGACTTTCTGTTCTGGAGTGCCTTTCCATCCTTTGCCTCCTCTGCCTCTGTTCCCTGACCTGCTTTTCTAAGTATGTGTGACTGTCCGTCTGTGTCAGGAAGTGTAGGACCACGTGCCCATTGTGACAGCTTCGCTGCGCCCGTTGTAGGTGTGCTCGCTTTAGTTCGCGTAATGCTGAATCTGTGTGGTTTCTCGTTTCTAGCTATCAAAAAGAATTTTAGTGCTTATTGTTTTTATTGTGGATTAGAGTGGAGAAAGGGGTTTTAAAAAACAACAGCAACAATTCTGCCCCTCTGGCCTCTTTTATCCCAGTGATTGTACAAAAGCTTGAAAACAACAGACAGACGCGGTCAGCTCTGTCAGTGGTTAGTGAGGGTGAGGAGGATCCGGACAAGGGTAGCTCAGAATCGTGGTTAAAAGTATACAAAACGAGGCAGAAAGGAATTCAATATGAACTGTAGTTAAGGTCACACCCACTCTTCAGGCACATCTCCGCGTCCCCGGGACACTCACGTCACAGGCAGAATAGTAACTAACACACAGCACCACGCGCACGTACTGCTTGGTGAGAAATGACCGGAAGGTTAGTGATGGGCAGCCTGCGCTAGTGCTCCTCCTCCTTGGCAAGGCACTCCCCCTCCCCGACCCCGACCCCACCCCCAGGCAGGGCCCCTCCCTCCTCATTTAGGGGCTCTGTCCTCACGCCCCGGCTGCTCGCCCAGCAGGCGTTGGCTCTGAAGCATGCGGGGCGCAGCTGAAGCTCTTGGTGGGGTTTCTTGGCCCGAGGCACTGGTGCTGCTCCTGCAGCTGGCCGTCCCGAGGGGAAGTTTTTTGAGGGTTCTTGGTCATTTCACATTTCCCCCCGCAGATTCTCTGCCTAATTTCTTCTTGGTCCATCTAATCAGAAACTGGTTAATCGTCTTCTGTTGCTGTGTGTTGACTCTGGAACCTATAATATTGCCCTCTGCATTTAATCAGTAAGCATTTTTCTTGTTATGAAGCCAGTTTTTAATTGTAAAGTCCTCCCATCAGGTGAGCACGTGGTGATTTGCACAAGTATTTCCTCACTGGAGCCAGTGACGCTCTCATGAAACCTCTACAGGCAGCTTCCTCTGCGTTTAGTTGTTTTGTTAGGCCAGGTTTCCCGAGGTGGCACTAGGAGGGTCGCTCACTTCTGCGACCAGTTTGTTCTGGTGCTGGCCTGCTTCCGGCAGAGCTGTGTCAGGGAGCAGTTTCCCTTGCAGCGTGGGAGCCTTTGGGTTTTCCCGCCCTCCCCAGCACTGGGGATTAACATTCAGTCTAATAAAGTGAAGCAGGCTGCTTTATTCTCCATAGCATGTGGAAGAGGATGCTTCATTGTTGAACTCAGCAGGGTTTAATACAGTGAAAGTTGTTTGTTAGATTCTGATATGACAGAGTGTTAACCTCCATGCTGCTGGGGTGTTCTCTGATTTAGAACCTTTGTGATGGCAGTGTTCTGTAAATTGTATAGAAGAGAAACACAGAATGTTGTCATCTTATCCTGACTCAGTGGACCTTAAAAAAATGAATGACGATGTGGGGGAAATTACATTCCCCTGCGCCAGACTCGGCATCTGATATGCAGCCTGCCCGGGAGGGGCGTGTATTCCAGAGGACCCAGAGGGTTTTGCAGGGCCCAGGAGGATGCTTTCTGCCTTTTTTCTCTTTTTTTTTTTTTAAGTCTTAATATGTCATGTCTACATGTAATCAGAACCTAAAGTTACTCTGTTAAATGATCACGAGAATGATTGAGTTATTCCTGAGTTTTTTGATAAGTTTTCATAGATGTGTGTAAAAACATTCAGTGTTTACTATAAACAATCAAATTAACTGCTTAAAATTTTAGGTGGTGGCAGCTTGTTTAAGAATTCCAGGAAAATGCTATAGGGTGTTTATGGGATTAATACTGAACTAAGAGGTGGAATTCCTGGTCATGTTCTGCTGCTCCCGGGGTAGGCGTGTGGCCACGTCAAGCCACTACACCTCCCCAGGCATCGTTCCCACACCTGTGAAACAGGAGCAGACAGGTGGTCTTCAGGGCCCTGCTAACCCTCATATTCGTTGACCTTAATTCTGTGAATAAAATTCTAAGACAGAAGATGACACTTACTTTGGCGTTCATTTCCCTCCTCAGGACCCTGTTCCCAGTGGGTTTTCTGCAGGAGAAGTTTTGATTCCCTTAGCCGATGAGTATGATCCCATGTTCCCTAACGATTATGAGAAAGTAGTGAAGCGCCAAAGAGAGGAGCGGCAGAGACAGCGGGAGCTGGAGAGACAGAAGGAAATAGAAGAGAGAGAGAAGTAAGCCTCGTGTGGGCGTGGGGATGTTTTGTGTTGGGAGAATTCACTCTCTGTGAATGAATGAGCTTTCGCGCTCTCTGGAAGGCCGAGTGAGTTTGGTGGCTGATCTGAGCTGTCATCAGGAGTCAGATGTGCAGCCATGACATCCCGCCACCAACACAGGCTCGAGAGCGCGCTTCACGTGTAGATGAAGAAAACCTAGCGTGTACATTTTGGGTGAGTTCTTGGAAAAGTAACTTAGAAACTGATATTGAATAATAGGGCTTTTTCCCTATGCTATGACTATTAGAATCATAACTATTTAAAATTCTTAAGCCAAGAGAAATAAAAATGCCATATGATATTGCTTATATGTGGAATCTAAAAAAAAAAACCCACGCAAATGAACTTACCTATAAAACAAACAGACTCACAGCATAGAGGACAAACATGGCTACCATGGTAAAGAGGGTGGGAAGGGATAAATTGGGAATTGGAAAATTGCACCTCCTGGGGAGTGATGGAAAGGTTAGCTGTCTTGATTGTTATAGTGGTTTCATCGGTGTGTACATCTATCAAAATTCATCAAACTGTACATTTGAAATATGTGTAGTTTACCATACAGGAACCATACCACAACGAAGGTGTTAAAAAAAAAAGCTACCCCCCCAAAAAGGAAAGATAGGTTAAAACATCTTTTTTAAATAAAATACTTGAAACGTTATTCGTAACTCTTACTGCTTTTGGGCCAGAGAGAGTTTTAAAAAAATTCATATACATCCTTCATGTTCTTTGAAAGTACGAGTCACAAGGATTTATACAAATAAATTTGTATTTCTTCTTTTAAAAATACTGAAGGGGGGAGGGTATAGCTCAAGTGGTAGAGCACATGCTTAGCATACACGGGGTCCTGGGTTCAATCCCCAGTACCTCCTCCAAAATTAAATAAACCTAATACCCCCCACACTCCCCCCAATATATTGAATACTAGTTACTAGTTATATAAAATACTAATATATTGTTCCTCATTATTTATTGAATCATTTCATGAAATGAAATCATGTTCTAGGGAATTAAAATTACTTAATTAACTATTACCTATGTTGACTTGCTTTAAAATTGAAAGGTAAATATCAAGGAAACCTTTTTCTTGCTATTTACATTCATATATTCATTATATTAATATTTGCAAATTCATATTAAATTTGTTCAGTTTATCTTGCGGGTTTTTCTCACTTCTCATACTTCTGCTACTTTAGTCTTTAACCGTTGTTTGCATGGGCCACCCCCCCACCCCGCAAAAAAAAAAAACCGGGTCAAGGTGACGACCCTGCGTTGGTCTGTGATGAACTTTGTTTTCTTGGTTGTCACAGGAGGCGTAAGGACAGGCATGAAGCTAGCGGGTTTTCAAGGCGCCCAGACCCAGACTCTGATGAAGATGAAGATTACGAGCGAGAGAGGAGGAAAAGAAGTAAGGCATGAACGTGGATACTGTGTCTCAGACCCGGGCCAGTTCTGCCATTTACTGTCATGCTCGTTTTGATCAGCAGTTCAGTTGCCACTGATTTGGGTAGTTTTTTCTCTGGAATCCCAGCCCCCTGTATTTGCATAACGGTTTTAATTTACATTAGGTTTTCACATATATTCTCCTTTGGGTTTCCCAACCACTTTCTAACATTTCCTTATTGGACACTTTGAGCACCTTAAAATAGACACACAGGCTTGTCTTTACCCGCAGCCCAGTCACTTGCACCTGTTCTCTGAACCTAGCTGCGTTTCTGTGAAGAACAGCTCTGAACTGAGAGTCAGGGCGCTTGTTTCCTGTTAACCTCGATGCTTGTACACTGGCCTTAGGGGAATTTCTTCTGTGAAACAGTTCATGCTGGTGCAGCGGGGTTTTGTAATTGGTTTTTTAATTTACATTTTATTGTTTTTGGATTGTTTTGTTGGTGATTAGGTTATAATACATATATTAGGGCTTTTACTTAGTGAAAAATTCCCTCTGTGCTCTGCTCAGGTTTTCCCTGGTTGTCAGGGAGCAGATGGAGTCTCTACTCTGGCTCGTCTTTGTCCACCATTCTGTGTCCCGGAAACGCTAAACGGGTGGTGCTAACACAGAACGTTTCTAAACAGACCTTCAGTTCCAGTGGTGCGCAGCTTGGAAAGGAGCGTGCCGTGCCGCAGGGCGCTTTGGCGCCGCGGGGAGCTGGGTTTGCTGGGTCCCTGCCTGCTAGCTCTCCTCTGTTGGTTTCTCAGCTGGAAAGTGGAAGCAGTCCTACCTGCGGCTACATTTTTAATCCTGGGTTCAGATGCTGAACTCTTCCGATGTCAGCGGCGGGGTGGAGTAGCAGAAGTCTTTCCTTTTTTCTTTCTTTGGGGGTTGGTGCGATGTCACAGTCCTCGAGAGTCTGGAGCTTGAACATTTTGCCTCCTTTAATCGTGGGATTTATTTTCACAGGTATGGGCGGAGCTGCCATCGCACCCCCCACCTCTCTCGTAGAGAAGGACAAGGAGCGTACGTACCTGTTTCTTGCCCTCGCGTTCAGAGACACAGCCTTAGCCCAGTCAAGGGACCCTCTGGAACCTCTGACCACGCCTTGTGCTTCACAAGTTTTTATGCCAGGCTCTGAGGCATGGGTTTTTCTACAGTGCAATGCTTCTTTTGTTTGTTTTTTAACATAACTTACTTCATTTTCTCCAACATTTCGTATTTGGAGTTCGGTTAAAACAAACAATAGCTTGGTTTACTATTTTTGTGCTCAGCGGTCTAGAGGCTGTTAGGTCCGTGACCATCCACAAGGTGGCAGCACCTCCCCGGGTTAGATGTGTTTCAGGGCACAGTGTGCATTTACGAGGTTGCCCCATGGGTCTTCTCCCGTGATCCCTTCCGGAGTCTGGGGGTTGGGTTTGGACGTTGATAAATCATCTGGCTCGTTTTCCTGCCCACGGGGTTCAGCCATCCCTGAACTGCCCCAGGAAATGTGCGTTTTACCTGTTGCCCTGTGTGCTGTCCTTTTAGAAGGAAGATGAATCAGAAACCCCGGGAGGGATGTAAGGGGGGGTGCAGCTCAGGGATGCAACGTGCACTCAGCATGCACTGGGGCCTGGGTTCAACCCCAGCGCCTCCTCTAAAAAGCACTAATAAACAAAGAGCCAGCATTTAAAACCTGTTGGCCAGTGTCTTCTGTGTGAAAATACCTGGCAGACCGCGATCCCTGCCGTTCTGGGGGCGGGGCCCCGTCTGGGTCTTCTTCAGCCTCCCTCGCTGGCTCTGGTGTGTAGCGAGGGTTACAGATCGCTGCGCTGGCGTGTGGCCCCTCCCCTCAGAGGCCTTTACGGTCTGCTAGGCTAACGGGGTCATGAGATTAGCATCTTAAGACAGATGCACAGACTGCTGTGGGAGTCGGAAGGGGTGGATGGGATCTGCCGGGGTACACAGAAAAATCTGAGTGCAGCTCAGGACTCGCTTGTAGTGTTGTGCTGACCTGTTCTGTTCCATCCCGCAGTGCCCCGAGACTTCCCTTACGAAGAGGACTCCAGACCTCGCTCGCAGTCTTCCAAAGCTGCCATCCCTCCCCCCGTGTACGAGGAGCAGGACAGACCCAGGTCCCCGACTGGCCCCGGCAACTCCTTCCTCGCCAACATGGGGTAATTAACGGTCCAGGTGCTCTCACCTCGGCAGGTTCAGGAAGGACGGAACCCCGCGTGAGGCGCTGTCAGCCCCCTGAGGCGACGCGCTGTGTCTGACAGCGCGTGCAGGTCAGGTTTGTGTGTCCCGCACACACACAGCCTCCCTGAGGGCCAGGGCTTGAGTTGCAGGGAGCGACCCCAGCGTGACACTGTTATGTTTTGTGCAAGACGTAAGGCCTTGTGATGGACGTGTTGAGTGATGTAAGTGCTGCACGTTATATTCTCCAGGTAGGAACAGCTTTTGATAATCATGTGTGTTTGTTTTCACAACATGTGAGGATAAAATTGCTCCCTGTGAAGTGGAGCTGATTTGCTCTGTGGTCAAAGGGTGGAAGACTTCTTATTCCCCTTGATAAAATGGCCTTTGCTTTAAGGTCATAGCTCTGCACCTCTAGTCTAAAAACTCAGTCATTTTAACTATAATTAGACATTTGTTTGCTGGCATATGAAGATCAGTTTTAAGGTTGACTTTCAGTTGGGGCTTGTAATTTTTTTAGGCCTCACTGGATTTGGCCTGCGTTTTGATTGTAAGAGTGCTTTATGTTGTTACTCTGACCTTCTTGGGCTGCGAGGGGCTGTCGGGTGAAGCAGTGCTGTGCTGAGGCCTCCGTCCTGTGTCCTCCAGGGGGACTTAGAAGGACGCTGCTGGTGGGGGAGCTGCTGTGACCTGGCAGTCACGCGGGCCTGCCCTCCCCGCGCTCGGGCGTCGGTCCTTCGCGCCCTCAGTGAGGTCGGGTTGGAGGAGGGACCACAGGACCGTTTTGAGTTTCTCGCCTTCTCAGGAGCCACTGTCTAGGCCTGCGCTGGTCTCCGGTCGCTGCTGGCTGCGGGTGGCTGTTAAATTAACTGAAAATGAATACAATTTAACATGCATTTCCTTAGTCACACTAGTCTCATCTCATATGCTCAGTAACCTCACAAGGCTAACAGCTGCTGTCCTGGACAGTGCGGGACAGTGCGGGCAGGGACCGTTTCCCTTGGCGTGGAGAGGTCTGCGGGCTGCCCCAGGGTGTGTGCTGGAGGGCACACAGATGTGAAGCCATTGGTGTTTTGTTTTTGTCTTTTTCTGCTAATGAAAAACTGACTTTTTTCTGAATCCCCTTTTAAATAGAAGTTAAATCTTTTTTATGCCTAAGGAAGATGCATTTGTAGTACAGCTCATTAGTTTTCAGTCTTTTCTTTTTATCCCTAGAGCAGCTTCTTCAAAAGAAGTTTTTAAGGAAATAACAAACGTGAAGCTGTGTAGGAGCAGTTCTGGCTGAAGCTGGGTTTGTGGTCTGGGCGCTGAGGCGCAGTGGTCGCTGGGGGGCAGCCTTGAGGCTAGGGGGGCTGCTCGCCGGGCGGTCTGGAAGCTGTGGGGGTTAGAGGAGGAGCTCCTCTGCTCACAGGCACAGGAGGAATTCTCCTTGGTGCTTAAGCCCGTTGGCCAATCTGGGCCTCAGTTTCTTAATCTCCATCTGTTAAGTGCATGGTCCCTAAGCGTCCTTTCATTTTTGAAGCTAGTTGTTGGAAACTCTGCCGTCCTATTTAGGAAAATGCAGGCATCTTCATTATATGAAACCATACTTGTTTTCTCACAGGCTCAGTTTTCAGTAGACTAGTTGTGAGCGCCGCCCCCGAGCAGACACTGGCACCCGCGGGAAGCCTGGTGTCTCCTGAGAGGCCCTCGGGAGCCGCGGCGCTGTGGCTGGTGCCCCCGTCCTCAGAGAGTCCCGGGATGCCGGGGTTTCAGCATTCCCTTCTGTCTTCCTCCCGAACCTCCCACAATGTCCACCTCATTATATGTGGCCTCATTGGAGCCCTTGTGGAATTTACACTCTCTCTTTCCAGAAGGAGAGTATTGTGATGTGAAACCCAGTTTGTGCTCTAGCCAGCGACCTCAGGTGCAAGGCTCTGTCTCCCTCCCCCCGCAGTGGCACTGTGGCGCATAAAATCATGCAGAAGTACGGCTTCCGGGAAGGCCAGGGCCTCGGGAAGCACGAGCAGGGCCTGAGCACCGCGCTGTCGGTGGAGAAGACCAGCAAGCGGGGAGGCAAGATCATCGTGGGCGACGCCACTGAGAAAGGTGGGCCCCCTGGGGGTTCCCGGGCGGGAGCCGGGCGCGGAGGCCGTCCTGGGTGAGAGGACTCCTGACCATGAGCGTTCCAGCTCAGGGTGGTGGGCACCGGGGACCCTGAGGCTTGTCTTCATAAATAGCTCAGCTGGAGAGACAGGGAGATGAGGAGAGGCCCGGGGGAGAGAAGGACGACAAGAGACTCGGTAGGAATGAACAGCACTCGGGGAGACACCCTCACGCCCGCTGCTCCCAGGCCAGGAGCCTGGCACATGGATGAGTCGTGGTTATGTCTTCAGAGCAGGAAAGGAAGGGCCGTGGGCAGTGCGTCAGCGACTGTCTGCTGCGTCTCCGTCCTGCAGCAGTTCTGGTTTTCAGCCCTTTCATTCTAAGTGTGATTTCTGATTTTCCCACTGATCGATTAGTCTGTGAGACTGATGTTACTTTGCAGTCTGTTGGTAGGTGATGCCTGCTTGGTGTTTTATTTTCATTTGATGGTTACAGTCTGTTCTGTGCTGAGGGCATATTGGAATGAGTCAAACGTGACTTGACATTTTAAGCAGCAGAACTGAGTTCGCGCTGAGTCAGCTTGGCTGAACGCCTTTCCCTAAAGGAGGAGGAAGACTTTCCAGGCAGCCACGTGCACGCACAGCTTAGGAGGCAGCAGTGAGCCTCACAGACTGGTACCCAAAACCGGCAGCTGCCCTGGTTTGTGGGAGTATCTGAAATTGGTCAGCGGTGGCTGCCTAGTTAACTGCTTGTTACCCTGGACTAGTGACCTTCGGCCACTGCCCGAGCGAGCCAGGACTCACTTCTGAGGGTTGTGGTCAGTGTGCTCCGTCAGCTCCTTAGGAAGTGAACTAAAGCAAAATGCAGGTAATTGGGGGTATTAAAAACGTCTAGAAATTACGGTAAATATCTACACCAAAACAAAGTGATGCTTTCATCCAGATAAGGCTGCGCTTTTGCTCAGAGGCTTGTCGGTGCTTGTAGATGACCCGAGGATGTGGGTGGCGGGGACTGCTGCTGAAATCGAATTACTCATTGTAACTCGGGCTCCGTGCTCTGGCACACCTGTGTCTGACGATGTTTTCTTGTCTCAACAGATGCAGCCAAGAAGTCGGATTCAAATCCATTAACTGAAATACTTAAGTGTCCTACTAAAGTGGTCCTTCTGAGGGTAAGAAACGGGGAGAAACCTGTTTGCCTCGCTTGGATTGTGTGTCACCCACCCTGACCTGCCCCGCACGTTTCAGCCCCACCGATGACAGAACAGTTACAGGAAACTGAAGATGGGAGTGTGGGGTCGACTCCATCGAAGACTGATGTTTTACAGGCCTCTTTCACTCATGTTTCTTTGCTAAACACGGTATTTAGGACTACAGTGAGAAATCACTTTAAAATACTTGAAATTGTTAGAAATTCAGCGTGGTTTATACATTTTGATGCTTGCATAGTTGCTCTTGTAATGCTTATAAAGCTTACAGTGCATTTTTGTTTATTTTTAAGAAATAGCAAGTTTGGGGTCCTGCGGGGATGAAAATTCTCTTTGTGTTATTTGGGATTGAGAACACTTGCTATCACGAGAGAAAGTTACTTGTGCATCTCTTTTGTTGTGCATTGGCAAATCGCCCTTGATACTGTGTTTCTGTTTCTAGAACATGGTTGGCGCAGGAGAGGTAGATGAAGACTTGGAAGTTGAAACCAAGGAAGAGTGTGAGAAATACGGCAAAGTTGGAAAATGCGTGATATTTGAAGTAAGAGGGGCTTCTTTTGATGTTTATAACCCAAGTGACGATGGATGGTGTACAGAGCGTTTCCTCCGGACAGAGGCAGTGTGCTGCAGGTAGCACCTTGTCCTACTGCAGAAGGTGGCAGACGCTTGTCCTCAGTGACAGCAATTTCAGACATAAAGGCGAGCAGGGCCTCACGTTTTACTTGGCGAGGAGGCGTTTCATCTTGTGACTGAGGTTTAGACTCCGTGGCAGTGTGCTCAGTACTGCAGTGCCTTGGCTGTGCCTTTGGTTTCACTCATTTGGCAGGTGTTCACTGAGAGCCTCCCACATACCCAGGACCAAATCGAGAGCATTTGGGACCCAGGAAGCGTGTTGTGTGCTCGTGGTGACACGTTCAGTTGAAGAAACAACAAAGCAAACACGTGGACATAGAGCATATCTGGTTGTTAGACTCAGCGGTGTTGACTGTCGTGCAGGAGGCAAGAAAGGCCTAGGGCAGCACAAGACAGAGAAGCTCTGTGAACAGCATCGGATGCGAGCTGGGCTGTGGAGTGCGGGGGTGGGACCTGGGCGGGAGGGGGCAGGTTTTCAGAGCGGGGTCCCTGCTTCCGGGAGACTGAGGAGGGTGCCGGTGGCCCAGTCGGGCGCGGTGGGCGTACGGGCGCTCCTGCAGCTGTGGGGGGCTCTGACAGCGCGGCTGAGGACGTCAGCTCCACCTGGGGGACGGAGGGCAGCCCTTCCATCTCCGCTTCTCCTCTCACTTCAGCTTCTCCTCCGTTTTATGGTGCAGCTTGTTGACCGCATAATGATTTATTTACCTGTCAGATGGCATCCGACCTCCAGAGGTCAGAGACGCTCTGCTTAGGTGTGTGTTCCCCGCACTTAACGTGGGGGCCTGTCACAAGCAGGTGTTCAACAGATGTTGGTGACAAACAAAGCATGCTTATTTCCTTGGTATTTGACCACTCCCTGTGTGCGTATGAGGATAATTGGAATACTGACTCTGACAGAAACCACCTGTGGAGGAAAACTCACATCCCGCGACCGCTCAGGCGATGACGCCACCTGTTACGCTTTCCTTTCTTTTCCAGATTCCTGGTGCCCCTGATGATGAAGCAGTACGAATATTTTTAGAATTTGAAAGGGTTGAATCAGCAATTAAAGGTATGTTGAATTTAAAAGTTGAATTTACGGTCTTAATCTTCAAAATGTGTTCTTGCCATGCTTTACAGAATACCCATCTTAACTGTCCTTTTGTTTGCCTTTTAGCTGTTGTTGATCTGAATGGGAGGTATTTTGGTGGACGGGTGGTCAAAGCGTGTTTCTACAATTTGGATAAATTCAGGGTCTTGGATTTGGCGGAACAAGTTTGACTTTAAGAACCAGAGCCCAGTAAGCCGGCAGTCCTTCGGCGCCGTGCAGGCGGAGCAGAGAAGAGCAAGAGGACAGCCGGCCTGCGGGGCCGCCGGGCGCAGAGGCCCCGGGAAGGGCCTCTGAGACGCGTGCTGATTGGTCCCTTTTTATTTGGTGGTTTTTTTTTAATACAGTATAAAAAGCCTTCAAAACAAAACAAAAGAAAACAAAAAACAATCTGTGTGCCTCTCTGGTTGTTCTCTTTTTTACGGCCACTCCTGAGGTGATTACATTCTGCTAGGATTTCATGATCATGCTCAAGTGCTTCAGTGATACAGCATTTCTTGCACTAAAAAGTCTAGAAAGTTTTGGGGTGTGGGGTTGTGTTACCCTTTAGTTTTCCTTTTTTTTGAGTCATTTTAATAAAACCTGCAAGTTACTGAACTGTAGCTTCATAAATTCTATAATAAAGTATCATCTTGGCGGTCTGCCAAAGGTGAAAATGTCTGCTTTCTCTAACAGAGAAATTCTTCTTATTGACTCCAGTCATAGAAAAAGCTCTTCACGACCTGAACCAAGGCCCAAGAACTGTAAACCTACCATGACCAGTTTGGATGGATCATTTTCAGTTAGGCTAAGTCGGACTGTAGAATTTGTGGTGAATTTTGGGGTATTCGGATATAGAAATCATGAATATAGCGTTTGTTTTCAGAGATTCAAGGCTAGTCATTAGCGTAGGTCAGAAATGACAGGTTAACTCAGAACCTTGAGGGTGTATCGTAAGTGTGCGCCCAACTGTGTTTTGGAAATGGTGGGTGTTATTTTGGGGTCACATTTCTATTGGCAAAATTTGCAGTAGTGTTAGTTCTCATACATAAGTTTAAACTTTATAAAATTCAGCCACATCAGCTACTTTAAACTGTGCTGCCACTTAATAGAGTTCTGGAATTGTGAAACATCACATCGTTGAAATGCAGTGGGATATGTGGCTTAAACATTCAGCAGGGCCACAGAACAGAAACAGATGAAAATGCTCAGTGCTAACGTTTGTTGTCAGAGCAGGAGGTGTCTCCAGAATATGCCTGTGCCTGTGTTCTGTCCCTTGCTTGCCCGAATGTTGCATGTGACTTACCTGAAGTGGCACCTGCAGGACATGCGCCCGCGTTGTCTCTTTGGGTCCTTATGACTTTATTAAAAGCGTGTTGTGACCCTCCACGGGGAGAAAGCTCTCGGCATTTCTTTGCACCCATGGACTTGGTTTGGAGACATAAGGAATATTCTGACCCTTTTTAAAAAAGGATTTTCTCATGTTTTTATTTAACATAAATAAAAGAATAACATTTTCTCTTCTGTGGTTTTATTTTACTGAGTAAAATTGAATCACGACTCTGCATTTGTGATAAAAGTGCGTATGTTCTGTAAAATAAGCGTGGGTTAAAGAACATTAGGTTAAAGAATCAGATAATTGAACATTTCATGGGACGTGAGAATAAACAGTCGGCCTGAAACATAAACAGGTGGACTTAGCTCCTGAGCACCAGTGAGAGCGCCGCATCGGGCTTCAGGTGCCTGAGTGTTCACGTGACGGCGTGGTTCAGTTCGCACGCGCCCCGGTGCCCTGCAGTGTGCTGTCCAGCTGCCCTGGTGCCTCTCGCGCTCTTGTTATGCTTCATAGCTTCATTGTTCATTTGCGTGTGGTGGCTTTTCCCACCATTCTCATGATCGACAGCCAGAGAAGTGCAGGTGACTGCCCTAGCGAGGGCACGACCGAGTGAGCGTCTCTCTCCCCAGTCCCTCTAATTAGTACTTACAGTTGCCCACGGCTGCTGCAGGCACTTGGTGCGTTGTTTGCCGTGAGTTTCCAGCATGGGAACAATTTTAAATCTGCAATGTAGTGCTTGAAAAACCTGAAATTAATTTTCAGTGTTAACTAAAATTCAAATTAACTTCAATATAAATTGAAAATTAATTAAGCTATGATATAGCCAGAAAGGTTCGGTATAATAGACATCTGGCCCACCTGAGATCTGAAAGCCCTTCCTGTGTTGCAGGGTCTCCCGTGTTCACCTGCCTCCCAACAGCCGTCCTCACACTGGTGACAATGGGCCCCACGCTGTCCAGCCTTGGGGGGGGGGGTGCGTGTGTGTGGTGGGGCCACTTGTCAGGCATGGCGGTATTGGGAGCAGTTTCTGGGTGTGATTTGGGAATGTCTTTATAGAACGCCTCCACGCAGGACTGGGGCCTGTCTGGAGATTCTGTTTGCTACCTGGATTTTTGGTTTTTTTGTTTTGTTTTTCTTTTTGCTTTTTTAGTAAATTCCTTTTCTGCTTAAAGAAGCCAGAGAGTTCTCATTTGCAGCCAAGAACTGGTAAGCACGTTGGTGTCTGGAATTGCAGGTGACAAATCCTAACGGAGGAAGGAGGGCCCAGTCTCCCAGGTTCACTGGTGAAAAGTTGATGAACCTTGTTATTTGGTGGCAAAACATTTTGCCAACCTGTTACTGTACCTTAGGGTCCAGACCAGACTGGTGCTGAGGGACAGGTCAGGGAGTCTGCAGGGTCACTTCTCAGGCAGCTGTGGAGGTGCTGCCGGGCTGCGTGGGTTCAAACCCCAGTTCTGCTTACTCGCTGTGTGACCAGGTGCCTCCGCTGAAGACGGACGTGATAGTCACACCTACTTCCTAGGCTCGTCAGGAGGAGGACACATACGTGGGAAGCAGTGTCATGGCACGGAACACGCGCAGGCTGCGAGGTCCTGCAGAAAAGCCATCATGTCCCACTAACGGGAGCTGATTCAGAAGCAGAGCAGAGCAGAGAAGGAAGCATGGCCTCGCCGAGGGAAGCTTTCTGTGCCCAGCTTGCGGTCTGAGTCGACAGAGTTGCACAATGAGTTCTGCTGGTTTGGGAAAACCTACCATAACGGACTTGCCCGCGGGGCCCGGCAGCAGCCTCAGCGGTGTGGACTGGAGGCTGTGGCCTTGCAAAACGGGATGAAAGGTGTTGCTTTCCCACATCAAGTGATGGTTTGAAGTGCCCCAGGACGGTAGCTGCAGAGGTACAGGAGGGACTGGACCACCTGGAGACCAGCTGCCGCAGGACAGCGCTCAGACCAGAGGCGGCCAGGTAAGGTCAGACGCGCGGGGCTCCGCGGCGTGCTGGGTCCCGGCTGGCCCCGCGTGGCCCGGCGCTTGCCCGAGCGCCTCTCCTTCTTAGGCCTCTGTTTTAAAGGCTGGAGCCAGGGGCGGCCATGCGACACGACTGGCCAACGAGCTCTAAGTGGCAACTGAGGTGGTTTCAGAAGTGCTTCTCACGTTCCCAGGGAGGCCACCGTGCCAAGCCTGCTGGGGACGGGAGCCCCGGTCCCGCGCCGTGGGGCTGCGGCCATGCGGGAGGAGCCCTGTGAGCCACAGGACCGTGCTTTCTGTTGCCTGAAGGCGGCTTCTCCGCTTCCTGACGCAGTCTGTCTGCTTCCCCAAATGTGTGTGATACGTTCACAAGCTGGGGGCGAATTACTTTGCAGATAATTTTTAAAACTCACCTGTTAGTATGAAACCTTGCAGACTGTGATTTTCTCTTAATCTGCCTTTCTGCTAAGTCACCCAAACTGAAGGAGAGTTCAGCTCTTCGTTTTGTTCCAACAAGCACTTCTCTGTGAATTGCCACGTATACATAGGTGGTGTTTTTGGCACTGGGAATGAAAAAATGACAAGGTAGTCATCTTTGCTTTCAAAGAGTTCATAGTTCTTATTTCAGAGACAGAAGCAAAAACAACGCAAGGTGAAACGCGTGAACATAGGCCATGTCCCCTGACTGAGCTCCGTGGGCGTCATGACATCTTCAGTCCCAGCCTTGACACGTATCTCATACGCAGTAAGTTGGCAGTAAATCTGCTGACTGTGTGCAAAGTACTGAGGTCACGGGTGACTGAGCAGATCTGTTAGGTGTGGCAGTGAACAAGGGGCCATGTGTGCTGGGTCTTGAAGGAGGAGGAGGCATGGCCTCTGGAGAGGAGGGCCTTCCTGACGGGACTGCAAGGAAGGGCAGTGGAGCGCGGCTGCCCTGCGGCCTTCTGGCCTTGGCCTGGTTCTGATTTGATCCCCAGCTCTATTAGTTTTTAAAATGAACTGTTAATTTGAGATTTACAGATTGCTGTGACCATTGCACAGAGTGCCCTTACGTTGTCCCAGCTTCTTATCTTACCATTAGTATGGTACATTGTTACAGTTAATGACCCATGTTGACACGTCACCACATACTCACAGGACATGTATTATTATTAAGATATTTTGTACTTTATTCAGATTTCTCTAGTTTTTAGCTGAAGTCCTTTTTCTGTTCTAGGACCCCATTCAGGAGACAGAACTACGTTTAGTCTTCTTAGGTTCCTTTTGGTTGTGACTGTTTCTCGGACTTGCCTTGTTTTTTGATGACCCTGACAGTTCTGAGCACTGGGAAAGTATTTTGTAAAATCCCCCTCAGCTGGGACTGGTCTGGTGGTCTTCTTGAGGGTAGACTAGGGTCGTGTTTTAGGGAGAGGAGGGCGGCAGAGGTGAAGTGCGTTCGGATCACATTGAATCGGGGTGCACGCCGCTGATGCCGACCTTGGTCACCTGGCTGAGGCCGTGCTTGTCAGGTCTCCGCTCTTCGGAAGAAAGTCACTGTGCACAGCCCCCACTCAGGGAGCAGGAGGTCTGTTCCACCTCCCCAGGGTGGAGTAGCTACATAAATTATTTGAATTCTGCGTGGAAGATTTATCTGTTCTTCCCCCATTTGATTACTTACTCAGCCATTTACACCAGTATGAGCACATGGTGTTTATGTTACACTTTGGGGTATAATCCAGTATTACTTTAAGTTGCTCAAATTGTTCCATCACTGGCTACTAGAAACTTCTGCAGTGGTTACCTGTGTCCCTTTGGCCTTCGACATCACATTGCTGCGTGGTGTCTGTTTTTTAGGAGAGAGGAGAGAGGAACCACAGGATGCTCCAGGCTCACCTTGTCTGTTTCCTGCGCCATTCCTGGGGTCAGCCATTTCTCCAGGGAGCCATGGTTCCTTTTGCTGGGGAGCCAAGACCTGGCCATTAGGTGAGCTCATTGCTGCGGGGGTGTCATCGTGTCTAGGCCCTCTCAGCTAACAGAGCAAGGAAGACGTGTGTGTAGACGTGTAACTGCCTGAATCCGTGTTAAGGTGAACACGAGTTCATACCGGCGTCTCCATCTCTGATCCACACGAGTCATTCTAGCCTCCTCCCCTCGCTTACCTGTAACTTCCCACCGCCGTGGGGAGAAGCCTGGCGCCACCTTCAGCCACCGTTCCGGACGTTCAGTCCCAGCACTCCTTCTGAACTGCCAGTGCCTACCCTGTGTGGGAAGCGACTCTGTCAGCTAGAGGGCAGCACTCTGTGGACAGTTTGTCACGCCGCTGGTCCTGCAGGCTCCACTCACTTCCAGTTACTTAGCTCGCACTTTATTCCCTCACCCCAGCCTTCAGGAGTTTGTTTCATATGTCTGCAGTAAATTTAGATTTGTCTGCCACATTCTGCATTTCGTCCTGGGATTCCCCCAACCTCCCATATGAGTTTTAAAGAATTTATTTACATTAAGGCTTACTCCTTGGGCTGTAAAGTTTTATGGGTTTTGGCAAATGCTTAATGTTTTGCAGTCACCATTACACTGTCGTACAGGACGGTTTCACCGCCCTAAGTAACATGCCCTGTGCTGCGTGTGTTCAGATCTCCCCCTCCCTGTGCCCGGTAGCTGCCACTCTCATCGCTGTCTCCACAGTTTTGCCTTTTCCAGGTCACGTACTGAAATCACACAGTCTGCAGGCTGCTCAGACTGCCTGGCCTTTCGTTTCTGCTGTGGCTCCTTCGCTCAGCCCTGTGCTCTTTAGAGTCATCCGAATCTTCTTGCAGCCAGAGAGCTTATTTTTTTTTTATTGGCGACTAATATTCTGTTATCTGGATGTACCAGTTTATTTATCCATTCCCCTACTGAGGGACGTCTCGGCAGCTTCCAGGTTTGGCGACTATGTACAAAGCTGCTATGAACATCTGTGTGCAGGGGTTTTGTGGACTGAGTTTGTTCCTTAGTTGGGTGAATGTGCAGGAGTGCGAACGTTGGACCGCGCCACGCCTCCCCCCGCGGTAGTTACTTTGAACTGTTCTGCTGTTGCTGCTGGTCTTAAGCAGGGGTCTGGGCTCTGCCTCGTATTTCTAAATACACGCCCACGAGGCTGCTCTCTCCTCCCTCCACTGCCCCATTCTTCGTCCTTCTCTGCCTGAGCAAGTGTGTAAGAAGAAGAATCTGAACTCAGTCTTGGCCTCCTTGATTCTCATTCACTCCTCAACCCACTGCAGCTCGAGGAGTAAATCCAGAAAGAGATGACACTGACGTGGGGACACAGGGGGCCCAACTCAGAACAGAGGGAGAAGCCGTTCCCGAGATGATGGAGAGGAAGTCTTGGCCCAGGAGCCGCGACGTGCAGGCAGGAGGCCTGGAGAACTCGGGCCCTCTGGGAGCAGGGGGGTGAGGGCTCTCAGACCGGTGTCTCCACGGGGGAGACGGATTCGATGTATTGCATACTCTGTCTGACTCAATTACGGGAAAAACTTGACCCAGTTAATTCCAGGAAAAGTTGTATAATGATGAAAATTAATCACCTTATGGAGTTGGTTCAGCTGGGAATGATACACACACAGTCTTAAAAATATAAATACCAATGTCTGCTTTGTGGCGAACTTGACGGAGTGGGCAGGGCGGGTGGAGGCGGTGCTGGGAGGCTGGGCTCTCCCGTTCTCTAGGAGGCAGTGGGCAGTTGGAGCCCTGTCCCTCCCGTGGCGGGTCTGGGTCTCCGTTTCCTGACTCCCTGTTTCTGGCGGAGCTTATCCCATAGTAGGTTCCTGAGAAAAGAGACACGGGAGATACAGTTTTTGAAGCCTTGCACCTGAAAACACCTTAATTCTGTCATCATACTTAGTTGATAATTAGACTAAATATGGAGTTCTTGGTTAAAACCCGTTTTCCCTCAGGATTTTGAAGGCGCTGCCACACTGCCCTCTTCCCGCATCACTGCTGAGAAAGTCGGTACTGTCCTCTGTGACCCGTCTTCTTTTCTCTGGAAGGGCCTGCAGCCCCGGGAGCAGTTGCAGGATTGCGCCTCTCTTCACGTGCGTGCGGGGCTCCTTCAGTCTGGATGTTTCTGTCCTTTGAACCCACACCCCAGACGTCTCTCGTGCAGTGTTTCCGTGGTGTCTCCCTCCCCTTCCTTCATGGTCTCTGTCTCCACTCCATCTCCTTCTGGAGCTCGTGCCAATCAGTGTGTCTCTGGGTTGCTCTGACTTTTCCCTCGTTCGCTCTGAGCTGAGGCACTGAGATAGGGAAGTGGTTGAGTCCTGGACTGGAGCCTGGGGTCTGGATGAATCTGAATTACGGAGCTGCATGTGTTTTCTTTTTTAAAGCAAGATATTCTAAAGATTTTTAGATCTTTTGAAGAACAATGAATTAATAATGATGTTTTATAGAAACGCACATATATTGACGATATGGGAAAATTAGCCATTTCCGTCTAGAAGTATATTCTCACTCCTCAACACTTCGTCATTAGGACCTGGGTGTCATTTGCTAAAGGAAGAGCAGCCCGTAGACCCTGTTCTGTGAAAGGCTTAGCGAGTCTTCTTTGTTTTGGTTACCACCTAGACCTTCACAAAATACATTTTTTTTTTCAAAGTAACCTAGAACCTCTTTTAGGGAAAGACTAGGGCGCTACCTTACATGTAGAATGCCTTGAGTTCACACAACCACGATAACAGAGAACGACAGTATTGTTTCATTATTGTCCCTTTAAAAGTCACGTGTCTGCAGATATTTTTAAATCTGTCTCAGGACACTAGAAACTTCCAGATTTGGTAACAGCTGGGTCTTTTTCTTAGCAGCCACCTTTTTCCCTCCTCCGCACTCTCACGGTATTAGAAATACCTCCTGTTAAATCTCCCGTTATCTGCTTCCTGCTGCACTCTTCTCGCCCCCATGTGTGTCGCATGTGAGCAGCGAACACGTGAAGTCTTCAGAGTTGCGGGAAGTCAGAGCCCTGTCCCCGTGGGTGGCTTTGGAGCAGAGCCTGTGGGCGCGTGTGTGTCTCGCTGAAGCCGGGGCTGGTGATGGGAGGAAACGGACTGACAGGCGGCTAAGGGAATTTCATTGCTGATTTATCTCCGAGAAACAGAAGGAGTAAATGGAATCAAAGCCCGAAAGTTTGGCAAAAAATCTGAAACTGGCAAAGACACACTTTGCGGTTTCTTGCAGTTCTGTTCCTAGGGTCATAATCAAGAACTAAGACACCAGATGGTGCTGTGACACTGTCACTTCGGAAGTGAACGGACAGCAGGTCAGGAAGCCACCCTAGACGTGTGTGCGTATGGGTTTACAATGGGCCGACTGTACTCATTCATTCTGAGCTGAATTTTGTGTAATTATTACCAAAACCGAGGTAATTGAAAAGTAAGTTTGGGCTGTTATTCCTCTTTTCAATTTTTAATTTTTGTCTATATGTACGCATAATTTTAAAGCCAACTAAGCTCAAAGGCTGATAGCAAATTAGACCTACCCCTGCCCCAGCCGTCCTGTTCCCCAAAGGAAAACACATTTCACTCTTGTACCTGTCATTTCATGGTATTTATTTCCCTGGTTTTAACTCATTTGCTAATAAAGCTATTTCTTTCTTTATTTTTTTTTGTTTGTTTTTTGGAGGGAGGTAACTAAGTTTATTTACTTATCATTTTAACAGAGGTCCTGGGGATTGAACACAGGACCTCGTGCATGCTAAGCACGCGCTCTACCACTGAGCTGTACCCTCCCCACTTAATAAAGCTATTTCTTGCTTTATTATTTTCAGACATCTTTCTGGTGCTTTTCTGTTACGGAGAGGATTTAGCTCCCTTAGCCCCACTTTTGGCACTTTCTCCTCCCCTGTTCTTCTAATATTACAGCAAAATTCTGTGTTAAAGCAACAGTCACTGCTAACTTCCTAGTACATGAGTGTGATTCACTTATGATCCGGGTAGTATATTATGATTATTTTCTTATGTAACTTTTGGGTTAACAATTGCTCAATTAAAAAAAAAGCTGTTTAGTGTATGTACTTAAGGTTTTCCCCTAGTTCTTCCATTGGTTTTTATGTACCATTCAGTACTCTCTCCCCTGGTCAGGGATACCAATCATTTTCATCGTTTTCCTGGAGACCTCGCCCCCAAGCCCTCTGGCCTCTACCCCAGTCCGGACTGCTCGCTCTGCAGGTCTCTGCCCAGGGCCCCCTGGAGACTTCCCTTGGTGTCTCCTGTCTCAGCACTGGGTCCCTTTTTCTTAGAGTCTCCTAACTTCTGCGTCCTTGCTGTAGCAGAGTATGTGCCCCCGGGAACTTCACGAGAATGTGGTTTGTTTCTGTATGTCTGAAACTGCCTTGACATTCTGCCCCCATCCCTGATTTTTATACTTAGATGCGTGGCTGGGTTTTAAACTAATGGTCTGCCGTCAGACTTCTGAGCTATCACTCCATTCTGTTTTAGTTCCTACAGTTGACATTGACAAGTCTAGTGCCATTCTGGTTTTTCTTTCAATGTGACATGTCTCTTTCTCTCTGGAAACACTGAGGGTTTTTTTTTCTTTTTTCCCAGTGTTGAGAAATGTCCTGATGTGGTCGGCCGTTTCAATCTAGAGACTTGTGTCATTAAGGCCTGGGAAATTAATCTTGTTTATGTAGTAGTATTGCTTCATCATTTCGTTTTCTGTTCTCTTTTCCTGAAATTCTGATTAATCAAATGCTGGATCTCAAACTCTTACTGAAATGTCATTTTGATATGCTCTCCCTCCCTCCTTCCTCTCTTCCTCTTTCCCCCTAACTTTATCTCTTTAAGGACATTAATGAGGTTCTCTTCGTTTTATTATTTCAACAACTGTTTTTTGAGCACCTACTATGTACAGACCGCTGTCTAAGCACTTGAAGTGTACGTGGGACAAAACACACAGCAGCACAGTAACTGGACGAGCCTCCTGCCTGCAAAAGGCAGCTGGTCTCCTGCCCTCACACCCCTTCCCTTAGAGACCCCCAAGTTTTAACTGAACACAGAGCTGTCTGGAAAAAAAGGCCACCTTCCCGAGCTGGTGTTCTGGGAAGTGAGACGGGATTCCCCTCGCTTCGTTCAGCAAACGTTCTAAAGCTCCCTGGTTCCGTTCTGAGGCCTAGACCGTACCTCCAGTTGAGTTGGTACCTCCAGTTGAGTCGGTGTCAGCAAGCCCAGAGCCACTCTGATTTTCCTCCACGTACCCGACCCAGCCCCTGCTCTCCTGCCCCCGGTGCCCCTCCATCCCCGCCTCACCATCGCCCCCCCCCCCCCCCCCGCCTGCTCCCTGGTGGCCACGGAACTTCTCAGTTCTTCCACGTTCCATCACCAGAAGCCAAGAGCAAGGATCTTGCTGGTTGAGGAAAGCACCTCTTCTGCAGCAGTTACCCAGCTCAAACCCCGGGGGTTCTGGTTGATTTCTTTTTGGCATTCACGCAGCTGCATACGAAGTGCGGGTGTGGAAGGCCTGCTGACCACAGCCGCTCTAGACGGGTCTAACTGCTTCCCAGGTAGCACCTGGCCAATTGTTTCTGGGGTGGCCCAAAGCTTCCTTGTCCAGAGTGGGTGGGTCAGGGGGCAGAGAGAAGGGAGGGGCGAGGAGGGAAGATGGAACAAGAGTGAAAGAACCTACTAGGTGTTAGAAAGGGAGCTCTGCGCCATCTTATTAACTAGTTTTCCTGCGCTGCCCCCCTTATTTCAGAGGGTCGGCCCTCTGTCCCTGCGGGGTTGGTTCCAGGAGTCCCTCCCACCTCAGGATACCAAAACCCAGATGTTCAAGCCCCTTATGTAAAATGGCGTAGTACTTGTCTCCTGTCTACTTCGCATCCTCTCCAGATTACTTACAATACCTGATAATGCAAACGCTCTGCAGCTAGTTGTAAACACAACATAAATGCCGTGTGAACAGTCACCAGCACGGGCCGGTGAGGGAGGAAGGTTCTGGGCAGAGTTAACAGCGGAGCTGGTAATACAACTTCCACCTGCTATAAATCAGTGGAAATCGTCAGCCACCTGCCAGCAGATTTTCCAGTTCTGAGTAAACAGTGGCGTGAGTGTCAAGCGGGGAAAGCAGTGGTCCTGCAGGTTAGTACAGAGGGGGTGCGCTGGGCCTCGTGCAGCAAGCAGGTAACGGCAGGTGAACCTGCTTCCTGGGGCTGCCTTGGCAAGTCATCCCAAACTGGGGGGCTTGAAACAACAGAGATTTATTCTCTCAAGGTTCTGGAAGCTACAGGCCCGAAGTCAAGGTGTTAATGGGGCCGAGCTCTCTCTGAAGGCCCTAGGGGAGGGCTCTTCCTGGCCTCTTCTTTATCTCCTGGTGGTTACTGGCCAGCCTTGGCATTTTCCAGCCTTTGGATGTACCACTCCAGTCTCCATCCCGTGGTGTTCTGTCTCAGTATCTCTGCTCTTACAAGGACACCAGTCATTGGATTTAGGGTCACCCAACTCCAGTATGGCCTCATGTTGACTAATTTTATCTGCAAAGGCACTTTCCAAATAGGGTCACATTCTGAGGTTCTGGAAAGGACATAAATTTGGGGGACACTATTCAACTTAGTACAGTAACTTATAAGAGTGCTTTTTGTCTCTCACAGAAAAGTTCCAGGATAAGTAGTCCGAGATGGGCAGGTGATGGTCCTGGGAACCCAGGTGTGCCTCTCTAATTGCTTTTCTGTCCTTACCATGTGCCTTCCACTACATGGTCTGTGAAGGCTGCTGAAGCCCCAGCCATCACATCTGCTTTCCACCTGCAAGAAGGAGAAAGGGGTGGAAGAAGAGCTTATGAGGTGAGTGCCAGCTGTTCTTTAATAACACAATCCAGCATGTCTACTCACGTTGCATCGGACAGGACTTTGTCAAATGCACAGCCAGCTTGAAGGGAGGCTGGGAACGGACCCTTTCTTCAGACAGCCTTGTGTCCTGCTAAACCTTGCAAGTTCTCTTTCTGAGAAAAAGAGGGTGGCTGGCTATTAGGTAGGCAGCCAGCAATCTTCCACAGTCAGGGCGGCTTATTTCCCCCACAGCGTTTATAGAAAGTAGTTTCCTAGATGAATCTCCAAAAGTTGCCGTGCTTGTTAAATGATTTTCTAAATGTCTTGGTAATAAATTCTCTTAAAAAGTGATCTATGTTTGTAGGAACTGGAGATGCCTGAAGAACTCCAAAACTTACTTTGAAAGGTGAGACGCAGGCTGCCGCATCGCTGTGGCAGCCCGAGGGCAGTGACGGAGCTGGACGCCCACTCCTCTGCCAGCCCGGGTGTGCGGCTGCGCCCCGCCTCCCACGTCCCGCCCCCGCGCCTTCCCCAGGCTGCGCCTCCTCCCTCCGAGGCCTTCTCTGCGCACCCAGAGGTATGAAAAGAGTTCGGCTTTCTTGCAACAATCTAGTAAGTGTGGGCGTTACCAGAGAAAAGAAAAGGGAAGACTCAAAATAAAAGCAGTCCCTAAAAATACAAGCTCTGGTCCCGCAGGAAGTCTGCAGGAGGCCGGGCCGAGGATGGAGGAGGAGAGTTTTCTCACATCTCCCGGGTCCAGTGAGTCACCACCTTCACGCTGACTCACGGTCTCTGACTCACTGAGCTCCTGTCAGTGTGTTCCCAGGGCTCCCGCAGAGGGGAGCTTCCTGTCTGCCGAGATCGTGTCCCTCTCAAGGCTGTGCTCACATTTCTGTCCCCTCTTCAGCCTTAGAAGCACGAACAGTTGTCACTGCGCCCCAGGCGGCATACTCCGGCGCGCTTGTCCAGGAGCCGTGGGAAGGGCTCGGTCACGGCTCACTGAGTCCAGCGCTGGGGGCGGACAGGGGCGGGGCGGGACTGGGACAGGTGGGCGCCCCCCTGGCCCCGCTCCTTCCGCTGAGTTCATCCTCACGCCTCTCCGTCTCCTCTGAGGCCCCCGCCGCTGGAGTGTAACCCGCTCTGGGCAGCAGGTGTGGCGCAGGACCCCTGCACTCAGCAGCGTCTGGCCAAAGGCTCCATCCTTCTTGAGATCAAAAGTAACGATTTCTCTTTAAGAAAGACGCGCTGCTTCTCTGCAGCCCCCTCAGTGGGCTGATGAAACTCGTAAGGAATTTGCCTCGGCTGTAAGAGTGCTGTGCAGTTGCCACCTTCGCTCCATTGCACTGGTGGCAGGGGTTTTATAACGACGACCAGGCAGGAATAAAGGCTGCACTTTTCCCTCCGAGCGATGAGACAGATGCTTAGTTCCTGACAACAATAAACCTCCCTCCTCACATGTCCTCTCAGGCTTCCCACCAGGCACCCACACGCCCCTCATCCTGAGCCTCTAGTCCCCTCCTGTGAATGACCTTTTGAGCAGACCCAGACGTTGTTTCCCAAGGCTGAAGTGACTTTGCCAGCTGGGCGGTGCCGCCACCGTGCTGTTCCATGGCCCTTCGCGGGCTTATTTGTGTGGAAGTGTTTCATCTTCCCAGGGCTCAGAGGGAAGAAGGGGCTAGAGTAAGATGCTGGACTTCTTTTTGAAACAAGTCCGTTTGAAAATGTTGGGCAGGAGGGAAGGGGTGCCACAGCTGCCTTGTCCAGTGTTAGAGGACGCCGTCTGTCTGCCATCGCGTAGAGTGCTCACTGAAGCCAAATTATGTAATTTATTTCTAGATTGGGGTGGAGTGGAAACATATTCAGGGCAATCATATATTTTTATAGCAGTTAGCCATCAAAGAAGTATTTCTGAATGCTTACCATTCTGTAGGCACTAAGTGTGAAAAACACATTCAGAGCTTGGAGAAAAGGGTTTTTTTTTTTTCCCTTTTTTCTAGCTCTTAGAGCCACATTAAAACAAAAAATTTCAAAGCATGGACGCTTTGCTTAAGCCACAGAAGGCTCCCACAGACACCAGAACTTCAGGGTTTACCGGGCTCACTGGTCTTCCTTGCACGGCAGGCGGACCCATCCTGCCCAGCCAGAGGTGGACCAAAGTCTAGTTTCCGTGTCCTCATCTGTCTTCAGTTCTTGGTCCACCAGCCGGGGGTGGGTGCTGGGCATCCCCGGTCAGACGGCAAAGCCGTGACCCCAGACTTACCTACAAGACGTCATGTCGACGGTGAACTCCCAGCTAATCTTGGGAATCTGAGACAGTTCATTTTAGTGAAATGTTTTACAAAGCCTTGGCCCAGGATTGGCGCTTGTCTAAGACATCTGCTTTGAACAAGTTCTAAGGACCCGAATGTCCCTCAGGGGGTGCTTCCCGCAGCTGACGTTGAACAGGACCAGAAAGCCCCCAGACACCACCCCCGCTTGGGAGCCCCGTGGTCACCCGCCGTCCCCAGCCCTCTTCTTCCCACCTGCCCTCTTCTAGGAAACACCTGCTTCCCAGCAGCTGTGTTGTGAGCCTGTCCCATGAGACGAAGCAGGGGTATCTCAGGCCTTTCAGGGAAAGCCTCTGCTTTCCTGGTGGAAGGGAAGGATGAGCTGGAGCTGCCCTTTGTCCCGGCTCAGGCCTGAACACCGTGGACCCGGGCCTGGAGATGCGGCGGTGGCCGGACTGGACTGTGAGCAGCAAGCCCACTCACTACGGCCGGTGGGACAGAACCTGTAGACTCACCACTGGGCCATGCGCCTCTGGGCTTCCTCCACCAGAAGCAGCTGCCCTTTCTTGTTTAAGCCCCAGCAGACTGAGATTTCTGTGCCTTAAGGGCAGAAACACCCCTGACTGATACAGAATTAGGTGTCTGAAAATGGGTGGCTCCAGGATTTTTAAAAAAATTTAATACAGAGATTAGGAGGTATTGTTTAGTTAGCTGCATTTTGCCAAATGTTTACTGAGCATTTTGTGCACGCCAGGCATTGTGCAAGACTGGTGACGAAGAGGACAGGAGTAATTTAGAGTCCAAGCCACACAGAGATATGTATGGGTCCATATTCAGCAGGAAAGGTAGCCTCGTTGATTGGCTGACTCATTCTTTTAAAAATTATGTGCGTACGGTGAAGCAGGCTCTTGGAGCTGAAGGTACAAAGATGAATGTCTAAGCTTTAGAAGCACAATCTTCCGAACACCCTTCCTTCATCCGCCCGGCAAACGTTCCATGAGGACTTGCTGCGTGCCAGGCGGGCTCAGAGCTCATGATCTGAGGGGGAAAATCAGTAAACAGGGCTGCAAGGTCATTCTGCTTTTGCATAGTATCATAGGTGCCGGAAGCTGGATTCAGGAAGGAATAAAATGAGGGGCAGGGGACCCGGCCGGAGGCACTTCGGTGGGTCTGCTGGCATGGATGGTCGGGGCCCTCCCTGGGCGAGGCCAGGTGCTCCAGTGCCCGCTGGGCTGCAACCTTCTTCCTCTTCCTTGTTTTGCACCTGGCTGCACAGTTTCGCCCGGCTAGCGCCCGCTTTCCTTCAGGGTGTTTGCTGAGCAGTAAGTGCCCGCACCTCCATCCGTCTGCCCAGTGCCCTTATTGCTTCTCCTTGGCTCCCCAATCTGCCTTTCTGCCCCTAATTTAGAGGACTGTAGTCCCGGGCCTGGGAAGCCTCCTTCGAGGTCTTCTGAGTCACTTTAGAGTTGAGAAAACTGAGGCCCAGCAAAGGGAGGGGCTCCTCCAAAGTCAGCAGGTTGGCTGGTGACAGCAGTCAGCACCAGAATCTAGGTCTCCTGATTCCTGGCCCTTCCCATAGATCCGCGCATAGTTGACGAAGCCCAGGGGGATGAGCTGTTCTCCGGAACCAGGTGCGACCCTTCAGTAGAGCCCACCCCATTCCTGGAACCACTCTTCCCCAGCTCGGAGCACACGGCTCCCGCGGGAGCCCCCTCGTTCTTCAGGACCTCCACCACGGAGGGGATGCGGCCCCAAGAGCCACTGCTGTTGCCATCAGCTGTGTCCCCGAACACCGGTTGGGGGGGTGGTGGGGGCCGGTTCAGTGTGAAATAAGGAGACAGCCAGCAGGAGGAGGAGTGAGAGATGGGTGGGGTCCTGGCTGTGTACATGGTCCTTGTGCCCCTTGTCCCTGGAACACTGGCATCTTGTCCCGTGGTTTGGATGTTTTGTCTTTTATCCCGAGTAATACCACCATTCTTCTAGAAAACTGCCATTTTGCCCAGTCTCCTCTGAGTTGGACATCTGTCCCTCAGAGCCAGGCGTCTGGTGACCTTACCCCAGGGGACTGTGATTTTGACGCCAGCTTTTCCTTTAACTGTCTGCAGGCCTGTCCTCTCTCCGTGCACCTCTGCCCCGAGAAAGCTCAGCCCTGGCTCCGCCAGCACATGACACCATGTAGAATTTAATTCCCTGGCTAATTTTGAAGCCATCTTGAAGTAAGCAGCAAAGGCTTGGTAATAGCTTAAAAGCTCTTCTCAGATTCCATCTAGAAACTTCCCAGCAGCAGATCTATAATTTAGCTTTCTTTTTAGTTTTAAAGATTATATTGCAAAAATAATATAGCCCACAATTTAGAAGATACGGAAACCACTATTGTGTATTTTTTGGGGGTCTTTTTGGTCCATAAGTAACTTCAGTGCCTTGGGACAGAACCTTTGACTTCCTAGTAATGACATTCATGTATTAAGTTTCTTTTAACCCTGGAAAATTTCTGTGTAAGCAGAGGAATGTGCAGTAAATTAAACTCATATTTTTGAAAATTTGGGGTTAAGTTTAGGTGATCTGTACCTATTTGATATTTTAAGAACTTGTAATTTTAAGAGAAAGTGGCAAATTAGAGTATTCAATGGAGGAAACTTGTGATTCCAGTTTAAAATACGTAATTGAGTATTTGATGTAGACTTGTGATTTAAGCTAAAACAGTGCAGTACAATTTTATTAAGATTGTGAGGTTATGGGAACATTTCAGTGAACTTCAGATTCACCATATTCAGCTGGTTAAGAACTTGGAAAGGTTGTGAGCAAACTGAAGTCTTGTGAAGTTAATTTCATAAATGAAGGTTTAAATTGTTCAGGCAGTTTAAATCACTAAGTTTCTAAATGGGACCAGTCATCAAAGTTTCTCTTAAGAGTGACTTAAATTTTACTGTATTTTCTAAAATAAAGTTATAAGTAGAATAATCAGTTTTAAGTTAAACATAAAAGCTTAAGGAAAACCTACACTTTTTCATTTGAATAAAATGAATGAATATTACATGAAAATAGAAATAATTCAAGCAGTTTTTTTGTATATATAAAAGCCCCCTCAGTTACAGTAAAATGCTTGTCTAACATTAGAAATTCATGTATCTTTTCTTTTAAGCAGTCATTTCTCCTTACATGCGGCCAACAGCTAATGTCCTCTGTATTTCACAAACGTGGCAACAGAGGAGGGGAAGAGGAGGCAGCGGCGGCCGCAGCAGCAGCACCAGCCAGCCCTCGCCTTGGTCACGCGCCCCCCACCCGCCCCACTCGTCCACGGGTTAGTTTGCCTCTCGAGTGTCCTTATTACAGGTGAAGTGAAATCCCATAAGGAACATGTACCCTTTTTCTCCAGAAGTGATTATGTGACTCGCTCCTTTCCCCCTCGGAAGGCAGCATCGTATTCTAGGACCTACTGGGGGTGGAAGGCTGCCACTGGGCCCAAGAAGTCTAGGCTGATTTCTGGGAAAGAGGCAGCTCGGATCCTCAGCCATAAATAGTTTATTAAGATGAAATGCACTGAGACTGAATGGCCCCCATTTCCCAGCTAAGCTAACCCTCAGAGGACCTGCGGGACAATAACCGCAGGAGAGAGCCAGCTCCCTGGAGAAAGGGTGTGGAGCGAGAACAGTGGCCGTGGTCAGCAGCCTCGATGCAGTCCCTGCTCTGTCCTCATCTGGCCCAGGGCAGCCGCCTCCCTGCCGGGGCCAGCTCTGTCATCCGCAGAACGGAGTGAATGCTGGCCTCTGCTTGAATCAAAAACTCGTCAGAGTGCAGTGGAAAAAAAACACATCAAAGCCCTTTGTAACAGGAGAAAAAAGCCTGGTTGTACTGGCACAGGCGTGGCTTCCTAGGGGCAGACTGGTCACGCTCAGGGCCGTTTAGGGCACTGACGTTTCCAGTGGCTCCGTCCTCAACGCAGACCCATCCCTGGGCTCAGTGGGCTTCAGAGGCTCAACTTAAACTCAGTGAACAGCTTGCCAAGGCCGACCACTGACTTTGGAGCTTCGACTTTGGTGCTTACGAAGTGCAGGGACAGTTGAGCAAAAAATACAATTGTTCTCTCCTTCCTGGGGGACATTAATCAAGGATTTGAAAAGGAGCTGTCCCCTAGACATGGAATCTCAATTTCTGAAACCCTAGCTGGAAAGAAAGGAAAGGATAATTGATGACGCTCGGCACAGGCAGGAGTTTAGAAAGAGGAGGGTTGCTAGGAGACAAAGGAGGCCCTCTCTGTGAAGCATCCCATAGCCGAGCCAGGTCAGACCGACGTGGGGGGCCCGGGGAACCCGCATCCTCACTGCAGGTAGCCCATCCCCCCCCCCCCCCCAGTAAACCTGCCACCAATCCACAGCCATGTGTTCGGTCTGAGAAATTAGGCTCCGTGGTAGGCAGGATTTTCATCCTGGCCCGCCCCTGTGGACACACACTTCCCCCAGTGATTCCAGCAAACAGGAGCCTAGGTACCACTGAGAAGAGAATCTGCAGATGTGATTAAGATCCCAAGTTGGTTGACCTTAAGAGGGAGATTATGTGGGTGGGCCCGAGTCCTCTAAGGCAGCGGACTTTCTCCTGCTGGTCCTAGAAGAAGAGGTCAGAGCATGAGAAGGACTCAGCCCATCCTGACTGACTTGAGCCTGGAGGGGCCGCGTGGCCTCTGGTTGCTGAGAGGGGCCCCCACAGACAGCCAGCAGGAAATGGGGACCCCATTCCCACAGCCTCGGGAACTGAACTCTGCCAACGAGAAACCTGGAAGCAGACTTTCGTCCAGAGCCTCCTGATGAGAACTCAGCCTGCCTGACACCTCGAGTTCGGCCTCACGGGATCCTGAGCACAGGACGCGGTTCCGCCATGGGACCTCTGACCTGCAGAACTGCGAGCTAGTAAACTGGCGGTGCTTTAAGCCACTAAATTTGTGGTGACGCTCCTCCCTGTGCCACCTGGCAGCAGGGCAGTTGATCACACGGCTAAAGTTTGGGGGTTTTCTCATTTAGTGAGCTTACCAGCATCTATAGTTACTTTTAAATTTTAAAAAACTTCATTTTGAATTAATTTCAGCCTTAACAAAAACGTTGCAAAGAGTACAAAGAGTTCCCGTGCACCCTTCACTCCCGTCTCCCGGTCGTTATCTAAACACAGCACAGTGATTGAAATCTGGAAATTAGCGCTGGCACAGTCCTATTCAGATTTCACCAGCTGCCCTACTGGTGTCTCCTTCCTCACCCAGGGCGCAGCGCATGCCCCACTTCGTGTCGTGTC
Organism: Camelus dromedarius; assembly: GCF_036321535.1. Lineage (NCBI taxonomy): Eukaryota > Metazoa > Chordata > Mammalia > Artiodactyla > Camelidae > Camelus > Camelus dromedarius. The sequence continues at coordinate 3,421,616 of NC_087461.1, forward strand.
TCTTCAGTGCCCTTTCATCTGGAACACGTCCTCAGTCTTTGTCTTTCGTGATTTTGACATTTTTGAAGAAGGGCTGGCAAGCTATTTTGTAGAATGCCCCTTATTTTAGGGTCTCCTGCTTCCCCTAGATTAGATTCCAATTAGGTGTTTTTGGCAAGAGCACTGCAGACGTGGCACTGTGTCCTTCCCGGTGCGCTGTACCAAGAGGAGCACCACGTGATCCTTTGCTTAAGGCGGCTGCCAGCCTTCTCCACGGTAAAGCTGCCTTTCCCTGCTTTGTAATTGATAATTACCTCGTGGGAGGAACTTTGAAATTGTCAGTTTCCATTTCTCATCATATCTATGCTCACTAATTTTAGCATCCACTGATGATTCTGCGAAACAGTTGCTACTCTGGTATTTGCCAAATGGTGACTCTCCTAGTCGTGTGATTCCTTCCACATTTATTACCTAGAATTCTAACAATTTCTGTAAATTCTGGGATTTGTGAGAAGGCACGTGCCTCCTCTCCCTCTTACTTGTGCGTCTGTTTATGTCAGTGTGGACTCACAGCGTCTCACTTTGTTCTCCGGGTCACAGTCCATTTCTACCACGCTTCATCTTGTTGTATCACCACCGGTCACAGGAGTCCGCAAGGGCAGTAGAGATGCCAGCGAGAAGGAAGACACATGCGTCTCAGTGCGTGGCCTCTGGCTTCATTATGACTCATGGCAATCTGAGTCTGAGATGTGCGGTCCTGCACAGTTTATCTGACCTCAGATAAATTTGCCTTCCGTGGCAGCTAAGTCCATGGAGCAAAGTGCACGTCCATCGGGCATTATGGTGGTGGCAGGGAAAAGGGCAGAGGGAGCTGACAGCGCCCCCAGCACTGGATCTGGGACTCCCAACGTCCCTCACTGCCTGCTCCCCTCAGGCAGACCAACTCCCACTCTTAGGTCACCATCCAGATCTCCAGCTGGGTCAACGCAACAAGTGTCTGTTGAGAAGGCCAGGGCCGTGCTCCCAAGCCAACAGACAATATGCTGTCTGGCCACTTCCTTCTCCGTTCAGCAGCGTGTGGGGGGAGTTCGGACTCTTAACCATCAAAGATAGGAGGCTAGGAAACTGATTCTGATCAAGAAAAGATTAAAAAAAAAAATCCACTGGCTGTGACTTTCCAGCTCACCTGGGTGGTTCTTTTTCCACTGTATAGAAAGTCGGCCAATTTGCATGGGTGCTTTGAATATTAGATCAGGAGATTGTCCTAACAGCATTTCTTCAAACTGCATTGTGAAACAGCACTTTTCGCAGGAACTAACACTCCTGACCGGAAGGGTGACTCGCCTCTGAGACACCTGAGCCCACCAAGTAATGAAGCATCTCTCAGGTGCGGGTCTCACAAAGGCAAAGTGACCGGTGCCGTGAGGGGCCCCTCCTCCGCTTCTCCGGGATACAGCTCTCTAAGTCCCACACTCAGGGTACTTTCTGACATTTATTGAGCTGTGTGGAGCGGCTCCCTCCAGCCCCCATTTGATTTCAGGTCAGCCTGCCACTGAAGCACTCGCCTGTGCCTGAGGACGACCAGAGTAAAGCGGGATGAAGTTCCCCAAACACTTCCGAGCATGATGTCCCGAGTCGCCCGAAGGCTTTGATGAACGAGTTGATTTTCTTCCTGATCAGGAGTTTTCTTTCCGCTCAGTGGTGTCAGGAGAGGCAGGCCCAGCTCCGGGGTCCACGATGGGGGGTCTCGGAACTCCGACCCGGGAGCGGGCGAGGGGAGGCGGCCGGCTCGCGGGCCGGGCCGGGAGCGCAGGGGTTAAGCGGTTTCCGCCAGGCCCGCCCCGGGGCCGCGCTTCCCGCTCCGCCGCGGTTCCTCCCTCCGCCGGTGACGCGCCGGCCTTTGCCCAAATATGTCCCGTTCCCCCTCCCTTGCCCGGCACCCGGCACCCGCAGGCGCCCCCGAGCCGCGGGACTGGCACTCGGACGTCGCCCGGCCTCGGAGTCCCGGGCCGGCCCCGCTGGGAGCGCCCCTCCGCGATGCCCTTCCGGAAAGGTAGGCGGTCCCCGCGGGGCGAGGCGAGGCCGGGCCGGGCCCGAGACCCGCGCGGGCCAGGTGCGCGCGCGGCGCGCAGGCTGCGGCGGTCCCGGGGGCGGCGGGGGGGCGCCGCGGTGTCCCCGCCAGCCCCGCACTGTCCCTCGGATCCCGCATCGCCCCTCTGACCCGGTTCGCTCCCGCCAGCCACTCGGCGGCCGACCGCACGTGCCCGAGCGGGTGCGCAGGGCACGGGCGCAGGTCGTGGTACCCGGGACGCCCCGCGATGGCGCTGCATCAAGTTCTGAGATGCAGGTGGAATCGACGGACTGGTGATTTGGGGCGGGGTGGGGGGGGTGGTTCTACGGTGGCGAGACGTTTGCAGCGTGGAGTCCTGGCTGCGCGCTGATTGCGGTCCGAGTCTCCGAGAGCGACCGGAGGGCGGGGGGTTGAGGGCGACAGACGCCGGTGTGGAAGCAGATCTGAGTGCGAGTCCTGCCTCCGTCCTGTTCTACCCTCTGACTCTCGAGAAGTCATTTAATCTACCGGAGCCGCAGTTTCCTCCTCTGCAAAACGTGCGCATGGACGGGGACCGCTTTGTGGGGCGGGGTGAAACGGTGCGCCGGGCAGCAGCGTAGGCGAGGTGAAGTGGGCCGGCCTACGCAGGCGAGCGCTTCCTCCCTGCGCCTGGCAGCCTGCCACCTAGCGCCCCACCTGGCCCACCTGCAGGCCCTTCTCCTCTGTCCCGGGTGCTGGGTGCACGAGGCCCGTCGGAAAGTCCCAGATGCTCCCATGGCCCCATTTTCCTGGCAGAGTGATGGAGGCCCTGCTCTGCCCAGGGCCCTGCAGAGCTGGGTCCGGCCCAGGGCCACCCTGAGGTTGGAGCCCAGAGCCACCTTCAGGTCAGAGCCCAGGATGCAGAAGGAGGTTCGTTTTACTCTCCATTCAGAGCCGTCCGACTCCTGCTTTTCTTTTATTTGTGTTGCAAGGGACTTGGGCCCAGTGACCCACTGTCACTTAGACCTGGGCACCGGGGACTGGCCGCGTGACTTTCTCCGGCTGTCTCCACCCTGCCTTTCCTGCCATCTCTTCACCCTTCTCCTCATTCAGATGAATCGTCAGGTTAAAGCTGCAGTTGCCCTGTTACCCTAGTGGCCTCTTAACGGAGGTTGCTAACATGCCATTATGAGGTGCTGGTTGTGAAGGGGCAGGGTCGGCACTCCCCATCCTTTGGGGACATTGAGAAGGCAGGTGACAGCTAAGAGCAGGGACCAGGGGTTCTGTCCGGTCTCAGCTGATGACGTGTCGTTTCCAAGTCACCGTCCTCAATGGCTCCATTATTCCACATATAACGGGGCTGCCTTGTCTCCGGACTTTCTCCCGAGTCCCCACCTGACCTCACTTAGCTGCAGAGTGAATGGTCATTTATCTCCTGTGTCCTTGTGGTCTCTGGTGGCAAACTAGAAGGCGAAGTCGCCGTTTACCTGTCACAGGGCTGGAGGGAGCCTTATGCAGGGAGGAGTAGGTGACTGGGCTGCTAAGTAAGTTCCCCCTCTGTGCTGGCATCATGAGGTCCCCACAGGGCAGGATGTCTGCACGCTGCCAACCACGCTGAGCTTTGATTTTTATTATTATTATTTTTGGTTCTAATCTGAAGAGAACATTGTTGCCTGGAGAGGTAAATCCTGCCCCTCCATTCCGTGACTGCTGATGCCAAAGGGCCCGGGGCGTGAGGAATGGTCCTTGTCGGGTTTTCCGGAAGCTTTGGTGTGAGCCAGGGCAGGGGGCACGGAGGGCTTCCAGTCCCGGGCAGAACGCCACGGCCCCGAGGCTCAGCTTCCTCTGTGGACAGTAGCACAGCAGTGGGGGAACTGTGGGAGACGCTGCCTGGAGGTGGAAAGGCTGGCCCGTGAGGGGGACCCCACGGCACCCCATCTCTGGAAGCGACCGGGTGGTGGAGACGTCAGTGTATATATTTATATTATATATTACATATACACATGTATATACTCTTAATTTTTTGAATTTTGAACCATCTGAATGTGTTAACTATTCAAAGAAGTAATTTTTAAAAAATAAGAAAGAAAAGACTTTGCTGCTCTCCCCCCAAAATGAAGAGAAGCCAGAAGGAGGGGTTCTTCTTGTAGCTCACGTCTAGAGGTGAACTGACTGCCCATCCCCTTCCCAGGCGGTGTTTCCATGTGTCCACAAGTCCGATTTAGAAGGAAACACACGGCCCTCTTGTGTCAGGCAGGTTGAGGAGAGTTTAATAAAGGGGCTCTTACAGAGGTGTGGGGAGGGTGGGGGAACCACAAGGGATGTTGCAGAGTGCCAGGCAGTGCCACCCCAGGCCCAGCGGGTCGAGGGCCAAGCAGTCCCTGGAGCCGGCAGCCTGATGGAAGCTGACCCTCTCGGGGGATGCAGAGACCCCACGTTGCTCCCTCCCTCTGACCCCAGGGCATGGCAGCTGAGGGCCCACGGGCCCCTGTGTGCACGCAGGTCAGCCTGCTGGGACCGAGATGGGTGGCTTTTCCGTTCGTGGACAGCGGATCTGGGGGGACAAACAGATCACCAGCTGAGGATTTTAGGTCCTCATCCTGTGCCTCGCCTATGGGAGAGGCTTGATTGATGGCTCTGAGTGTAACTAGGACAGAGTTCAGCGATCGGGCTCCAGTCACTCACTCACTCACTCTCACATTCATTCTCTAGATTGAGCCGCACGCTCGAAGTTCTAGGTGAGTAAGACTTGGCGGTTCCCTCCCTGCAGTCACCCCTCCCCGGCGTGGTCCAGGATGCTGTGATCATGTCCGGCAGACCGTGTGGCCTGACCAGGATGTGGGGCTGGGATGGCCGGCAGCAGCCGACAGGGACCTTCCCCGTGGATGCAATTCGAGCACCGAGTTCATGCTCACATCCACGTGGGCGTCCCTTCCTGACGGCTCCAAGGTGCTGGTGACTCTAGTGGGGAACAGAGTCAGACCCTCAGCCAAGCTGATGGCATTTGGAGATGGGTTTGAGTAAGAGGGAGATGCCGTGATGTGGAACGTTAAGGAAATCCGTGAGAACAAAAAGGGGACAGGAAAAAGTTAGGCGGGACCCCTGAGGACGGTAGTGAAAGGGGCAATTAAGTCTGGAGACCAGGCACGGCTCCCTCTGGAGGACTTTAAAGATGGGCTAGATGGTGATTTTCCAGGGGCCAGAGCCATGGTCTCTTCAGAGACTGGGGTCTTAAGTTCCCGAGGTCCCTTTCGGGTGGAGGAGCTGATAAAGATGTCTCAGACGGTGGACTCGTAAGTATTCCCTGCACATGCCCCCTTCAGAAGGGACAGGGGAATCTGGTGGAGGTTCTGATAATAGTAACAGTAAGAAAGCAAACGCACACTTACTGGTCACCTTCCAAGCCCGTGCTGAGTGCTTTGCATGTGTTCATTTATTCTCACAACTACCCCGGGGGCTGTTACTTCCCTGGTGAGGAGGAGGGAAGTGAAGCTTAGGAAGCTCTGCAATGAGGTTCCCACATCAGCTCATGTGCTGAGCAGAGCTGGACCGAGGCCTCAGCCTTTCCGGCGTGGACCACGATGACAGGACAGGATGTGACCTGGTGTGGTGTGTGGCAAGCTGAAGCCGTCTAGTAGGGCAGGTCTGCCGCTACGAACCAGCGGTGTCTGCCACGTTATAAACGAGCCGAGAGACAGGCTTGGAGGCTAGACTTCCGCCTCCTTTAGAGACAGACGCCTGGCACGTGTGAACAGTCGGCCTCCACCTCTCTTCTGTGGCCCCAAGGGCACAGCTGTCATGTGCTGGACTCCTAACCCCGCTCCGGTGTCTGGAGATGATAGACCAGCTGGACATCGGGCCACTGCTGTCCAGGGAGCCGGCCCGTCCCCTGCTGGGCACAGAGGCCAAAACAAGTTACACCATCGCAGGAGATGCAGCACCTTAGGGATTCCTGCAGGTGAACTGCTTGTAGCCGGAGGTCCATTGCCGTGATGTCAGTATTTTTGGACTCAAACCCGGGACCTCTCCTTCCTTTCTCTCCTCAGCAGGAGTGCAGGGAGCAGATCCCAGGAGGCTGGGCTGGCCCTTGGTCCTTCCATCCCTGCCCTGAGCTCCCGTGCTGTGCTGGCCCCGCCCTCTGCTCTGTGTCTCTGCAGGCAGGCTGTGTTCTGCGCTCTCCTCCCTTGGGGCCTGGCAGCTTGCTGGATGGGACAGGGCTCCCTGGCCATTTCAGAGGCTCTGCCCCGCACGTCTGCAGTACGATTCCCAGGGAAGCACCTGGCAGCCGGGCTGAGCTGGCCCGTTTCCGAGCTGACCTGTCTCCAGGTTCCCCGCTGCTGGTTATCATGGGACATCTCTGCCGATGGCGCCTTCCCAGGCCTTTGCTCCATGGGCTGCACCCTTCTAATGCGTTCCCATTACTGTAGAGCACGTCCTCTGCTATGGTCAGTGTCCCCAGCATCCAGTCGTGGCCACTCAGGGCCCCTGGGGCTCTCACACCTGTCGCTTCCCCCCCCATACCCTCTCCCCTCCTCGGACCCAGCCACCCTTTCTGGGGGCTCACCACCCTTCACAGAACATTTACACACACAGACACACACACTTGCACGTGCACTACTTCTGGTCATTCCTTAAGGCCCTGCTCAAGTTCAAGTCTTCTCTGCATCCCTCTCTACCTGTTCTTGCAGGCATATCCTGCCCCATAGCTGGAGTTCCACACTTACTGGGCCTCTGAAGGCTTCCTGCATGTTCATTTGTCCTCGGCTTGGGGGACAGTCTGTGTCTCATACTTCTGTTGGGCCAGGCGGTAGCAAATGCTTCATAAATCCTTGTGCTCGGTTAATTTGTCAGAAACCCATTTTCTTCAGCAGTGGGTAGTTGCACAGCGCCGACTTCTGTTGAAGCACATGATACCCTCTGTCCTCCAGGCCGGCCTGGGCCCTGCCTCTGACGTCAGGATGCAGGCATCTCTGGTCTGGGTCCTGCTGGGAGCTCCGGCCGCGGACTCCTTGCGGGTCTCCCTAGAGTCTGAAGTAATTACTGGTGGCAGGTCCTTCCAGGGGGAACCTCAGCGAGGGGTGACTGTGCTGGGCGCGGCCACCCAGGCCGCTGGAGATGTAATTCATGTACTTCAGCATCGAAGCCCCAGGGTTTCCCATGTGTGTTCAGTTGTAAACAACTTGGAAAGTGCAGAAAACAGAAGGAACACAAAAAGGGCTCATCATCTCACAGCCTGCAGAGAACAGTTCCAAGGTTTCATCCTGGTGATTCGGCCGGTGGAGGGACACCTGTAAGGGGGGACCCAGGAAGGAGTGCCCTCCACCCAAGCCCGCTGGCCTCAAACAGCACGTGGGGCTCTGAGCTGCATCTGTGCCCCAGGTCTGAGCGAGGGGGGCCTGTCCCAGGGGTATGGACGCCCTGCTCAGGGGCCAGGCAGGGGACGTCCGGAGTGGGAGGGTTTGGGGCTCTCCTGTCTGGATGTGCAGAGATGCCGACGCTTTTGCAGAAACAACCGTGTTCTTCCTGAGGGCCAAACAATACCAATGATTTGGTATTTTGACTGTTGGCTTGACCTACTGAACCCTGTCGGAGGCCTCCCCCTGAGGCCTGGGGACGTGGGCCAGTCCAGTCACAGGAAGAGCAAGATTCTGTCAGTCCATGGGGGACAGACAGGAGCTTAGAGAGATGCTCCCAAGGAAGAGTGGGCTTTGAAGCAGGGACAGAGAAGGATTTGAGGTGCTGAGCATAGAAGGACGCATTTTGATGCAGACAGACGCTTGGGAAAGCCTGGTCTGGGTACCGTGGCCCCTGCTGCCGGGAGCTGGCCAGCGACAACGGGTGCAGACGCACCGTTTCTCTTATTCCTGGCCCCGCACTGGGGTTAACTGGGGAGCTTCTAAAAAAGTCTGATGCGGGAACTATATTCAGTATCTTGTAATAACCTTTAGTGAGAAAGAATATGAAAACGAATGTCTGTATGTGCATGACTGGGACATGGTGCTGTGCACCAGAAATTGACACATTGTAACTGACTTCTTTTAATTAAAAGAAAAATGTAGAGTCAAATTTTGGGGGAAAAAAAAAGTCTGATGCACCAGAAATTCTGATTTAATGGTTCTGGATTGACGCCTGGATAGAAGGATTCATGAAACAATGCTAACCCTTAGGCTACAAGGTACACACTGCCATTTCCAGTCCATTCCATCTCTTTAAAAAGGATTCTGGTCCAGTTCCAAGAAACCAATTTCAAGGCCAGTCACGGGAAGTAACCCACACTCCTGAAAATGCATTTATCAGACGTCGGAGGTGACAAAGCAGTGACTGGCACCTCGCAGGCTCCCTGGCAGCTTGGATTCTGGGTGTGACTGAGCGTCTTGGGCAGGTCTGGGTGGGGCAGGTGAGGCAGGTGCTGCTCAACTCTGGGGTGGGGTGAGGGGTTTTCTGAGCCAGGGTCCTGGGAGGAAGCAGTGAGTCTGTATGAAAGGAGGGAGGCCCCCAACACGCAGCCACCTGCAAGGGCTCATCATAAAGTAAATATTTTGAGAATAGGAAAAGGAGGGTTATGGACTCGCTCGCTGGGGAACTGTAGGAGAAAGGGCAAGAAATGCACCTGGAGCCCTGCCTTGGCTGCCCACCATCTGTGATGTTACCTGTCTCTCCATAAGCCCTTCAGTCACGCAGCAAATAGCAGGTGTGTGTGAAGCGCTGGGGGTGCAGCAGGGAACTAAGCGGACAGAGACGCCTGCCCTCGGGGGCTTACGTTCTGATGTGGGGACAGACAGTAACAGACAAGTGAGTGAGCAGAGTGTGTGTCCAATGGGCATAAGTGCTGGGGAGAAAGATAATGCAGTGGGGGTGGGAGGAGGGGTGCTGTTTCAAACAGGATGATTGGAGGGTCACTGAGATGACATTTGGGCAGAGACTGAATGGAATGAAGGAGTGGACTGTGCCATATCTTAGGAGAGTGTCTGGCAGGGGGATGTGTAGGTGCAAAGGTCCTGTGGCCACAGTGGCCTGAGTATGGAGGCCAGGGAGACTGGAGCGGAGTGCATGTGGGATGTGGTTTAGAAAGGGTGGGTCGTGTAGGTCCTCAAGGCCGTTGGAAAGCCGTGGCCTCTTCCTTAGAGTGAGATGGGAAGTCCTGGGAGGGTTTTGGTGGAGACGAGGCGTGGGTTAACTTTATGTTATAAAACCATCTGGACTGCATGTGGCTGCCCTCCTGGAAACAGATCGCAGGTGAGGGGGGCCATTGGCTGGGGTCAGGGTGATGGAGCGAGAGGTGGCCGTCAGGGGTCAGATTCTGAACAATTTTGGGAGGCAGAGACGGCAGGGTCTGTCAATGGATTTGACTGGATGGGGGTGGGAGAGCCGGTGAGTCTTGAATGTCTCCTATGACTGCCTCCTCACCAGTCTGTGCAGATCCTGAGAACACCTACTGGTGTTTAACAGCCGCACCACCGGTGGAGTGGCAGGCCCCAGCGGGCTTGGCGGGCCCTGTAACTGTCGGGTAACCTCAGGCGGGGCAGACCTCCTGAGTTGTGGTTCACTCTCTGTCCCTGGTTCAAAAGGATTGGGGCTTGGCAGGCAGCCCGCTGAAAAATCCATTATGCCCTGGGCTGGTCGCCAGGCAGACGCGTCTTTTAAGGAGAAACTGGCTTCCCAAGTCTGGGCGGGTGATTCTTGCCGCTAGCTTCGCTGTGGCACTGGGCATGGATAGTTTCCAAGCTGGGAGGGAAGCGATTGGTAGGTTTTCCATGTGGCCAGTGTTTCCTACCAAGTGATCTGTAGGTTTCCACCAATTAAATTTCTCTCCATTAACCTGGGAAGGCCCCCACCGTGGGGGAGAAAAGGAAAACCCCCCTCCAGGAAGGCTTCCTGGACTAGCTCAGTCCAGCCACCAGCTGACCAAGTGAGCCTCCTAATAGGATGACCAACTCAACCTGGTTCATCCCGGGTTTGAGCACTGACGGTCCCAAGACCCAGCCACCTCCTCATCCCAGGCAAACTGGGACAGCAGGTCACCCTCCCTACCTCCAGCCAACCCTTGTGCCTTGTCTGATGACAGCTAGATAGCCTCATTTTAGAGAAATGGGCTTGAAAACCTCATTCATGTCTGAACAACAAATAGACTCCAAGGTAATTTTATGGCCCTGGGTTCCAGGCTTGAAAGAACAGAAGATGCGTTTCAAAGCCATTCTGCCAACAGACTTATTAGAAAAGTCGAAACAAGAATTTTATCATCGACTTGCAGCCTCATCGTAACAGCAAAGTAATCTGAATCTGCAGATTACCTGGCTTCTCTGTGAAAAATCGAGAACTCAGATGTCACCCCTTTTTCATGAAAGTGAGCCGGCCGGCATCCACTCTGCCATGAATCACGTTTACTTCTGTGACATCATTTCCCAGATACAAACGTGGAACAAAGAATGGAACCGGCTTCCAGCTGAAATCATGTTTGGCACAAATCCTGGATATGATATAAGAGCTTTTCACGTAAAGTCATTTGAATGCAGCAAAAGGTCATGTTGTCACTCCTGCTTTGTGGGAAATTGGTTTCTTAACCTTATAAAACTTTTACAAGTTCATTTTTGAATGCCTACCAATAAGTAATCCACAACGTGACAGCCACATCATAGGAGGGCCAGCTGGGCCCAGCAAGGAGACCGGCCTGTGCCTCTCTGGGGCTGTGGTCCCTTGTCTGGCTTCTGCTAGAAATAACCAGGTGACTGGGAGAGTCTTTAAGAAACCAGGCAGAGAGTGACGTGATAAAGAAAAAAAGAAACGAAACCTCTTCAGGGCTCAGGAGAACGTAGATGGGGGGATCGTGGTGAAAAGCTTCCTTGCTGGCAGAAAGGAAGGCTGACAGCATCAAGTGTGGGAGGGAATGAGGACCAGAAGGGTCTCTGATACGTTGCTCGTGGGCATGTAATTTGGTTCAGTTGTCTCAGAGACAAGTTTGAAATTGTCATGCACAGTTGAAACCCACGCGCCTGCAACCAGGTGTCATCCTAGGTGTGTCCCTGAGGGAGACCTCTGGGCAGCTGGTGTTCACTCGTATTCTACTGGAGTGCCTTTAAACAACCCCAAAGCCCCTGGACAGGAGAAGAATGAATTAATTCTTGGTATAGTCCCATGATGGAATATTCTGTACAGTCTGAATGAGCCACACTTTGAAAGACAGCTACACACAGTACTGTCCATGAGTCTTTAAAAAAAACCCACAACATTGGATACAGTCAGATACTTTTAAAAATAAAATTAAAACAACAAAAGGAAACAATATGCTTTTAAGATACACACATAATAAAACGATATTTCTTTTATACGATTCAGGAGAATGGTTACTTCTGTGTGGGGAGGCAGGACCCCGGGAGAGGGGGACAGACAGACATAATCAGAGTTGGTAATTCAGATGTCGACTGGCTGATGGATTCCTGGTTGTCTGTTATATCATTTAAACAAACAAGTACAAAGGAGGGCCCTCCGGGGAATCAGTGATGGGGGGGTATAGCTCAGTGGTAGAGCTCATGCTTAGCACGCACGAGGTCCTGGGTTCAATCCCCAGTACCCCCATTAAATAAATAAATAAATACATGAATAAATAAGCCTAATTACGCCGCCACCACCACCACCACCACCACCGAACAGATGAAAAAAAAAAAAAACACTCTGGTGGGGAGCCGTCAGCCAGGTAGCCGGTTGAGACAGCTCCAGCCCCGATCCGGCCTCGGGGTCTCTTACTGGAAGGCGCCGCCACCGTTCTCCTCGCTCCTCCGGTGCCAGCGTCTTCTGCTGCTGGCTCTCTCCTCCCATGGAGCTCAGTCCTTGGCAGCAGAACGAGAACAAAGTCAGAGATACTGGGGTACGTCCTTGGGGCTGACGCAGCAGTTGTGGACACAGAACGTCTGGTCGTATGGCTGTGTCCTTGGAACCAGGGTTCCAGTCGTGGGGTAAGAGAAACCACCTGTTTTTTTTTTAACAGCCTGGCACTTTCTTGCCCCTGTTAGTCAGCCAGGGTCAGTAGCGAGCCTGGTCACCTCGAGTCACCGGCTGTTGCATTTCTCAACGTGTTTTGTTGTTGTTTGGCCATTTGAGAATCTGCTGCAGACGTCATGACACTTCATCCCTAAGTACTTCCGCCCGTTCCTCCCAAGATCAGGAACACTCTCTTATGTTATCCCTGTGGATTCGCGGAGTTTTACAATTATGATTGCTCGTGTTAGAATCCATTGCTGATGTGACTCGGTTTTGCTTTTTTTTTAGCTGAAGTACAGCCGGTTTACAGTATTGTGTTAACTTCTGTGTTCACGCGCTCGTCGCCCCGGACTTGGCCAAGACCCTGTTGGGACGGCTGCCGAGTCTTTCTGACACATCGCCTCTGCTTTGTGAGCTCTTCCTTATTTTCTGGTACGGCCAGGTGCTCCGGGCTCCGCTCTGCTTCGTTGAGGTCAACCACTTCTCCAAGGGGCCTGGTTACTTCTACATCCTGGAGGGCGGTAGTTAACAACCAAGCCCTGGGCTCTGGTTTGCTTCCTGCTCCTGGGGAGCCACTGTTCCTAGGGCCTTTTCAACGGCCCTAGGAAGGAGATGCTTTAAAAAATCATCAATTTAGGCTCTCTCGTTCCAGCCCCACACCAGAGGGCTCTTCCTCTCCTTTCCCCGCATTCCATATTTTTTTAAGGTCCTTCTTTATTTTTATTTTTTAAAAACTAAAAAAAAATTTTCACATATTCATTTTCATAAAAGGTTATTGCAAGATATTGACTATAGTTCCCTGTGCTCTACAGAATAAATTTTTTAAAATCTATTTTTATATATAGTGGTTAATATTTGCAAATCTCAAACTCCCAAATTTACCCCTTCCCACCCCCTTTCCCCTGGTAACCATAAGACTGTTTACCATGTCTGCAAGTCTGTTTCTGTTTTGTAGATGAGTTCATTACGGTCCTCTTTTGTTTTTCCCATTCCATATTTGTTTTATATATTTTCCCTAACAGTCTTTTTTTTTTTTTTTAATCTTGAATCACCTTTACTCCTGGTATTGTTAATTTAGAAAACAAAATTCCTCGTGATGAACGTCTTAATTCCGCATGAGCGGCGGCAGTGAGTAGACCATAAACTCTGCACAGGTTGGGGCTGATACCCAGTCTCCTGGGGCCACAGAAACACCTGCTCAGACAGGAGGGTCTGGAGGAGGCACAACCAGGAATACTTTACGTTCTTTCTATACGTGCCAGTCCTTTCACAATGCATGTATATTACCTGAAGAGTAAGAAACAGGAATTTTTTACAGTCAAAATTAGGGGGTGGGGTGTAGAAGGCCCCACACCTGCTATCCAAGCCCCCCTCTCAGCTGTGGGCCTCTCCTCACCCACAGTCCCAGGAGCAGATAAGCAACCCAGAGCTCGGACCACCAAGCATTTAAAAAGGAGGAAGGAAAAAAAAACAACAACAACAACAAAAAAAAAACTTGAGGAAAACCAACACCAGAACAGAGAAGCCGAAAGCTTAACAGCTACAACACGCAAGACACAGAGTTAACAGAAGACACAGAGGAAGACATGTCTGGTTGATGATTAACATCTTGAGAATGATTAAGGCGGAAATCATGCTGGGAAGAGACAGCCGCTAGAGCCTTGCTTCTCAAAGCGTGGTCCCCCATCGCCAGGACCCGGGAGTTTATTTAAAATGCAGAATCTCAGAGCGCATCCCAGGATGACTAAAACAGAATCTGCATTTTCAGAAGACCCACGGGGTGATGTGTATGCCCGTTGATGTCAGTGGGTCACTGGAGGGCATGGCGTCTGAAATTTTGATTATTGGGGAAAAAAATAACTGGTGGACTACGAGGCAGAAATGGATTCAGCTGGATTGAAAATTAGTGAGTCGAAAGCTGCAGATGGGGTGGTCTCTCAGTACTGCCTCTGGGTCTGATCTCTCTTGGCAAAACCAGACATCGGGAGGAGAGGAAAAAACATTTTTCTTAGAATTCTATACTTAGTAAATAAACTACCAGTGAAATAAGAGCAAAACAGAGGTGCATTTAGGATGGCAAAGATTCAGAAAAGTTACCCTCGTGCCCTCCGGTGGGGTTGCTGGGGCGTTGAGGGGGGGGATGGATGATGAAGATTATCTGAAAGAATTGCGTGAAGTACAAAGAAAACAAAGAATTAATGTAAGACACAAGAAACAGTGGTGAGTAATGAAGTAGAAAACCTAGGTTAGGTTTCACTAACTCTTGATGCATAATTTAAAAATATTTATATTAAAAATACTAGATAATCTCAAAATGCAAGGTCGCAGAGGGAGGAGAGAGGAAGACCAAAAAAAACCCAAAAAAACCAAAAAACCCTACATAGATTCAATGTCAACACTTTAGTCCTTCATATCGTAGGGGAGGAAAAAGAGTTTTCCTTCTACTCCTTGGCTGAGACATCTCCCCCTCCCCCTCCCTCCCATAAAAAGATGAGCAGGAGGAAAAAAATTTTAAATGATGATAAGGGAGCCCCAGAAAGACGGGATTCAGAAGGCTGCCAGGCAGCTGGGGCCTGTATACCCTCCTGAGCCAGGACTGGGATGGGGGTCGGGGCTCCGCAGGGGAGGAAGACAGTTCCCAGGACGGTGGGGAGGAAAGGTGTGGTCCACTGTCCCCCTCCCCTGCAGATGTCTCTGGCGACAGTGCCCTCTTCCTGGTACAGACGCCCTTTCTAATGTAAATTTCCCTTACAAAAGGTGAACCTCTCCGTTTCCAGAGCTTCTCCTGTGACTGCGGTTTCTCAAAAGCAACCAGCTCAAAATAATCCTTAAGCGGAGAGGCATATTTTGGGGTGGCGCATTCTGCCGCCCTTGATACACCTGGAGCCAGGCCGTGGAGACAGACGGAGGTGGCCAGGGACCGTGGGATAAGGAGAGGCAGGCAGAGGGCAGGACTTTGCGGCGTCTCCACGGCGGCGAGGCCAGGGAGGAGCCTGCAGGTGCCCCACGCCCGACCCCAGCCGCCGCCTCCCCCTCCCGGAGATGTTAGCGGAGCCGCGCGGCCGCGGGGGAGGTCAGCTCAGGACACGCTGCGACGGCAGCGGCGGCGGAGCTGGAGGGGCGGGGGCGGGGGCTGGGGGGGCGAGGGGGCGGGGCGGGCGCGCGGATTGGCTGCCGGCGCGAAGCACGGGCCGATCAGCGCGCGCCCCGCCCCTCCCGGCAGCGCCGCACGCCGCGTTCTCGTGGCGCCGCCCCAGCCTGCCCCGCGGCGCGGCTCCTGCACGTGGGCGCGGCGTGCACCCCGCGCTGCCAGCCCGGCGACCAGTGCCGGCTCTGCGCTTCCCCTCCCCGCGGCGTGGTTTCGTTTTCCGGCCGAGGGCTTTTTCCGAGAAGGCCTGGGAGCGGCCGTGCTTTGTCAAGGCGCCAAAGGAAATAGGTCGGCAGGTGACTTGCCGAATCCCGGGTGGGGCGGGCCGGGGGGCTTGCGCGCCGGAGGAAGGGGGTCGGGGCGGCATTAAAAAGAGCCCTGAACGTGGGAACTTGCGTAAGAGCCTGCGGCGTTTTTATCTTCGGGAAGTAAATGGTGCAAGAGCTCCGTGCTGGTTTTCCCTGCCCGGCAGAAAGACGTACTAAACCCCCTGTTCTGTGGACGCGATGTTCCGTGTAGCATCGTGTAAACAGCTCACACAGCTACCCAAGATTGGGGACCTCAGTGGACCCCAGAAACTGCATCCCTGCGTTGCATGCAGGCCCAGACCCCCAACCTGGAGCTGGGAAGCTCCCCTACTCTCCACAGAGCCTGGAATGAATTGGGACCGTGGCTATATCCAGCTCATCCTTAAGAGGGTCTGGACTTAACTCGCAGAGAATGACTCAGCTTGTGGAGGGTCAGGAAGCCAAGTCATGTGAGGAGTGGTTGAAGAACTGGGGTGTTCAGCCCAGACTAGACAGGCCCTGGGGGTACGTGGGCGCAGCTGCAAGTATGTGAAGGACTCTCACGTGAAGGAGAGATTGCACAGGTCCCCTGCTGCCTGAGGGGACAGAACAGCGCAGTTTATAGCAGATGAATATCAGGTCAGTTACAGAGACAAGAAGGAAGGAGCCTTGATGGAGTTTTCTCCCGCAGTCTGGTACAGCTAGGTGTTTACCTCTGTGGGTGGTGAAACAGCTGGACCCTGTGGGGTCCTACTTGGTACAGATCCTTTCCGTATCTCCCAGTTTCTTGGTTGTAAGAAATAGGCTTCATTTAGCCTCCTAGATCTTCCGAAAGTTCCAAAGGGTAGACGCAAAACAGTTGCTAATCAGGAAAGGGAGGGAGTGCAGAGCCAAATGAGAAACAATTAGGAAGCAATTGTGCAGCCTTGGGGCAGGGTCCTGGTTCCTACTTAAGGAATACACATAACAATATCTTTTGAGTTCTGCAGGAAGCAGGGCCCCCACCCAGGTGGAGGATGGCAGCTTCAGGCCAAGGACAAGATTGCTGAAACATTGCACAATTAACCTCAGCACCAACCAATCAGAAGGAAGTCACACACCCTGCAACTCTCAACCCAAATTCTACCTATTGAAATTTATATCCCCCCAAACCATTGGGGAGTTTGGGTTTTGCAAGCTTGAGCCACCGGTCCTTTCTTGACCCTGCAATAAGCCTTTCTCTGCTCCGAACTCCAGTGGTTCGGTTTGTTTGGCCTCACTTTGTGTTGCGCACACGGACTTTTGTTCGGTAACAGTGGAGCTAAGATTTAAGCAGATCTGCTGCCCTGCAAAGGACTTGCCTTTTCATGACGCGTCTGTTTCAATGGAATGGGTTACTCTGGGAGTAGTGATAGTGCCAAAGGGTTTCTGCATTGATGGAGTGCACTGGACCAGAAGGTTCATCGAACTCCATTTAGCTGTGTCACTAATTCTCTACCTCAGATGAAGAGGGAGGTCGTCCTGGGCCAGACGAATGACAGAGGTGGGGTGTTGGGCTCTGCAGTCAGACTTCTGGGTTCAGACACCAGCTCCACCCCCTTAGCAGCTGCGAGCCCTTCGAGAAGTTTCTCCCCCTCTCTGTGCCTGGTTTTCCCACCTGTCAGTTGTGTGGGGGGGTTGTGAGGATGAAGCACAGAACACTCGGTCCTGGCTTGGCACGTGCTTGGTGCCCCCCCCCCTCTGCCGGTGCCCTCGGTCCAGTGATGACACCTCTGCATCCTGCCTCCGAATGAGCTTTGCTGGGTGGGAGACTGGAGGATGGGTGGTCAGCGCTGCAGCTGCCCCTGGCTCACTGGTCTTCCGGGCCTGCCCTGCAGAAATGCAGGTGGTCTGCAGTGCTGACTTGTGTCCAGGAAACTCCCTAGTCGTCCATCTGCCGGAGACATCACCTCCCAAAGTGGTCCTCACCGGGACGCCCCTCCTTCCCTCATCCCCAGAGTTCTCCAGCAGGATCCCGATCCGCGGTGGTCCATGCGCCCGGAGAAGAGAAGTTTTCCCATTCTTCCTCACTCTCAGATCTGTGGGATTGTGATGGGGTCTCTGGTGGCTACAAGCAGAGCTGGATCTTAATTTTTATGAGAAGAGGAATGAAGAGGGCTCAAGACTGGGCCACAGTCGTAGCTGTTGGGAGCGTAGATACAGAGCAGACATGCCTTCCCACGGGATCTTTGATTTTGATCTTGGGCCTTTGTGTCTGTTCCTCAGGCTGCCAGGGGGCAAGGTGTTTGTGTGTGTGTACTTGGGTGGGGGTGGGCGAGGAACAGGGAGAAAAGGGTAGTTTTCTGAGCTCCAGAGAGGCTCACACCTGTGAAGACTCTTTAAAAAGCCTAAAAAATTTGGCGTCCTTAAATGCATATACTCTGGGGTGAAATCCGGGTCCCTGAGCTCTGCTACATAATTGGCCGCAGGTATCAGAGGCCCTAGAGAGGACTGGCTGCAGCCTGACTCCCAATTTTATGTCTTTATAAAGGTTTTATTTTGCGGATGTGCATTTCCTCAGCCTTCACGGGCTTCGGGGAGGCTCTGGGTCTGTATGCGAAGACTGAAATACTTGCTGGTAGTAGGTACGGCTTGCTCTCCGGGAAGATGACTTCTCTTCCCTGTTTGCATGAACCTTAATTTAGTAACATTTTGGGAGTCTATTTCTGCATTGAATTTCCTGAACTTCTGTTTGTGGTTGTTTTGAAGTGGCGGGGTTGAGGGGACGTGCCTTGGGGCCCACCCGCTGGTTCTCTAATGAGGAGATGATGGTTTTACTTTCAAGCAGGAGGACGTGTTCACCGTCCACGGAGCCCCAGAAATAGATACCCTGCCCAAGATAGGAGGCGATGTGCCTAGAAGCAGTTAACAAAGCTCTGTAGTTTTAACTCTCTTCAGACTATCTTGGGAGACTTCTTGGATTGTTTGGTGATCTAGAAATGAGAAGGAATATGAATTGTGTTCACATCAAAAGAGAAACCTGTCTTCCACGCTGACTCCCTGTCTGTTCCTTGTTTACCTTTTCTTTCCTGTTCCTCTAACGAATGAGATACACATACAGACGGACGGACATGTGAATGGGACTAGAAGCTCTCAGCCACTGATGGTGCAAATGGGAAAATTAAGCACAAGAGTGGCGGGCGCTGGTGTCAGGGGGTGGTGGTCAGGCAGGAGCGGAGTCGGGGTGGGGGGAAAGGGGAGGGGGAGCTTTCTGAAAAGCAGAGGGGATCACCTCTGCCTGGACCCCACCCATGTCCTTCCTCAGCCCCCAGAGCATGACTTTGCATGCGGGAAGGAAATATTACAACTTCTCTTTCTACTTACTGGTTTAAAAAAAAATTTTTTTTAAATGGAAGTAAGCTGGGGATTGAACCCAGAACCTCGTGCCTGCTAAGTAAGCACGCCCTCTACCCCTCGGCTCTCCCCTCCCCACTCTTTCTACATACGGTTAACTCATCCTTTTTAATTTTGAATTTTCAGGCACGCTTTATAATGTCCCTATCAGGACAGTGGCACGTATATCTAATTTATAGCTAAAGACATATCTTACTGGGAGGTGGTGGTTTGTGGGGAGGAAAGTTCGGAGGCCACTGCTCAAAGAAATGGTGACACAGCAGGGAGAGACGGTGGTGCTTCGGGAACTTGAATGCACGTGACTCATCAGAGATGTCGCTAAAATGTAAATTCCTGTTCAGTCGGTCTGGACTGGAGCCCCAAACTCAGCAGTCGAGGGCTGACTCAGAAGGAGCAAAATGGTGGTGTTCACTGCTGCTGGGTTTTTTTTTGCTACAAGATTTCATTTGGTGTCTTAGTCATAGAGGGAAACCCTGAAAGCCTGCAGGGGGTCAGGGACAGATGCTCTGGAGCCTCCTCTCTGGAATGTCCCGGCCTTACCCCCGACGCAGCAAGGAAGTCCCCATGTGGTGGATGTCAGAGACGTCCCGGCATCTGTGACCACCAGGGATGTCACTGTCCTGTGATATGTGACTTGCTCTGCTACCTTGGTCCAGGTGGCTTCAGGGGCCGCCTTCGCAGGAAGGGAGGGGGCTGGGTGCAGTCAGAGGAAAACGGACATCTCTGAAGCTCGAAGGAGGAGGAGGAGGGCGGACAGGTGCGCCCCTTAGAGCTGGTGCCGCCCCTCCTGCCTTCTGCGCTGGGGGCTCAGGTGCTTCCTTCCCTTGCCTGCCTGTCCCTCCCCTCCACCGCACAGGTGACAGTGTACCTACCCCTGCTGACGTTAACTAACATTTGTAAAGCACATTTCAGCACTGCTGCTTAAAAACGGCAGCTCCCCAAGCCTCGGAGTTTTTTTGATTGAAGTGTACATTTACAGTGTTGTGCTAGTTTCTGGTGTACAGCATAGCGATTCAGTTAGACGTACGTATGTTCTTTTTCATTATAGGTTATTACAAGCTATTGAATATAGTTCCCTGTGCTCTACATTAGGGCCTTGTTGTTTATCTATTTTATATATGGTAATTTGTATCTGCTAATGTCAAACTCCTAACTTATCCCCACTCCCTTTCCCTTTTGGTAACCATAAGTATGTTTTCTATGTCTGTGAGTCTGTTTCTGATCTGTAAATAATTCATTTGTATTGAGCCCAGTATTCTTTTCACCACTTTGCAAAGGAGGAAACTGAGGCCCTGAGCGGTTGAGGGGCTTATCTGAGACCATGGGGCCTGGAAGCAGTGGAACAGGGCAGACTTTCTCAGCTATGGGCTGGGCTCGCCGTTCCCTGCGTTTAGATAAAAACTGCCTCTGCTCTGGGAGCCCGTGAGAGTTAAGAGGCTTGAGTTTTTGAGGACTTCAGTCCTCACTCATTCATTCATCAGATAAGTATCCATGATGTGTCCAGTCCGAAGTGCTTGTAACTCAGAGACGAACAAGGCAGTGCTGGGTCTGGAGGCAGGAGTCAGAGAAGCAGAGGCGGATCGACCAGATGTCCGGTGATGGGATCAGGTCACTGCGCTACTGGAGGGTCCCGGTGCCCGCGGCAGGGGTGGCAGAGAAGGTTCACTGGCAAAGGGGTTTAGGCTGAGACCTGAGGGTGAGTGACCAGCAGGATGAAGAGCGGGGACGCCGCCCGCGGGGACTCAGTGTGCAGAGGTGGGCGGCTCTCTGCAACGTGATCGAAGCAGAAAGGATGGTGATGAATATATTTGAAACTTAAACAAGAATCCTAATGACTTATACTCATGCATCACTGTCTTCCTGCCGGACCGGCCCGTTTAATCCTTGTGGAAGGCCCCTCTTGGACCCTGCGGATAACGTTGGCCCTGAGATTCCCCTTGCTCTTCATGCAGCGGCTCCCTATTCTGTCGACTCGTGTTTGCATGGTGTGCGTGCCCCAGCCTTGTACGTCCCACGACCTCCCGTCTGCGTATTTAAGCTGGATTTCTTATCCTGGGGCATGCCTGGGGGGAGAAGCAGCTGGGATGGCCGGAGTGAAGGGGCCGGGAGGGGAGAAAGGCTGCTGGGAGCCCCCTGCACGGGACCTACAGTGAAGACTGAGGAGGTTGAAGGTGGTCTCAGGAGAAGTAGGGAGCCAGTGATAGCTCCCGAGCAGGGGAAGAACCGGGCTGAAGTATTGTTTTTGGAAACGCGTGTGTGAGCGGAGTGTGCGACAGACGGGAATGGGGAGGCTGGAGGAGGGGGCTGGGAAGTGACCCCTATGGTCCAGGTGAGGTCGCAGGGCTTACGTCTGCCGAGACAGAAGGGGTGAGACGAGCACACATCATGTATATGAGCGATGCTACGGGAAGTGGGGTTTGGTGACTCATTAGCCGTGGGGATTGGAGAGACCTGAAGCAGGAAGTGAAGTCAGAGGAAGGATCAGTGGTCACCAAGGGGGCCTCACTCCAAAGCCCATGCTCTGTCTGCTAATCTCTCTGAGCCTGAGTTTCCTTATCTGCACAGTACGGGCGCTTGGTCCCGGTGACTCATCCTGGACTCCTGTTAGACCTGGGCTCCTGGCACAGACCTGCTGTTTACGTTGTTTCAGGGACCCAGGTCTGTTTATCAGGAGAAGCCAAGCCCTCCCCAACCTCTTCCCGTCTGGCCACATCACCTACCCTCCCCATCCGGACTGGGGGTTCTTAGAAGAGTCACAGCACCCCCAGCACGTGGCCAGGCTGTGCCCAGGCAGGGCACCTCATGGGCAGCTCAGGTCCCACGGAGCCGGGGCTGCCACGGCCCCGCCTGCCCTCCCGGGCCTGCTGCCTGGAGCTGCCCGCGGTCCCCGGCCAAGGAGGCTGAGACAGAGCCCAGCTGCCAGGCAGATTCTTGTCCCTGCCCTGGACCGCAGGAACCCAGCCCAGGACGAATGGCTTCTCATGTGGTGGGGGGAGCAGGTGGAGCTAGCCTGGCGCTCCATCGGGTCAGGCCTCTTCGGCCCTGGGCTCCGTGTCCTTCTTCTGCAGACTTTGCGGGTGACGCCCGGCCGTGAGGTCCTGGTGAGCCCCACATACGGGCCTGTTTCTTTTCAGCTGGGATGAATTGGCGCCCAGCCTCAAACATGTGTCACCTCTTCTTCTGTTCCCACGGATGAGGGAAATAACTTCTTTTTCGCTGGGTGAAACAGGAGGCTGCTGTTAAGTGGTGATAAAGTACCGACAGATGTGGAATTTCATCCACACCGTGGAAAATCCACGTCCTGCTCTCTGCCTCAGAAACAAAGGGCTGGTCAGTGACTCCCCCAAGGGCAGGAAATGGACACAGTTTGGACAGAATCAGGACTCAAACCCCTAGTTCTTTTGATTGCACATACTATGGTCTTTAATTGAACACAAACGTTTACTAAGCCTTAGTTAACTTAAAGATCTGTAAAATGCAAATACAGGGACTCTGTTTACTGAAGAAAACCCATTATAAGTGCACCCACGCAGTTCAAACCCGTTATGGTTCGAGGGTCAACTGTATATCCGTATTTTAGGCAGAATGGCCCAAAAGAAAGAAACCAAAGTACTGGGGAGAATTTGGAGTGACAGGAACTCTCAGGTGGAAGTAAAAATTGATATCACCGTTTTGGAAAACCATTCGGCAGGATTTGCTGAGCTGGGCCCAGCAGTTCCGCTCCCCGGCGCAGACCCGCAGGAGCGCGCGCCGAGGCCCGGGCGAGGGCGTGCCCGGCAGCGCTGCTTCCAACAGCGCCTCAGCGGAAACCACTCAGTGCTCCAGCCAGGTGGACACACAGACTGTGGTGCGTCGCGCAGCCGAGCAGTGACAACAGAGGAACGAGGGCTGTAAGAGGCGACGTGAAACACTCGTGGTCTCCATGTTGAGTGTGTAACGCCAGCCCCAAGGGAATAGTACAGTGCTGAAGCGCTGATGTAACCTCAGCCAAACAGTCTAGCCCATGTTGTTCTAAGGCAAGGTGCTGGTTACCTCGAGGGCAGTGACTGGCGGGGACTGGGGTTCTGGTAGGTGACCTCGTTCCTGCTCTGGGTGATGCTCACGCAGGTGGGTTCACTGGGAGCTTTACAAAGTCTGCATTTTTGTACGTATGTTACACTTCAATGATGTGTCGATTTAAAAAATGACTTGGCGGGTCGGAAACCTGAATTTTAGCTGCCACTAACTTGTGCCTCAGGCCAGCCGCCTCCTTCTGGATTTTCTGTGAAATCGATGGCTTGGACCAGGTCGTGGTTTGCAAATCTCTCAGGGCTGCAGAACCATCTCTTCCAACAAAACTGAACCTGAAATCTAAGTACATGAAGCAGAGCGAGCGGGTTGGGGGAAAATCGGGGATGGCATCAGGATGGGGGTTACAGCTGCTGTCTGGCCAGGGCCCGGGGAAGCAGGTGGGAGTACCGTTTCTGCATGCTCTGGTGGGACTGCAGAGCTGGGAGACGACTCCGAGGGATGCTGCGGGTCTGCGGTCCTTGCGCTTAGCCTGCAGGGAGCTACTCCAGCACTTTGTCCTGCAGTGGCTTCTTACATGACAAACTCCGACAGGGAGGGCTTGACCAACTGCTCTGGTGTTCTTCCTGGTGGACAGAAATCCAGACGCTACCTGGTGACTCAAGTGTAGCCATTCACATCCTAGTATGAATTGCTCTTATCAGATTTCCTTTCCCTACACATGAGAGAGTTCAATAAAACCCAGTTAATGGAAAATTTTGGATGCAGGGATAGGGTGAGGAGGGTTTGGGGAGCTCGGAAAACTACTGGGACGTGGGGGTACCCGGGAGGGTGGCTGTGTGAGGTGGGGGGTGGTGTGTCGACACCGATGAACTCCCACACTGTTGCGGATGCAGCCTTGATCATAATGGGGAGTGTGAAGAATCTAACATCAGCGATTCCCAGACGTCGGGAAGAGCCCCATTTACTCAGGTCTCGTTGCTTCCGGCCTCTCTGAGTCCGCGGGCGCAGGCAGGCTGCCCGGCATGGCTGTCACCACTTATCCACGGGTCCGGTGTTTACGGGACACCTAGTCTGTGCCAGGCTTGGTTCCAGTATCGGGGCTCATCAGTGGCAGAAACAAACAAGCAATCAGAAGTCTCAGCCCTCACGGGGGACACGAGACAGTAAACAGGATAACAGAACACAGCACGTTCGCTGGTGATGAATGCTCAGGGGGAAAATAAAGCAGGAAGGAGGGGACGTGAAGTGTGGGGCTTGTGTGCTAAGTCGTAAGCAGGGGGCCCATGGAGAGACGGTTTCAGCAAGTCCACGAAGTGGTGGGGGAGGGAGGCTGGTGGGGGTGAGGGGAAAGGGGATGGGGGCAAGGGGGCGGCGTGGCAGGAACTGTCTAGTGGGCAGGGCCCCCCTCCCTCCCTCGGGACCTGGCCTGACCCGACATGGGGGCCTTCGGAGGGAGGTTACGCTGGAACGTGGTCAAGTGTTACTTCTGAGAGCAGGGAGTGGGCGTCTTTGCCTTGAATCTGTTTGCTGGGGAAGGGACTTAGGGCTTTGGGAGCCATTCCAGGCCTCGCAGGGCAGGTGGGGAAGTGTCTGTGGGCGGTGAGCCCTTGGGCACCCCTCCGCGTAGGGCACTTGCCTCTGCCTCGCCAGGCACTCTGCAGAGCAGGCTTCATTGCTGCTGGCCCACCTCTGACACGACTGCCTTGGGAAATGGCCTCTCGTCCCCCTTTCCTCCTCCCTCCCCTGGTGATCACTGAGAAAGCCCCCCCCCCCCCAATCCCTGAGGAGAGCAAGGGCACCTCTGGGTTGGGTGGTTCCAAAGATGAGAGAGAATTTGTGCAAAGTGCTTAACACAGTGCCTGGTGCACTGGAGACAAGGGAGCTGTTAGGAATTTACCGGCTAAGCAGCAGCACAGCTAGTACTCCCTGGGCTCTGTTAGCTCCCCTGATTTACCAGTGAAGCGACTGGGGCACAGAGAGGTTAAGTTCTTGGTTGGCGGTCACACAGCTGGGAAGTGATGAATTTGAACCCAGGCAGTCTGAGCAGCGGATGAAGACAGGCAGAAGCTTGGCATGTGCAGGGCACTAGGCTGCTTTTGGGCTATTTGTCCAAATCTCTTACTCTTTGCCAAAAGCTTTCTGATCATTTATCAGTGAGCAGTTTGTTCGCTTTGGTGTTGAAAGGCCACGTCTACAAGGAGAAGGAATGGGGTGTGGGGAGGAGGCCCCCGGCAGGAGGAATTTTCCTTTTCCTGCTTCTGCTCTGGGATGGCACCATCACTGGGGCCGTCAAAGGACGGTGTGGAGGCCCAGGAAGGCGACGGGCAGGAGGTGGGGGAAAAGAAGGAACCCAGCCCCCTGCTCCCCCCCCCGGCAGAGGCTGGGTCTCCTGATGGTGAGCCAGCTGGTGCCCCAGGAGCCCGAGGAGGCGGGAATCCCGTTGTCTGAGCAGGTTGATACGGGAGGACTGGAGTGCAGAGACGTGCTGGATGACCCTGACCGTGAGCTGGAGCTGCCGGCGTCACAGTGTGCGGTGGGGGCACTGAAACCCAGCGTTCCTCTGGGTTTGCTGAGTTATGAGATGACCGCTGAGCCCCCAGGCGTGTGACCAGCTCCAGACAGGGAGTGTCCTTTAACAGGGACAGAGTGAGGTCAACCTAAGCCATAGGTACGACCACGTGGAAAAGATTGGACTCTTGACATTCAGCCAAAGTAACCCACTTTTAGAAATGTCTGCCATTAGCCCGATTTTGAATGAATGAATGATGTGTACATAAGTCAGCGTGGACTCCACGTCCACAGGCAGCACTCAGGCGTTCGGACAGAGGGAAGAACGTGGTCCTGTTTTTTCCCTAATGGTGAGAATAGCACAAGCTCGCTGTGGGGGGCAGGAAGGAAAGGAACCACCTGTGATTCCCTGACACAGAGGTGGCCCGTGTTGTCTCTTCGGGTAGTTTCCTTCTGTCTTTTTCCCCCCAAATAGTTGACCACATGATACGTGCAGTTTGTATTCTGACTGCCTTACTTTTAAGACTCCAAACTCAGATGTTCTACTCGGTGTATTAGTTTGCAGAAAAACAGCCAATTGTTGAATGTGTTCCTAAAATGAAGACGTATCCTGATCATATATTGTAGAGGTTGATGCTGACAGTTTTGAAAAAGAGTTTGGAAGTGGAAGCAGAGACTCGAACAGATATTTATTTGCACACACACGCTTGTAGCAGCGCTATTCGCAGGAGCCAAAAGGTGGGAGCAACCTCAGTGTCCCTTGGCCGGTGACTGGATAAATCCGCACGGTGGGATGTTATGCAGCCTTGAGAAGGAAGGACGTTCTGACACCCACTGCAACACGTGTGAACCCTGAGGACCTCATGCTAAGAGAAATAAGGTAGTCACCAAAGTGCAAACAGGTGATTCCACCTATATGAGGGGTTCAGAGACAGGAGGGGGGACGCGGGTACCAGGGACTGGAGGGGAGTGGGGACCTACCGTTAGGTCGACTCAGAGTTTCAGTTTGGGACGATGAGCATTTCTGGAGGTGATGGGTGTGCTCAGTGTCCCTGGACTACACCCTTAGAAGTGGTTAAATTGGTAAGGTTCAGATTATGTTTATTTCACCACAATGAAACAAAACAGAAAAAAAGATAAAGAGTTTGGAGCAGGGGTGCCGGGCTGCTGGTGACCCCTCCTCCCTCTCCTCCCTGCCTCCTCTAATCCCTCGCCCGTGCTCTGGGGGAGGCCAGCCAGGTTCCCACGACTCCTGCCTCTTGCTTCTCCACCCCATGTCCCCAGTGCATGCGCGCGCACGCACACACACACGCACACACACCCTGGAAGACTGGAGGTCCTGGATGCAGACGGGCCTGAGGCCAGGGTAGCATCTGCGATGTGCGGGGAGACCAAGTAAGACAGGGGAGCACAAGGAGAGGGGAGAGGCAGCTGGCTACACCCCGTGCACAAGTGGTGGGGGCTCTGAATCCTGACGTCACCCCCAGGAGAAGCAGAGCCTCCCAAATCCGATCCCTTCCAGGACGGCTGTCCCTGCCGGTGCTCTGCTGGGCTCTGAGGTGCAGCGGGACTGGCAGGGCAGCAGGCTTCTGTCTCGGGGCTGGAAACAGCAATGTAGCGTCCCCCTGCTTGGCACCCCCAGGCCTTGGTCCTCCCCTAGGCTCCTGCCACACAAGGCTAAGGACGTGGAACCTTGGCCAGGGGCCAGTGGGAGCCGGTGGAGGAGGCGGCAAGATGGCCCCAGGCTCTCATTCATGGTCTCAGCA
Source organism: Camelus dromedarius (assembly GCF_036321535.1). NCBI lineage: Eukaryota > Metazoa > Chordata > Mammalia > Artiodactyla > Camelidae > Camelus > Camelus dromedarius. The sequence goes on from NC_087461.1 coordinate 3,448,691, forward strand.
GGACGATGCCCAAAGTGAAGGTGAAGTTTGTCATCCAGTCCAGGGTTGGGGCCAGGATCAGGAGGGCAGAGGGCTGAGTATCCGTCACACAGTGCAATGCCATTGCCCCAGGGACCCCACTGGCTTCGCAGCAGGGTCAGCCAGGGTGTCTGTCTGTCCCCATGAACCCACCCTGTTGACCTCAGGCTCAGAAACTGGACATGGCTGAGCCCTGCAGCTTCTGAAGCACCAGAGCGCTGCATGCACACGTGTACACGTGCACACACACACACACGTGCACACACACACATGCACACAGCCCCGCCCCAGGTGACTTGGTCTTCACCCGCCGCACCTGCTGCTCTCACAGCAGGGGGTGGGGGCACTTCAGGGGTCTCATCTCTGTGGGTAAATGAGCTCCCAGGGGACTTTTTCAGCCTGGGATGGCAGGTTAGGAGGGAATTTTCTCTGGAAACTACCTAGGAGTTCAGTATCCTAAGAATGTATCCAGCCTTCTTTCAGAAGGACCATCCAGTTCTTCATTCTCAAAAACAAAACAAAACAAACAAGAATAGGTGTCAGGGCTGCTAAGTGGCCATGAACCACATAGAAGAAAACGCTGCCCGTGCGGCAGGGATTCCGACTCCGAGGGGTTCACTGAGTCTGGAGCTTTTGCTCACAAGTCTCCCCAGAGCACCCACAGACTCCGCTGCGATTTTGCTTACCAGCTGCTTGCCATGCATGTGTGTCTTGTTTCCTGGCCATGGGATAAGATACGTAGTCAGACTGTTGGTGGGAATGTAATTTGGTACAGCTACTATGGAAAACACTATGGAGATTTCCTTAAAAAAACTGAACATAGAACTATGCTAGGATCAAGCAGTCCCAGTCCTGGGCACATATCTGGAGAAAACTCTAACTCAGCAAGACACCTATGCCCTAGTGTTCACAGCAACGCTGTGTACAACAGCCAAGACGTGGAAGCAATCTAAGTGTCCATTGACAGACGACTGTATAAAGAAGTTGTGGTATATTTATACAGTGGAATACTACTCGGCCATAAAAAAGAATGAAATCGTCATTTGCAGCAACATGGATGGACCTGGAGATGATCATACTAAGTAAGTCAGACAGAGAAAGACAAATATCATATGACATCACCTTATATGTGGGATCTACAATATGATACAAATATTCTTATTTACAAAACAGAAATAGACTCACAGACATAGAAAACAAACTTATGATTGCCAAAGGGGAAAGGGGGAGGGTAGGGATAAATTTGGAGTTTGGGATCAGCATATGTAAAACAGATACACATCAAGGACCTACTGTAAAGCACAAGGAACTACGCTCAATATCTTACGTATACCCTATACGTTATAACCTATAATGAAAAAGAACATGAAAAAATATGTGTAATAACTGAGTCAGTATGCTGTACACCAGAAGCTAACACAACATTGTGAGTCAATTATACTTAAATTAAAAAAAAAAGATCCTTACAGTCAGATGCCCCGTCCTGTACTTCTCCCAGTTTCTGTGTGGTGCAGAATCTTTATTTGGCTGGACACGTGGATCCCTTCAGAGGCTTGTAAAGCATTGCAGAGCCTGAACCCCACCTGGCAGTCCTGAGCGAATCACTCTAGCACAGGGCTTACACGTTGGATGATTTTAAAATGTTCTTTGGACGGTTCTTGCGTGTCCCTGACGTGGCGAATGAGGGATCTGTGTCATGGCTCAGGTTAAGTAAGCAGTTTTGTGTGGTCACTCATTTTTCCCCCCTTAGATTATCCAAGGCGATCATCCCGGGATCTCAAGTTGTTGAAACCCAGGACATAAAAAACCTGATTGAAATAGCCGGGAGGCTGAGCCTTGTTTTACAGGAGGCTCTGGTGGGAGAGTCACTTGGGTGGCCCGGCTGTAGCCACCCAACTTCCTGGTGAAGTTGCGTCACATCTCGTATCGGCCCAGGAGGACTTCCAGTTCTTCCCACGCGTCCTCACTCAACCTCTCATGGCTTTGGGAGGATTATGGAAACTGCTTTAAGTCACGGTCCACTCACGAAGCATCCCAGGTGGGGCTGTTTCTGCAGGGAGCCCACCTCATCCACTCTACCCGAAGCCGCCGCGACCAGACGGGCTGCCACCCGCCCCGGTTCTGGGGGCGCACCGTGTCGGGAGCCTGGGCCCCCGTGCACTACACTGTACGTGTGTGACACCCGGTTTCCAGTCCGGGATGAGTGAGGATAGTCTCCTGCTTGGCAGGCTCATCGCTTTAGGTGAAGTCGTTCAGACTGCACATCTTCAGGGGCCCAGAGGTCATGCTGCGATGTGGGGCCAGGCGGTCTGTTCTGTTTCCCAGGGAGAGGGCTGACCGGGCCTGGGGTGTCCCCACCCGAGACAGCACACAAGGGCCTCTCCGCTGCGGACTCCTTTGGGAGGAAGCCCCTCTTTGTGCGATATGATATGTCAACGCAGCTGAACACGTGGCGGGCAGTGTTGGAATGGTCCCTGGCCAGGCACAGCCTCGCTTGTTCCGGGCTGCCTGACCCAGCTGCCAGGACCCAGGAATTTCTTCTCCTTTCGATGCTGTTCCTCCAGCCTCCAACGTGGGGCCCCTGAGTCCCCCCACCCCCGAAAAGGAGATACTCAGAAGACACCCTCATCTATACTTGCTAATTGCTAACCTGCTAGTTGTCTGCTGTGTCCTGTTGTTTCTGTTCGTGTTATTGAACCCAAATTTGCATCGGAGGTCAGACAAAGAAGTGCGAGCCTTTGTCTTTGTCCAGGATCAGCAAGTAGGTGAGGAGGGGAGGTGAGGGCTGCCGGCCTCAGGCTCCTGCCCCAGACCTCAGGGGCCCCTTCCTCTGGGTGATGCGGGGGCTCCCGCGGCCCCTCCTGCCTGAGGCTCCCTGGCAGACCCCTACCCCCACCCCAGACCTGATGTCTTCCCCCTTTTCTTGCCCCTTTTAACCAGATTCACACGTGCACACAAACACACACTTCCTCAAACAGGGTTTCATTTCGGGAGGCCAGTGGGGCACAGTGGTTAACAGCACGGACTTTCCACCTTGTGGTCAGACACACCTGGCTTCGCATCCCTGTGGTGTGACCTGGTGCGGGGTTTTCACCTCCCAACCTGGATTTCCTTCTCCGAAAACAAGTGACACCATTACTTCCCTGACTGAGTTGTTGAGAAAATGTATGTCAAACTTGAGCACAGAGCTTGGCCCAGGGTAAGTGCTCAATAAATGGTAGCTGTTTTCGTAACGGTGACTAATTTGGCTGTTGGATAGTTAGCATAGATGGTGCTCCAGTTATTATAAAATATTTTAAAATATAGGAAGGCACACACACAAAATGAAAATGAAACTCCCCTGTGTTCAACCACCAAGATCTTTCATTTCTGATGTATAGAAACCTGTAATATATTCTATTCCATTGCATATGTACCACATCTTCCTTTTCCAGTCATCTGTCGATGGACGTTTAGGTTGTTTCCATGTCTTGGCTGCTGTAAACAGTGCTGCTGTGAACACTGGGGTGCATGTATCTTGTTGAATTAGAATTTCCCCTGGATGTATGCCCAGGAGTGGGATTGCTGGATCATAGGGTAATTCTATGTTTAGTTTTTAAAGGAAGAAAGCCCTAATGTATTCTAGAAAATGGAGATTCCACAGCATGACTTTTAGGTATAATTTCCTCGCTGCCATATTCTGCTGTTGGGAGAACACCTGATACACGGCGCACGACAGTGTTCAAGGAATACACCCTCGTTGGCAGTGACACCACCTGGGTCCCGAGACTTCTATGTCCCTGGCTTTTATCCTTTTCGTAATTCCCTGGTGATGAGTTCCTGACGACTCTCTGTGCAGGTGGTCATGGGGCGGGGTCCTCTGCCCTGGCTGTTGGTCTGTGGGGGGTGTATTCCACCTGATTCGTGTATCCCAGGGGGCCTCTTGGGACGGTGGTCCTCCTCACTGCACGCCTCGCACCTCTGCCTCCTTCTGCGTGTCTTTCCAATACTGAGGCAGCCATCTGGGGCGGCCCAGGCCAGGACGCTGAGTGGCTTGGCCCGGTTTCCTAAAGACCAAAGCCAAGAGAGAGAGAACCCCCTCAGAGGGCGGGCTGTGAAGACCCCGGAAGAGACCAGCCCCTGGCCGCCGCGGGAGGCCACGCCCGAGCCCACCCACCTGACTCAGGGCCTCGGGGTCGGTCTTGCTGCCCCCCCAGCTTCCCCCTTCCCTTGAGGTCTGGGTGTGGGTTAAGTCAGGGACGGCGGGAGGGGCTCTGCTCTAAGCCGCCCAGTGATCATTGACAGTTTAATGGGGAGGTGGGTGCAGATTCTTCTCTGAGAGCAAGTTAGATAAGGATGGAATGCACAGGCCGTAAATGCTGGCCATTGAGAGGGTGAGGCGGGCGAGGGAAGAAGACCAGGGCCTCAGATTTGCTCCCTCTGGTCTGTCCGTCTTCCCTCTGGTGTGGCTAGACCAGTGCTCCGTCTGAAAGTCACTCTGTGGGGCTCAGGGCTCACCTGATTTTACTAGATCAAAGTTCCTTCCTCCTTCATTTAAAAAAAAACAAAACCCACTGCGGAACCCCTTTCACAGTGATGTGAAGTGCTGCTGACTCCTGCCAAGAGCAGGAACCCTGTCCGAATTTTCGGGAGTGGCTCCGGGAAAGGGGTTGGGGACCCCTCTTGCTTTCAGGGATGCAAAGATGCCAAAATCAAAGGTGGTTTTTTGTTTGTTTGTTTTGTGGTGGTAAATGATAGAGACATAATTTAAAAATTTTTTTAAACAACTTTTTGTGGTATAATTCCTGTACAGTAAACTACGCATATTTCCGATGCACAATTTGATGAATTTTGATAGATGTACACACCTATGAAACCACCACCAGGATCAAGAGAGCTAACACTTCCATCCCTCTCCAAGGGGAGCAAGTCTCCAGCCCCCGCCTTATCCCTTCCCACCCCCTTCCCCCGGTAACCATAAGTTTGTTCTCTATGCCTGTGAGTCTGTTTCTGTTTTGTAAACAAGTTCATTTGTAAGACGTGATTTTTGGAACTGTTTTGTTCTTGATTACATTATTAGCGCTGTAATCACGTGGCTTGTATTAGTAGAATTTTGATGACGCTCATGGTACGTTTACCAGTAAAGGACTGCTTCTGGCCGTAGCTCACAGAGGACCTGGCCATCAGTGGCTTAAACCTAACGGATGTCATTTATTGTTTTCTGGTGAGAGCTGGCCACATGATTGTATCCCGACAAGTCACCTGCAAGGGAGGTGGGCTGCGGAGGGGATGGGAGGCAGTTTACCCTGAAACTGGAGATTTCCGTGCTGCCCCACAACTACCAAACTGAAGTTCAATCAGATGGAGAGAAACATGGGGGGGTGGGAGGGGCTTAGAGCAAACAGTGGGCTGTGTCTCCACCTAAACTGAAATAAACCTTCCGCTTTCTGTATTTGACAACTACCATGTGTGAGTGGACTTACTTTAATTATGGACGGGAAACATGAATTTTCGACAGACGAGTGCAAGAATGGCGTTGTGCATGTGAGAGTCAGAGATGGAGCGTATCAGCATCGTTGGTTTTGTCTAAGGGCAAAGCGTAATATCTTTTCCCACTCTTTTCACGATAGACTGTGTCTCCTGAGAGGTGTTTGTTGAAAAATTGTCATTGGAAAAGGTTGCCACGGCAGAGACTGCTAGCATTCCGCCAGTATCCACGCACCCACCCCCCTTTCCTGAGCAGCAGAATCCTGGGCAGTGGGTCCAGTAAAAGATTGAGTTTCCCTTCTGCCTTTGTGGCTAGTGTGGCCAATTCCACCATGGAGTTCTGGCCAGTGAGATGACGTGGAGGTGTTACGTGGACTTCTGCAAAGTGTTTTAAAAGTGAACAAAAAGCCGAGCATCTTTGTGTCAGTGGCATTTTGGTATCTGTAGTTTTATGGCATTTAAATCGTGCTATGTATCCAACATCGCTTATGTTACACTGTTTAATATAGTGTAATACACGTGACCTAGCTTATGTTACACCATATAAAATATAATAAATGAGGAGAGACATGTTAGAGAAATTACCTGTCTCCCCCGTGGCAGATCTTCTGTTGCCAACAAATGAAAAGTCAAGTTAAATGTCATGGTCATTGCACATTAGCTTTCAACATTAGATTCTGAAATATTAGAGATGCCTTGATTTGATGAGATGTATGCAAATTTCAACCCTGGGGGACGGTCCTTTTGAGGTCATGTGCAGAATTACTACCATTTTGGGTACTAAATGAAATTAATTTTTTTTTGAATTTTCATTTTTTGTTTTGAAACAGTTTCAGAATTACAGGAAAGTTGCAAAAGTAGTGCTAAGCATTGCAGGACCGCTTTCCCCCAGATTTTGCAAATGTTAACATTTACCCTATTTGTTTTCTGTTTCTTTCTTGCTCTCTCTTTCCTCTCCTCTTTCCCTAACTCCTTCTCTGCCTGCCTGCCTGTCTCCATCCATCCATCCATCCATCCATCCACCCTCCCACCCTAGGTGTGTCATATAAGTGGAATCATATGAATTTGTTCTTTTGTGATGGGCTTATTTCACTCAATGTAATCCTCAAGGTTTATCCATGTTGTAGCCTGTGTCAGAATTTCCTGCCTTTTTAAAGGCTGACTAATATTCCACTGTATGGACAGACCAAATTCTGTTCATCCATTCATCTGTGGACAGACATTTGGATTGTTTCCACCTGTTGGCTACCATGAGTAATGCTGTTCTGAAGCTCTCTCCTCAGGTTCCAGGCTATTTATTTCTTAGAATATCCACCCCTCACCCTGCACCGGGTTTGTCTGTTGCATTTTACAATTAGACTCAGTTTCTGCAATTTTGGCAGGAGAACCTGGAGAGTGGTGCCCCATCCTCAGGGCCTCACATCAAGATGCACGTGGCATGTCTTTGTCCCATTCCCGCTGATGTTCACTTAACCCCTCGTGCAGGCTGGCGTCTGCCGGCTTCCTCCGCTGGAGGGTTACTCCTCCTTCTTTGTAATTAATAAGTATTTTGTGGGGAAGTACTTTGAGACTCTGCAAATATCCTGTTTCTTGTCAAACTTTCTGCCATTTGCCAACTCTTGTCCAAAGTAATAATAATTATTCCTGTGGTGATTCCCAAGCAGTGCCTTACAAACTCCATCGTTCCTTCTACACTAATGTGCTGGCTTCTGTGTAAGGAGACGCTGTCTCAGGATGAGATTTGAGGATTCTCATTTTTCTTAGGGCTATCATCTATTACTATTATTCATTTTTTTTGGTCCAGCTTGTACCAGATTTGGCCAGTGGAACCCCTTAAAGTAGGTTCTTGTGTCTTTTTTGACATATTCTTACATTTCCTCATGAGCTCACATGTCAACATCATTGCTTCTTGTGGTGCCTATCTTTAAACAGCGATCAACAAGAGGTATTCATTAAATGCTAAAAAGCTGAGACTTCATCCAACACTGCAGAAGGACCACCCCCTTCACGTGGCTGGTGAGAATTCACCTGTGTGGTCGGCCAGTGAGCGTTAGGGGTACACTCATCTTGCACCCTAACTTCTGCACCCTCGACACACACTCCGATGCTCTCAAATGACTTTATTTTAAAGGCAGGTGTGTTGGCTGGGTCCTCTGGGAAGCAGGCATGAAGATGGAGTGAGAAGTGCGAAAAGCTTTATTGGGCTAATGCCTGTGAGAAGTAAAGGGAGAGGGCTGCCGGCCAGATACGTGTGCCCGGCGAGCGAGCAGGCAGTGGAAGCGGGCACAGAGGTGCAGGCCACCTCCGAGAAGTCTCGGCCGGCCCCGTGGGGAGCCCCAGTGCAAGGCTTGCCCACTGTGGGCAGCACTGGCCAGGCCCTGGTGTCCGGCTGGGCTCGGTCATCGCCTGGGAGCTGCAGGAAGGGCATGGCCTCGACTCAGCTGGAGGTTCATTTACCTGCAGTCCTCACAGTGGAGAAGCCAGTTCTTTATTAAAGGGACACCCGAGTGGCAAACCGCTAAGACTGCTGTAGGAAAAACATTTAAAGATTGTATTTTTTGATTAAAAAGTTAGGAATTTGAGACAGGACTGCATCTTTTTTTTCCCCCTAATGGAGGTCCTGGGAGTTGAACCCAGGACCCCATACACACTAAGCACGTGCTCCACCATTGAGCTACACCCTCCCCCCAAGACAGAACTATTTCTACTTGGGATGTGAACGTCCACTTGGGGTTCACACGTTCGTGGCTCGCTGAGGTTTCAGTAATCGCTAGGCAGGAAGGGCTGGTCTCAATGTCTGACTGTTCTCGGCTGGAATTCTGAACTAGAGTTTCTGATCCGTTGAGAGGGACCATCGTGGTCTCCAACTGCCCCAACGCACGTGACCAGACAGAGCGAGTCACAGCTCACCTTGTGATGCCAGCAGGGGCCTCCGGGGTGGGGAGCTGTCGCATTCCAAGATGTTTGTCAAAGGAGTGTCTCTCCGAGTCTGCGGCTCCCAGCCCCCTGGCTACCCAGACTGATCAAATGTGTTATTAAAGGCTGGGCCAGCAGCTTCGTACCCAGATTCACTTAGTATTGTGGCTCTAGACTTAGAGACTTTCCACTGAGATGCTGAGGTCAGATGCACAGAACTGTCCTGCCCCATATCACCAAGTTGGTGTGCTGGGCGGGGGGCTCACTGCGGGGCAGGCACCCGCCACCATTCTGCCCCATTGTTGTCCCCCATCCCCTCCAGCCAGCAATCTGGTTTCTGCTCACGGGAGCAACACCGTGCAAGTCAGCTCCCTGCATTTGTCCGTGGGTGTCATTTTATCATCTTGTTCTTTATCTCACGTGGAGTTCTTTAGCTGTTCCTCCCAGAGCGTGGTTTCCATGTGGCCAGAACGTCCTGATGGCCCTTCTCTGGAGATGTATGAGTTTGTTAACGTTCCCTGAAAAGGCTCCCCGCCCCACCTGCCGCCCCCAGAACAGGACGCCGGCTGCAGAGCGGTCTCAGCCCGGGAGATTACAGACCACCCTACTCTCTAACCTGAACACCACGAGTTCGTCCAACCCAGCTGCTGTAGGCGTTCCAACATCTACTTGTTTTCCAAAACCTGCATTTAAACATTTTTTGGCCTGATTTGGCTCTATTTTTAGAATGTTTTTCCAGCAGGAGAAGGAAGAAGTGTGAGGGAGAACAGAGCGGGAAAGGATGCCAGGTCTGATTTGGCAATCACGGAGCTGCACGTACCCGGCGGCGTAAGCAGGCTTGCAACACAGTGCCTGCCAGGTCCTCACTGTTCCCACCGCGGCTCCCGGAGCATCGCGGGCGCAGCAGAACGTGGGCTGGTGTCAGTGTCCGTTCTCATCAGGGTCCTGGGTCGGGAACTTCGTCGCTGCACCTCTGTGTGTGTGTGCATGTGTGTGTGCCTGCGTGTGAGTGTGTGTGTGTGAGTGTGTGTGTGCTGGGAGAGGCAGTCAACCTGTCAAGGAAACCATGGGCTGGAGACCAGATCACGGAGCATCAAAATTGGAGGAATTCTATTCGGACACCTCAACCACCACGGGGAGGGGGAGGGGGTGAGGATGGGGGTGGGGCTGGATGATTCACAAAATGCTACTCTTCATATATTTGTTGAGTACTTTACAGTGTTTCCATGAGCGCTTTTAGTCATATCTGATTTTTAAAAAAATTTTTTGTTTTATTTTGGGAGGGGGAGGTAATTAGGTTTATTTATGTATTTATTTATTTTATTTTAATTTTTTTAAAAAATGGAGGTGCTGAGGGTTGAGCACAGGACCTCAAGCATGCTAAGCGTGCCCTCCACTGCTGAGCCATCCCCTCCCCCCTCGGTCACATCTGATTTGATCCCCGTAACCACCTCTTCAGGTGCATGGGCAGCTACTGTCCTCAGTTGCCAGATGAGCCCACTGCTCGCTGGGGTGAGTGGCTCTCTGTCCCCCTCTGAGCCCTGGGGTTCCTGGAGCAGTTCCCGAGGCTACCTCCAGCCCACGGTGGGAGTGGTACCCAATCACTGCCAGTGTATTCTTTCTTCATCAAACAAACATACTGAGCACCTCCTCAGTGTCTGACGTAACAGTGGTCTCTGGGGACACCCAGATGAACAGCTGTCCCTGTTGCAAGTTGCTTATAGTATAGTAATTACCGTCCAGTTTCTATTTCATTGAGGACAATTTGAATCATTCGAAAAGTGGAGGAGGAACTTTGAGACCATGTAGACAGCTCATGGGTGGACAAGGAAACCAGAGTCCAGAGAGAGAAGTCCTGCGACCTGGGACAGAGAGGTTCAGAGCCAGGTCCAGGCCCCCAGCTCCCAGCCCGCCCTCCCCACACTGTTCTGTCTCTTCTGGGCCCCCATTCCCACCGGGGGAGCTTTGGAGATCAGACATGGCTGGTTCTCAGTAGAATCATGTTTTGCCAGTAGTTTTGAGTGCCTGGCGGTGGTATTTACACTCCACATTAACTTCTCCCTCGATCTGGATTCTTTTACCATCGTGCGTCCTGTTCCGTCTTCCAGTCGGCTTCGGGCTGTGTCATCGAAAGCTGTGTTTCTGCTGCTTTAAAGCCCAGGAGCGGGCTTCTTGCCCTGAAGAGTGCAGGTCCTCACGGGAACACGACGGCTGCACACACATGGCCGAGGACCGGCACCTGCTGTGGGAAGACGCGGCAGGCTGTGTCCGCCGCAGCGGCAGAGAGAGCCAGCGGGGGCGGTTACAGGAAGGGCCGCTTGGCTTCTTGCCCTCAAGTGGCCTTTCCTTTGCAGACACATGTCCCCGGTGTCTCTCTGTGTGTCCAAGTTGCCTCTTCTTATAGAGACATAGTCAGGTTGGATTCAGGCCCACTCTGACGGCTTCACTTAACTTACTTCTTTAAAGACCCTGTGTCCAAATATAATCACATTCTGAGATACCAGGGGTCAAGGCTCCAACGTATGAGTTTTAGGGGAACACAGTTCAGTCCACAGCAGTGATTTATCCAGGCAGCAGCATGTATCCATACCCCATTCCTTTTCATGGCTGAATAATATTCCACAGACCACGTTTTATTTATCCATTCATCTGGGTGGGCACTTTGACTTTTGGCTATTGTGAAAAATGCTGCTCCACCCACTGTCTTTTCACGTAAAGAGGCTGTTGGAGATGGGGCCAGGTGGGAGGTGTACACTGTCCCCAGACAGCAGTGGTAAGTGTCTGGGTGCAGATTCAAGCTCCGGTGTCTGTATCAGGGCGGCGCTGACCCTCATCAAGCTGGTAGCAGGCATCTGAGAAGCGGCTGTGTTGTGAGCTCACCTTGGGGTGGTGAAGGGCGGCCGGGCCGCTTGAGTGGTTCAGGGATGTTGTCACCTCCCTGTTGTTTGCACACTCTCCCTGGCCTCTGTCTGGCCTCGATCTATCATGACTGATGGCTGAGTGATAGCCTTCTTCCTGACGAGGAGACAGCTTGAACTAAGCCAAGCAACCGTTCCAGAGCTGACTACCTTGTCCTCAGTGTAAGTAGCCACGTGCTATGAACGTCTTTCACCTCCTGGGGCCCCGCAGTCCTTTTCTTATGGCAAAGGTGAGTTTTCTCCTGTTTCTCTTCCGTCTGTGATTCGGGAGAACGTGACATGCGGGACCTGGAGGACCCCCGGCAGCAGGCATCTGGGTGGCTCAGGGTTAGTTGCTGCTGTGGTCTGCCCTGCTCCACAGCGAGTTTTACCCAGAGCCATTCCGTCAGTTAATCTGGGTCTTACTGCAGCTCTGCGTGGTTTCTTCAATCTCTCTTTGTCTTGTGTTTGCATCTATAAAAGACTGTCACTGGGAAACTTTTCTGGCAAGAAACAAGGCCCCAAGTGTTCTCGGGCATGTTTCCACGCTCACAGTGCAAAGAAACAAGATTGGATGTCAGCGAGCAACCAGCCGGCTGCCAGCCGTTCCTCCCCGGATGGCTGGCCCTGTCTGCGTGGGGCCACTGTGGCCCCGGGTCCGGTCCTCAGACTTCCCTCTTTAGAAGGTGGATTTTAGCCATGTAACCAGAGATGGTGGAGCTTAGGGAGACCAAGTCACAAACCAAACTGGTGAGAGAACAGTATTGGAACCAGATTGCCCAGTTGGTGTGTTCCGGGGTGGATCACAACTACTGGTTGGGACAGAACATTCTGGTCTGCTCACCAGCGGTTCTCCGGGAGGGAGGGTCAGCGGTAGTCAGGATTCTGGGCCTGGTGGAGCAGGGAAGGGAGGATGTGATTTACTGTCACAGCCGCACGCAGAGCCAAGGCCGCTACATCAGTTTCCCACCAGATTACCCATTTATCCATCCTCACTGAGGACGGGTGGAGGGCCTCTGGCCGAGTCATGAGGCACAGGTGCGAGTTCCTGCACCCAGTTACGGGCTCCAGCACCCCGCTCCTTTTCTGCTCACCCCCACCTCTCATTTTCAAACCTCTGAGGGGAATTTTCCAGAATAAAGGTTTCTGGCTTGCCCTCCTCTTAGCTTCTAGGGTAAATGCTGTTGGGGGAGGAGTGGAGGAGAAACCAAGTCCTTTGAAACTGCCCCCGTGCAGGGGCCGGTCTCTAGAGCTTTCCTTCACCCTCTCTTCCTTACAAACCGCGACCGGAAATTCTGGACCTTGCAGTTACTTCCGGGTCCCAAGACCATTGCCTGCCTGGGATAACCTGTTCTTCCTCTTTTTTTTTTTTTTTAATTAGTTATTTTTTTGTATAACGTGCTCTTAGCACAGTAAGCAGAGGCCAGTCTTTAAACAAACTGCGTGTTCAGTCAACCAGTGTTCTGGGTCCCTGCCACCAGCCTGGCTCTGTTCCGGGCACTCAGGATGGAAACAGCAGTGAAGACGAAGAAGGTCCCCCCATCCTCTTGCTCGTTCTTCTCAGTGCCCTTTGGAGGCTTCCTGCCCGTTTCAAAACAGGAGCCGGTCATCCTGACGCCTGCAAGGTGCTCCCTGACCACTCCCCCCCGTCTCCTCATTCTCTAGCCCTCTCTGTTCCACCCCCATCCCCCTCCCTTCCCTGAATCCAGATCCCACGCTGGTGCCTTCCTTCTTATTTCCTCTTCTGGGACGGCTCTTACTTCCAGTACCTGGGAGGGTGATGGGAGATGCAGGCTAAGAAGTGGATTGTAGACCGTCTCCATGATTTGTTAATAACCCAGCGTGACAGCATTTTGGGTGTATGACGTTAAGGAGACCACGTTGGTGATGTTGGTTTCTCCTGCTTCTTTTTGAGACTGGAAAATCTTAAGCCACGGTCGTAGCTCCTTGGCGACAGCGTCGCCCCGGCACCTGCGGGGATGTCGTGCTGTAGACAGCCTGGCTGGGGCTGCTGCTGTCCACGTGTAACAATAGAAATATGAGGTTTCTCCAACAATCGGAATAGTGTTGCAGACAGAGGAGTATTTCTCTTTTCTTCTTGCCCTTTACTAATAAGTTAGTAAAACCTTTGAGAAGTACACAAAAAGCCCAAGGCCCCCTCCGATTCATTTTTTCTTTTCTTTTTTTTAATATATTTTATTTGATCTGGGTATTTGGGGACCACATCATTAAATTAATTGTTACACTGTGGTTGAGTTGTTCAAGGGAGGGTTTTGGTAAGTCATGCGTGGACCACATTGTGAATGACTTGCCAGTTGTACTGTATGGAACTTATTTTAAGAGTTAAAGGACTGTACCGTACGCAGGAGGCACGTCACCTTCTCCTTATGTGTGTGTTTACCATATACTTTGGAATGTTCTGTGCTGGAAAGGCTACTTATATTTCTAGAACTGATGGGATTTTATGCAACCTTTTTTTCTTGAGTTAACAGCAATAAAAAAAAGAAAAGCAACAAAAAACTCAGTTTCATTTCATAAAATGGTTATCTCTTTTTAAATGGACTTTGCTATGGTGGCGACCGCGTGTCTTTTCTGTACCCAAAGGAGGAGGCTTTCCGGGCGTGAGGGCCAGCGCGCAGAGGGCTGTGCCTCTCAGATGCCAGCTCTCTGTCTTCCTGGGTTAAATAGCACTTTACATCATAGGTTTATTTGAATGTTTTTAGTTATTAATCTTCATAGTAGTTTCTCAAGATGATTCTTTTTTCCCACATTATAACCACATACTAAGTGATTTAGAGATTGTCATTGAAAACACTTGGATCTGAAATTTTGGTGTTGGCATGGTTATTGGGAAGAGACTGAATGTTCTTGTTGGAAAGGAATTTAATTGGGTGAAACTTGAAAGGATACCAGCCTAGCCGGAGATCTTGTCCTTTATTCCTTGGCTTACTGGCTATGTGAGCAAAGGAATTGTAATTTAGAATTACATAGGAATTAAAGTGGCTTAATAGTTCTGAGACGCAGCTTCATTAACTCTAAGGAGGAAAGTGCGTGTGTGTGTGTGGTGGGAACACCATGAAATTCAAAAATAAGATCATAATTCAGACAAGGACCACATCTCACTTGACTTTCGAGCCCCCAGACAGCCGGTTCTCAGTGAATCCTTATTTGATATATGAAGAAGTTAGAGATACTGACTTTTAGTTCCACGTGTTCTCTTGGACTTAGCAGAGAAACACTGGAAAACAATGAGATGGCTGTGAAATTCCCAGACAATCTGCCCCAGTTACGGGCAAGCTCTCCTTACCCTCCCAACGTGGACTCGCCCGGAGCCTGCATTCGGCATAATCTCACCTTATCTAACGCCTCTCTATTAGTTCCCTACTTTATTCGAATTCGTGTACATTTCCTTCTCTGGTCGCCAATTACAAGCGCGTGGGCTTGGCAGCTGTTTCTCAGGAACACTCGCGTGAGGCAGAGCACGGAGCAGCGCGATGACAGCTAATGTGCTCACATGCTTCTCCTCCGGGCTCGACCTGAGATCGTGGAGATTCCATTGCAGCCTGTTCCGTGCCGTGTCTGACGCGCACTCCCTGCTGTGAGCATCTAATAAATGTACCAGAAGAAGATGGACGGTGAGCTGATCTCTGTGCTCCCTTTGCCTGCGGGGAAACACAGGCTCAGCATGGCTGTCTGGAGCCCTCAGCTCAACTCTGCAAATGTCTCCTCTTTATTTTGTGTCCTGCATGCAAATTGGTGACAAAGACTACAAACCCACTGATACTCTCCCAAAGATCTGCATTAAGCCCAGAAATAGAATCGTCTCCCCCAAAGTAAAACACAACTGGAGCTTTATTCCATTTTTCCAAAGGTGCAGGATTCATGCAAATTCTGTTTGTATATGTGTGTCATTTGCAAGAAGCAAAAGTGTTAGGAACACATGCAAATCATCACAGAGTTCGTGGCTACCTCTGCCAATTTCCTTCTCCCTCAGTGCCTGGATCTATACCATCCATGCTTTTCCCACCCAGAATTTAAGCCAACTGAGATATCATTAATTTTAAATTTTTGGTGTTTTAAAAAAAAACTTTTTATTTTGAAATACAAGAAGTTACGAAACAGTACACAGAGTCCCGTGAACCCTTCACCCAGCTTCCTCTAATGAAGACATCTTATATGACTGATGTAAAATAACAAAACCAGGAATTGAAGTTGGTATAAGACTGTTAACTTGACTATAGAATACTGGGTTTTTAAAAAAGCACAAATATTTTGAAGTCATAAAATAATACTTTAAACACAGATAACATGTCTTGATATATTCAGTGAGGAGGTTGACAAGGAGTATAAAATACCCTCAAAGCTGTAGCTGGAGGTGAAACACCGAGGGGCGGTTTTAAGAGCGTGGTTCCAAGGTCGGGTTTGTGCAGTAAGGAAGGGAAAGGCCTGCAGGCATGGAGCAGTGGCGGACTGGGCAGAGGGCGATGGAAACTTGGTGGAGAGTCAGCAGGACTTGAGTTGTGACTATTCACCCAGAGCCAGGCGGTGGTCACTGTAGCTGTCCTTACACCCGGGAGATGGCTAAGTCCCCTTATTTGGAGATAAGTATAGAAAAATAATGATTTTTTTTCAAACAGACTATTTTTTCGAGCCATTTTAGGTTCACAGCAAAATGGAAAGTGGAGGACTCATAAACCCCTGACTCACACAGGCACACTCCCTCTGTAATCAACGTCGCTCACCAGGTGGTGCATTTTTACTAAGGATGAACCTACAGGGACACATCACCATCACCCAAAGTCCACGGCTTACTGTGGGGTTCCCTCTTGGTCTTGTATAGTCAGTGGGTTTGGACAAATGGTTAAAGATGTGTACCCACCATGATGGTGTCATACAGAGTAGTGTCACTGCCTTAAAAATCCTCTGTGTTCCACTTCTTCCTCCCTCTTTCCCCCCAGCCCCTGGCAACCATTCATCTTTTTACTGTAGTTGTATCTTTTCCAGAATATCCTAGAGTTGGAATCATACAGTCTGTAGCCTTTTCCGACCGGCTTCTTCCACTTAGTAATAGGTACTTCGTGTTCCTCCATGTCTTTTCATGGCTGGATGGCTCATTTCTTTGTAGCACAGAATAATACACCACTGTCTGGAGGTGCCTCAGTTTATTTAGCCTTTCACCTACTTGAAGGACATCTTGGCTGCTTCCATGTTTTGGAGATCAGGAATAAAGCCACTGACCCCCTCCAGGTGCAGGTTTTGAATTGGGTTTTCAATCGGCCGATGTGGCATTAGGTGGACGTCCATACCTGTCTTCCCATTCATGTAGGAGTGACAAACATTTTATTTAAAAAACAAAAAACAAAAGTCGCCTTCTCCCCTTGTCTTCGGACAGGATGGTGAGGTAAGGGTTTATTTCAGCCTTTTATTTGGTGTCTCACTTCATTCTCTCAGACACAGGATTGTTCACAGGAGCAAATGACGACACTTGGTGTCTAATTAGCAACTTCTGATTGCTCTCAGCCTGCCACGGCGTGTTCGCTCTCTCCTTCTCTCACTGGGGAAGAGGTGGGTTCCAGCGTAGTCTCCCTGTTCAGTCTGGTGAGCTGGCCGGGGATCGTGGAAATGGGGTTGCTTTTGGCTGTCATTACAGCCGCATCAGGGAGCAGGGGTGACTGCTGGAGGACCTTGGCTGACAGAGAGACCTGGGAAGAGAGAGGTCATGGAGAAAGCCCATCTCCCCAATCCCTTCTGAGTCCAGCCCTAGCTACCAGCTTCTCCCCTGTAAGTCAGCACCTCCGCCAGGCGCTTCTGCTCAGGAGGCCTTTCTCTGCTCTTTCCGGCCAAACTGTCCAGCTGTTCTGGGTAAGATGGTCTGAGTCACAGTGTGGTCTCTCCACCCCCTCCCCATCAGGACTCCACTCAGCACCCTGGAGTTAGGCTGTGGCCATCATAAGTCCCCTGGGAACTGTCTGCCGTCTGTGTCAAGTCCAGGCTTGTGTAACTGGCTGTGTTCGTTGACCTTTGACCTAGTTCTTCAACTATATTCTCTAAACTTCCATTTACCCCTTTAAAAGGATGAGTAGGTTATCTGGAAGATTCCTTCTAGCCTTAATAATGCCTCGGACCATGGGTCATAGAATCTCCCCGCTAGTCCTTGGAGCTGTCCTGTCTGTAAAAATACCACCGTATCAGAGGCGTTTTCACATTCTCTGCTGCCTTTTCTGCAGGATGGCGCTCCTGATCACAGGCTGGGGAGCTGGTGAAAGTACTAGATAGTTGGATATAGATGGGTCATTAGGAAAATTACGGAAAGAAGTGGATGTCTAAACCAGTAATGTCTGAAAAATACACTCCTGGCGTTCAGATGTAGTTGAGTTGTTTGTAAGCGGTTTTGCAATGAAGCAATTTTCTTTTCCCTAAGGATGCTACCCTAATGTACCATACCTGAGTGTTGTCCTAGCTGCCCCCTCCTTTATTTTAAAGTGTGAGTTCATCCTTGTCCCCCACTCATTCCCCGTTTGTTTGCGATTTGATAGCAGAAGTGGGAGGGAGATTACAGGACACTTCTGTGTGCTGGCCCCCATCAGGTGCAGGATGTGGTGCGGGAGAACTTAGTCTCTGCCCTGCAGCGATGGACTGGATGCCCAAGGCCCTGGGGCGTTATTGACACACAGGCAGGGGAAGGTGCCAGGTTTGCACCTGGAGTGCGAGTGCTTAGCTGGAAGTACTGTGGAACCTCAGCTGCCTGTGCCTTCAGACACCTTATCCAGATCAGGAGACTGAAGATGTGCCTTCACTGGTGTGGATGTCTCTACCCTGAGCTGAAACCCACGGTTGTTTGCAAGCTTGGAGGGGGAAAGAATGCAACCTGGCCCTTTGCCCTGCCCCTCAGCGTATGCAGACTCAGTGGGAGAGCAGGCACTCGGGGACAGGGTCTTCCCGCGAGACGGATGTGCAGGCAAGAAGGGGTGCGGCCACCGCTCCCGCACCCCAGCGGGCAGGGGGCAGAGACGTTTCTGGCCGCGCAGGCGCTCGCTTGCTGTTATTTTCCTCTTTGGATCAGCCCACTCTTATTTCAAGAGTGGAGTGGGACGCTCCCTAGGGCGTTATAGGGTGTCATCTCTGGCATTTGCTCCCACTGCAGAAAAACAAGTCCAAATGCAATGCACTCGGGTTTCTGAACAGCTGCCCGAGCGCCGAGCTCCGAAACCAGACAGTCAGCAAAGCTGTCAGGAGGGAGAGCAGGGACTCAGGGGAGGGAGGTGGGGGTGGGGGTGGAGGGTGCTCGGGGCAGTGTCGGGGCGTGGGGAGTGGGGGGAGGGGGTCAAGGGCACCCATTTGGTGGGCGACGCCAGCCTGGGTGCGGGCTAGGGTGTGGGAGGGAGAATGCCTAGGCTGGGTGGGGTGCCCGGAGTGGGGGTCGAACGGGGGGTGTGTGTCGGGGTATCCGCTGGGCAAGCCATGCTGGGCGCTCCTCGCCCCTGGGTCTGCTGGGGTGCGAGAAGGGGGGATGCCCAGGCTGGAGGGGGTATTCGGAGTGGGGGGCGGGGCGCGGGGGGAGAGGGTCAAGCGTACCCACCCGGTGGGCGACGCTGGGCTCCCCGGGCCCCTGCGCGGTCTGGGATGCTGGAATGGGAGCGGCCTGGGCAGGGCGGGGCGCCCCAAGGCGGGGGTCGAGGCGCGGGGGTGGGGGTGCTGGGTACCTGCCCGGCGGGCGACACTGGGCGCCGCCGGCACTTGGGCTGGCTGGGGTACGGGTAAGGAGGAGGCCGGGGAGGGGAGGGGAGGGGAGGGGCGGGGCGGGGCGGGGCGGGCGGGAGCAGCTTGCCCGCCGCCAGGGAGCGGGCGCCGTCCCAGCCGAGCCATGCGGTACGTGAGCGACGTGTGGCGGCCTCAGCGCCGACTGTTTGGCGGCGGTGTGGGTTTCAGCGAGCGCCGCCTCCTTCCAATCACAGCGCAGCGCCGGCGCGAGCTCTGCACCTCTCCAGGGCCGGGCCGCGCTGCGCGCTGAGGCATCGCGTGCTGCAGTCACAGCCACGTAGTGCCCTGTGCCGGCGGCAGTCCCCGCTCAGAGCACCCCAGATCTTCACGGGAAGCCACTGGCCTGACTAGACGACTGTCACATGTGGCGAGCTGATGCAAAGCTGCGAGGACTGGGGAGGCAGAAGGGACACATATACCAAAAACTGGCGAGGAAGAGATGCAATGGGGCTGTACCGGATAAGTCACGGTCTTAAGGGGTTTGCACAATCAAGGTGCCGCCTCCCAATAGTTATTCTGGGGTTTGCAGGCAGGTAATAAATTGCAGATCGGAATGGGGTCCAGTTTTATTTATTCTTCTACTCGGAGAGATAAAGGTATATCGAAAATATTTTAATTGGTGACCGAGAAAACCAAGTTGCCGCATTCCCTTTCTGTTCGGCCTCCGGGTCTTTCCCGCCCCCTCCTCGTGCCCAGCATTACGGGACCCGGGGTTCTAGGTCTTGGGGGCTAGGTGTTGGGGGAGCAATGTTCAGCACAAGTCAGAGTTTCTAAGGTATTCAGGGAAGTGGGCGGGGTGAGGACGAAGGACCAGGGCAATTCCCTCCCTGCGGGTGGTAGGGGCCATTGTGGGTGAGACTCAGGTATTATCAGGGGGTACCTCTGGCAAGGAGTGACCCCAGAGGCGCTCTCAGCATCCTCCCTGTGACTTCCCTCTAGGGTAGCAAAGACACCCGTTACCCAGTCCCGGCAACCTGTCTCCAACCTTCAACCTAAGTCCGGGTCTTCACCCAGAGCTGACCGGGAGCGCGTGTTAAGAATGAAGAGTATTGGAATCCCACTCCCGGAGAGGCCGAGTCAGTGGGATGTGTTTTAAAAGCAGTATCCAAGGTGACTCAGCTGCGGGGCCCCACGGATCGGACTGTACGGCACCACCCCTTTCCTCTCAGCACAGCTGAGTGATTATTCTGGGAAGGTTGTGTGGATCGTCTTCAGGGAATGATAGAAGGAAACTCGCGGAGTAGGACTTTAAGCCAGGGCTGGTTTGGGGTGTCATCTGGTAGACAGCGTTAGCGGGGCGTTTAGCTGTCGCCGGCCTGCAGGGGGCGACAGCACGCTGCCTCCTGGCTTGGCCACCCTCCTCCCACGTGAAAGGGGGCTGGAACCCGAGGAATGCGTCCCCGCCCCGGGCTGACGTGTGCATCGCTGCCGGCCCCGATTCTTAAAAGCCCAGGCGGAGCGCTGGGCATCCCAGCAGATCCGAAGAGGAGGCGAGCGGGCGGGGACCGCGGCGAATTTGAGCCGGCGCACGGGGATCGCGGCTGTCACTGCGCTCGGAGCATCCCGGGGCTTCCCGAGTGGACGAGCTCGGCCCTGCGGGAGCTGCGGGTGCAGCCCCAGTCTCCCGACCTTTTCGCAGCGCTTGTGGAGCCTCACGCCCCGGGCGAGCGTTCGTGACTTAGCACAAAGCACGTTTCCAAAAAGCCGCGCTCTCGCGCACACACTCCCACCCCCTTTTGTTTCGGGGGTCGACAGGCCGCTCTCCTTCCCAAGTCTGAATACCTCACGTGGGGCGGAGGGCCGCCGAGTCTCGGCTGGGAAGATGCCCTTGGAGCTGACTCAGAGCCGGGTGCAGAAGATCTGGATCCCGGTCGACCACCGCCCCTCGCTGCCCAGATGTGAGTGCGGATGCGCGCGGGGCCGGAATGCAGGGGAGGGCGCGCCGCGTGGAGAGCGAGGCCATTGTGTGGCGGGCGCTGGCGGGGTGCTTTTGTGCCGGCTCCCCTCCTCCGGCGCGCTCGGGCTGGCCGGGCACCGCCCTCCACGCCGTCCCCGCGGCCCGGCCCGGGCGCCCCCCGCTCCTCCCCGGCAGCCTCGCGGAGGGGCGGGGACGGCGCGGACAGGACGCCGGTGCTGGCGCTGCGCCTCCCCTGGTCGGCGTCGGGGGCGCTGTGGCCCGGCCCGCGGTCCCCGCGGTGCTCCGCTCGGCTGGCTCCGGGAGCGCAGAGGGACCCGGAAACGGCGAGCGCGCCCGGGGCGGGAGGCGCAGGGCACAGCAGAAAGCCTGTGCTTCGGGGACTCCTGGGAAGGGACGCCGGCGTTTCCCCGGCCCGGGCCACTCTCCCGGTCGCCCGCCGCGTCTCCTCGGGTCTCAACCCCGTTTCTCTGTCCATCGCTATCTCCTCTCCTCTCTGTCCCCCTACCTCCTTTTTACCTCTCTTTCCATCACCTCTTCCCCCCTGTATATTTCTCTCTCCTCTCTCTAGCTCCGTATTTCCACCCCATCTTACTCCACCTTTGTATGTTTCTTTCTATATATTTTCATCCCCTGTTTCCCTCTCCTTGTTCCTATATATAATCTCTCTACTTCTCTTTATATCCCTGTCTTCTCTCTCCATCTGCCTGACCCCCTTTCCTCTCTCTGCTCTAGTTCACTTGCTGGGGGACGACCAGAGAGAGCTGTCTGGAACGAAGCCTCCCCGCGGGTTTTTGGGAGGGTCTGTTGATCCGTGACTGCACAGTTGGCAGCGTTTCCCACGTGCGCGTCCCTGTGTGCGCGCGTCCCCTCCCCCCCCAACACCGCTCTCGCCACAGCTTGGAATTTGCTGGCAGTTCACCTCCCCACCCTGTATGTATGTCGTCGCCCATTAATGCTTTGGGAAGGTTTACCTTGGGCTCTGTCCCCAGCTAGGGAGAGAGCCACCTCTTAAAAGGGTGGTTCCCGTGGTTTGAAGGAGACACCACTCCTCCAGGGAACCTACCCAGGAGCCCATCAGGTGGACAGTCCGAGACAGTGGTGAGTGTTTAGCTCCAGGTCAACTCAGGTTGCCTGAGAGGTAAACACGGGATTGCAGGTGCAAAACCTCCAGGTGGCTTCTAGGCATCAGCAGTGCCCAGGCGCCAGATGGCCTGCTGGCCTTCCCCACTGCCACGTTTCTCAGGGGATGGTCACCAAGGCCACGGTGACAGCTCTTCTCCCCAGGCTTTGCCCAGGTGTGAATCACCTCCCTGTCCCCAGCCCTGTCCCAGAAGGTGGGGAGAGCTGGCCTGGTGCTGCTCCTGCGTCATCCTGGTGATGGGGACCTGGCAAGGTACACCGGGGGCCGCTCCTCCACCAGTCCCACCGCTCAGGTCCGGCGGCCACGGAAGCCTTAGGGAGAACTGGGCTTCTTGGCAAGGTGGCCAAGGGCTGGAAGCCTTGCAGGTCTGTGTCATGCTCCCCAGCCCTTTCAGGTATGCTCTTAAATAGCTTGCTAAACAGGCTGACCACGGTCTGGTTGTATTTCTGTAAAACCTATTGGCAGCGAGGAATGCAGTGCCTTCAATCTCAAGGGAGATTTAGAGGATGCAGACAAAGCCCCGCCCCTTTTGACTTTTGAATAAAAGGTATTTATGGAGCAAGCACTTTGCAAACTGTAATGGGTCAAATAGAGGTTTGTTCTCTAAATACCTGTATTTGCACTTACGTGGGCGCAAATGCGCACACACATTTAGTAGTCCCCTGGGGTTCGTGGCAGGGCGAGGACTGGGAGATCCCGCAGGAGGGCCCTGAGATTGACTGGCATTCGCTCAGTCGCGTGATTCTGAGACACGAGTGTGTAGCTGCGCTTCCCCGCAGGCTCCTGAGACCCATCCATTAGATCCTATCAGTCTGCACGTCTCACACGCAGATGGAGATAAGCTGAAAAATCCGTGTGGGAACAATTCAGAGCGGGGTGGGGGCGGGGGGTGGGGGCGGGGGGCGTGGGGGCTGGCTAAAGCTGATGGATTAAGTCTCTGGTCCCCGCCCACTCCTGGAAGCCCTGAGTGTGCTTCTGGGGTTACATTTTTTTCTTACAAAAATACCTGCACCCTGGTATTTATTGCTTACGTGCCCTGATTTTAAATAGTGGTATTACCCTTGGTTTGTATAGTCACGGTTGTCTCTCATCCAAGAGAAAGGAGGGTATTTCTTCCTAGCATCCTTCCTGATTCTCCCCCTCCCACCCCCCACCGTCTTTAAAGGCATTTGGACCATTGGACGGATTTTCTTCCTCCTGGACCTGTTACCATCTTTCTAAGTGATGTCCTAGTTGGAGGTCTACAGCAGACTCCTCTGAGACTCGTCAACTAAGAGAGGGCATGGGAACCATGGCTGTTCATGTACAAAGAACAGTAAAACAGCCGGAAGCCCCAGATTGATTAGTTTGGTGGTATTTCTGCCTCTGAAGCATCAGTTGGGTGCCCCGTTGCTGCTCCCTCACGATGGTAACTGCTTCTTACAAAACCTGCGGCTTCCTTCAAGTGCAAACAGTAACTCGGGGAGGCTTACCGAGTTGGTGAATCAGCTAAATAAACAAGGAAGTAAATTATTGGCCAGAAAGAGCTGGTGAGCCTTTCTGTTCACCCTCACATAGCTGAGCGTTCAGCGTGCCCGTCCCTGTGTATTTGGGACGTGTTTTCCCTTCCTCCACGCGCAACCCAGGTTTCTCATCTATAAAGCTGGTTACGTACTGTCTCCTCGTCGAAAGGGTTTCATCCCAGAAAGGGCTTAGACCCCTTGATGGTTTTCCAACTTAAAGAGGGAAGGTCAGGGAATATTCTGGAGAAATCCTGATCTTATCTTTGGGGCGGCATTATAATTTATTGCAGTGATTCTCGGCCCTGTCTGCCCATTAAAATCGTTTGGGGGAGATTCTGGGGGAAAACAATCTGAAGGTGGAGCCTCAGAATCCTGTTTTTCAAAAGCTCGTTAGGTTTAGCCGCTGGTTGAGAAGCACCAGTTGAGGACCGAGTGCGCGAAGGATTTCGGGTGAGAAAGGCCTACGTGAGCCCCAGATGTGCCCCATACAGCTTGCACGGGGGGCCTCCTGACATGTCGGTTTCCGCGTGTCTGGGATGATGAAGCTGTCATGACCGACACTGACGGAAGCTGCTGAGGGAAGCGTCTGCTCTTCCCTTGTGGTTGATCCTCCCAAGAGCTGCGTGAAGCACCCCTGCAGTTCAAAGAGCCTGAGAGAGCAAGTCACTCGTCCAAGGCCCGAGGAAGTGCCGGGGCCTGACTTCGAACTCTGCTTGGCTCTAGACCCTCTGGGCCACCATGCTATTGTGTTGTTGACTGATTTGCTAAACTGCCCAGTCCCTCACTGGCTGGCAGAGACCAAGTGCGGTTGGGAGAGCCGTTTGCTGCACAAAGATTCACTAGGCCGTGAGTTAAAATGTACGTGCGAAGTAATGAACGAGACTGGCGTCCAGCCCATGGTACAGAAGAGCTTTTGAAAGAGGTTTTTGCTTAGCTGGGTCCTCTCCACCCCGCAGACTCTCAGCCCACCCCGCCGGGGCGAGCTCACCTAGACGCTGGTTCTTACCATGAACTAAGCAGACCCTCTGGCCTGGTGTGATCCCAGGAGAGGGTTTGTGTCCAGTGAACCACAGTCAAGTGCCCACCATTGTGTTCTGGGGCTGCACGTGGACCTGTTTCCCAGAGAGCCCTTCCCAGTTGGTGGCATCACCACAGGGTCACAGCAGGGCTTTCTGTGCAGCATTCGGTTTGCCCTTGCCCGCGGGGGAGCAGGTTGCCGTGGTTACTGTAGACATGCAGCCATGAAACTTCCGTCGGGCTGTTCTGGGCACTGACTCCACCTACATCTGTAGCTTGGCCGTCTGTCTTCCATGAGTTCCCCCGAAACTTGTCGTTGAAGAAGAGCTTACCTGCTCGTAGAAAACAGTGTGAGTGACGTCTTTTTGAGGTTAACATTTTGGAGCATCTCTGGGTGCAAGAAAGCTTGCAGGAGGTACGGGAGCAACAGCAAAGTCTCTTCCAATGGTTTGTTTTATATTCTGAGCTTGAGTTGTGGAGTCAGGACGGTGGGCGAGAACAGCTGTCCTGCCTGCTGTGTTAGTGGGTGACATCAGTCAGGGAGGATAGCAGCTCAGTCGGGGAGCAGGGCTGGAATTGGAACCCTCGAATGCAGCCTCTGTCCAGGATCTTCAAACAATTGCTTCCTGACCCCTCTGACATCTGTGTATCTCCCTATCCACAAGTGCTGTTTGGGAAGTTTTGTGTTAAACTCCCTACTTACTTTCCCCGATCCCTGTGCTGTCAGGGAAGAAGAGGCAGAGGCAGAACTCCAGGCAGGAAGGTATGGGAGTTGAGAGGGTTTAAAAAGTTCTGCCGAGAAGAAGAAACTGAGGGTCAGAGGAGAACTGAGGCAGGAGCAGGTGATTATAGGATCATGAAGGCACTTGAGATGAGCTGTGGGTTTAAAAAAAAAGGAGGAGGTGGGAGAGGGTATAGCTCAGTGGTAGAGCGAGTGCTTAGCATGCACGAGGTCATGGGTTCAATCCCCAGTACTTCCGTTAAATAAGAACAAATAAATAAATAAACCTAATTACCTACTCCCCCCACCCCACCCCCTCCAGAAAAGGAGGAGGAGGGATGAAAAAGTAATACCCAAGGTTTAGCCACAGGTTTTGTGGTATCCCTGCTCTCCTGGGGACCCCAGAGCGCCTGGGCAGAGGGCCAGCCGCAGCCACTTTTGGGAGACCCCCTGGTAGCTCTTTGAATCTCATGCAAGAAACCAGAGGACTAGAGGGAGTGACTTCTGCTTTGCCAGCTAAGGGAGTAATGCTTTATTTGGGTTTGAGTTTCAATGTGAATTTTTGGCTTAAGATACTTACTCTGTTGTGTCTTTATGGTTTTTTTTTCCCTCCCAAAGTGTCTTCTGCCGGAGGAGATTTGCATATATGACGAGTGGGTAGAGAGTAATGCCCCATTTGATAAATCAGCCAGCCTCTGTCTCCGCTGCCTTGGCATGAGTCCCACAGAACTATTCCATGCATGTGCACAGCTGAGAGTGCGTGCGCGTGTGTGTGGTGTGTGTGTGTCTCTGTGCGCATCTGGATGCTCTTGGGAGCAGTGTCACCGTGAGGACATCGGATGAGACCGGGGAAAGCCGGTGGCTTGGGGGAGGGAGTATTGTTTCCAGGCACCAGCGAGGACACTTTTGCTTTCTCATGTGTCACCTGCAGCTGCCACAGTGCACACAGCAGGTGTGTCTTCTGTCCCCACTGGCTTTTGGGGAGGCTGCCTGGGGGACTCAGGAAAGCCTGTTGGTTCTTCCTGGACTGACTCAGGTGCCCACGCTGGGCAGGGAAATGCCTGCGTTTTCTAGGAACTTGTTTGTTCCCGGCCACTGGCAGCTGGGGGATCCCAGCCCAGGGTTTTCGTGGCTCCTAGGTGTCTCCTGGCCTCCCAGTGGCCCTTCTTTCTTCTCCTCACTCTGCATGGAGAAGGTTGCTGATAGTCTAGGGACGGGAGAGGAGGAACAGTCCCTGGATGTTGCGTTGCTTCCTCGTGTCCCCAGCCTGCAGCTCTGGGAGGCAGACCCTAGTAGGGCATGGTGGGGTGTTCGGACACGTGACCTCAGTTTGGTCACCCGGCCCAGGATGGGGCCATGTTGGGGCATCCAGTTTAAGACGAGGCGCCTCCTTCAAGCCTGTGCCTGTCAGTGGCCGGGTGTCCCCCCCACACCCTCGCGCTCATTTGCTTAGAGGGAGACAGAGCCCCCGTCTAACTGGGGTTTGTGGTGCAGCCTGAGTAGCCACGCGATCCTTGAAGCAAAAGGGAGCTGTGTGACCTGAGGGTTCTGGCCTCCAGGGGCCCAGTCTCACTGGGCTGAGGTGGGAAATTTTTACAGCCTGTTGTTGGCTCTGCTGGGCGCCTCATTCATGACACTTCCCGTGTTGCTCTCCCCAGCCTGTGGGCCCAAGCTCACCAACTCCCCGACGGTGATCGTCATGGTGGGGCTGCCCGCCCGGGGTAAGACCTACATTTCCAAGAAGCTGACCCGCTACCTCAACTGGATTGGTGTCCCCACGAAAGGTGAGGCCAGGCCAGGGCTGTCACATCGCTGAGGCTGCCCTCCTGCTTGTCATTCCCTCCATCTCCATCCCCCCCCCCCCCAAAACGGCCCTTCCCTCTCCAGCTGTGGGGACTGGGCTTGCAGGACCACATGAGGGCGGGGCTGGCCCTGTGGGGGGGGGGGGCGCCTTCCTTTCTGGCTGAGCCGTCCACCACCCTCTACGCACAGCTTGCTTTGTACTGGGGCCTCTGCTCACTAGCTCCTCCCCACTGCCCTGAATCCTGCCCAGCTCAGCCCTCACCTCCTCCAAGAAGCCTTCCCTGACCTCTGCGGTCTGTGTGGATCTTTTCTTTGAAATTCCCAAAGCCCTTAGCAGTGACATTCCCCCACTGACCATTAAAAGGGCTCTGTACTGTTGACTATGTTTTTATGAACCTTCCCAACTACACGGGGGATGTCTTGAGCCTGGGGACTAATTTCTCACATTTCCTGCACCGCTCCCCCGCCCCACCCTGTGCCCAGCGCAGTGCTTTGTGCCCTGAGCACCCAGTCAGTACCCAGCACCCAGTACCCACCCTGGATGCGGGTTGCTGAGCAATGCTGGGTCTGGAGGAGCCAGGCTGCCTTCAGAACGTGGAGCCCACCGTCGGGTTTCCAGGTCTTGCCGGGATCTTGTTCAAGTCAGCGTCCCGTGCCGGCTTGGCTTCCTCTTCTGGAAAGCGCGCTCGTGGCGGGGAGCGGCCCCTTGCCGGCCGCCCGCTCAGGGGCCTCTCTTTCGCACGCAGTGTTCAACGTCGGGGAGTACCGCCGGGAGGCCGTCAAGCAGTTCAGCTCCTACAACTTCTTCCGCCCCGACAACGAGGAGGCCATGAGGGTCCGAAAGTAAGGGCCGGGCTGCTGGGCCTGGCGCGGCTTGGGGCTCTTTTGCTTTGCTCTTTAATGCCAGCTTGTGAGAGAGAGGGGGGCAGCCGGCCTGCGGTGTGGCTGCCAGCCACGCACCGCCTACCCCCGCGGGGTAGCAGCAGAGCCTCCTGGCCTCTGAGACACAGCCTTCGTCTGCTCCCAGGTGGTCTGATTCCGCTGATGCGATACAGGCCAACAAGGTCTCATTAAGAATGAACAAAATGGTTTTCTTGGAAAGTCATGTTTACATCTGAAAAGGACTGTGTTTAAGCCCAAGCTGACCAGGGAGCCCCAGTGTGACGGCTGCATTTAGAATCATCTGGGAGCTTGGCACGACCCCGGTGCCGGGCCCCCCTGAGTGGGTGCAGCGGGATCCGTGGGCAGGACCTGGGCATCTGTGTTTTGAAAGCTCCCTGGGGGGATTTCACGACGCAGCCGGCACGAGACCACTTCCGGAGGCTGCAGCTGCGTGTGGGGGGCTCCGGCCTCATGGCGCCACCAGCCCGAGCAGCTTAGCAGTAGAATCGTCAGTCGCCCTGCTAGTGGGGGTGCGTGGGCTTCCCTCTCGGAGGGACCGGCTCTGATGCACTGGTTCTCCTTCCGTGTGTTGCAGGCAGTGTGCACTAGCTGCCCTGAGAGACGTCAAAAGTTACCTGACGAAGGAAAGGGGCCAGATTGCAGTAAGTCTGGGGAATAAGCCCCGTCTCTGATCCCTCCCATAGCGGGATGGGGCCCTGGATGGAGGGGACTGTGGGAGCGCAGACGGAGCCCTGAGGGGAGGCCTCACGTGGGGACAGGTGCCTCTGGCCTGAGCGGCGAGGAAACAGGTGGCGAGGGCAGCACAGGGGCCCAGGAGGAAGGTGGGCGGCGGGGCGGGCGGCACGGCCAGCTGGTGCCCTGCACCACCTCTGGTGTGGCCGGCCCCGACCTCCGAGGCAGCTGCAGCCCTGGGAGCCAGTGCCCCTTCCTCCAGCGTCCTCCCTGCTTGTTGCTGTTGTTCGTCTGCTCTGAGGACTGTTCCCATCGCTCCCCTTCGGTCCCTGAGTTTGAGAGGCAGTGGGGGGATGGAGAGGGTGGGTGGGGAGGGCACAGTGTCTCCTGGAGCCCCAGGACCTGGCAGGCCTGACCTCTGGTGGTTCGGTAAATACTGGTAAGCTGGCTGCTCTTCACGGGGCTTCTTTCTCCCTGCCAGGTTTTCGATGCTACCAATACTACTAGAGAGAGGAGACATATGATCCTTCATTTTGCCAAAGAAAATGATTTCAAGGTGAGCCAGAGGCTCAGGAGCAAGGGAAGCGCCACAGGCACGGGCTGGTCCTGGGTGTCGGGAGCGCCTGCGCGCGCCGTGCTTGGGCCTCCCCCTCCCGGCTGCCCTCGTGTGGCTGCCTGCAGACCGGGCCTTCCTGGCGGGGGGCCTTAGGGGCCGCTGTGACTGGAAGGGGGGAGCGCATCCCTCTGCTGAGGAGGGTGAGGGTCGGGACTGAGCGGCTGGTTCTTCCCTCTGTATTTGGGGATTTATGAGTGGGGTCCTTCCTCCTCCAGTGTGGTGATGACATCACAGTGACACCAGAGTTGGCCCTCTGTGCCCCCACATTGATTGTTCCCTTACATTTTTGTCTCGCTCCCTCCCAGGTGTTTTTCATCGAGTCTGTGTGCGATGACCCCACGGTTGTAGCCTCAAACATCATGGTAAGACCACGCGGGACCTCCACCAGTGTGGCCATCTGAGACAAATGGCCCAGAGTAGTCACTGGACCCTGAGAACGTGGTTGGTTTTGTCTGGGAAGTCAGATGTGCAGAGCAGTCTTTAAGCAGATTCTATGACCTGGACTGGCTTTATCAAGGCAGAGAGCAGTCTTTGTGGGACATAGGAGAGAAATCGGGGGACCGGGAACAGTTTCTGTGGGTAGCTTGGCAGCTGGCTGGTGATGGGGCTGCCTGGGGCAAAGGATGGCTCACCCCTTCAGATGGGAGAGGAGGTAGCAGGCTGGTCTCTTTTGCTTTTGAGGTCCCTGATGGGTAAGAGTGGTTGTGGGTTGATAGAAGCCCCTGAGACTCAGCAGACGGATGGAAGTCGGAATTCCCAAGTCTGGGAAGAAGAGGGGTGGTAAAACTGTCTTCCTGCTCCTCTCCCCGTGCCAAGGGGGAGTTGCCCAGCTCAGTGGAGGGTCATTGGCCGCTTAACTTGATTAATTCTTAAATGTGACTTGCTAGCAAGAGATCGTACACAGAAATGGTTTCTATGAAGACTTCACCACAAGTCACCTTCTCCTGTTGTAGGTTGGTTTCTCTCCAGCTTAAATACATCAGAGTCAGACGTTACCCACAAAGAAAAGGAGGGCTGACACTTCTGCAGGGGACACTGTGGTTTTGCCCCAGACACTTGTGCATCCTGTAAAGGAATGTGAGGCCTTCACGCCTGGTGTTGGGCCTTCCCTCCAGGCAAGACTGCTTGCAAACATTTCTCAGAAGTGAGTTCATCTCTCAGGAAGGGCTATTGAAATGGTGGAAATCAGTCCAGCGGCCCCAGAGGCTCAAAGTAAGAGGAAACAGGAGTGGTCATGCTCTAAACAAAGGGTTTTTCTATGTTTCTGGGGTGTGCGTCTCCCAAGTCCCCTTTGGTAGTGAAGTGAGATGCAGCTGCAAAATCATTTTTTCCCCGGTGAGCAGTTGCCACGCGCTTGGCCAGAAGCTGACCATCCAGCTCGTACTCTGGGGACACGCGCATCCGTGTGCCCTGACCCTCCGGGTTCAGAAGTCCCTTCCTCTGATTAAGCCTCAGAGCAGCTTTGCAGTTTCCAGGCCTTTCCATTGTGCTCTTTATGTGGGAGGCTGTGCTGGAGAAAGGAATCTGTGAACTTAGATTTTTTTTTAATTATGCTAAAATATATAATTTTGTTGTTGAAATGTAGTCAGTTTACAGCGTTGTGTCAATTTCTGGTGTACAGTATCACATTTCAGTCATACACATACATACATATATTCCTTTTCAAATTCTTTTTCACTGTAGGTTACTACATGGTATTGAATATAGTTCCTTGCGCTCTACAGTAGAAACTTGTTATTTACCTATTTTATACATAGTAGTTAGTATCTGCAAATCTGGAACTCCCAATTTATCCCTTCCCACCCCCTTTCCCCTCTGGTAACCATCAGTTTGTTTTCTATGTCTGTGAGTCTGTCTGTTTTGTAAATAAGTTCATTTCTTTTTTTTTTTTTTTTTTTTTGGATTCCACATATAAGTGATATCGTATGGTATTGTTCTTTCTCTTTCTGGCTTACTTTACTTAGAATGATGATCTCCAGGTCCATCCATGGTGCTGCAAATGGCATGGTTTTATTCTTTTTTAGGACTGAGTAGTATTCTGTGGTAAAATATACATAATATAACCTGACCATTATGATTGCTTTTAAGAATTCAGTTCCGTGGTTCCTGGCATATTCACGTTGTTGTGCAACCATCCCCACCACCTGCCTCCAGAACTTTTTCATCTTCCCAGACTGGAAGAGTCCTTGTGCAGAGTCCCTGCCTCTCTCACGGCTGTGGTCATTATTGAGGATGAAAAGAGCACATGCATTTAAAAAATTCTGGGTTTCCCTGAAATCTGTCAGGTTGTCAGGCCTCTTGTTCAGTTACAGGGGATGGCGGGCACAAGAGTCATTTCTCTTCTGTCTGCGGCCCATGAGAGCAAACCTTGGACAGGACTGGGTGTGTGGTCCAGGTAGAGAAGCATCAGCTGGGCACCGCCCGTCTGTGGGCGGTGAAGGAAGCATCGTGCCTGGCACATGGGACCAGGGCATCTCCAGTACCTCCTGAGTGCATCTTTGCTCAAGGATAACCTCCTTTTGGTGGGGGAACTTTACAGATGGTTTAGGGAGACTTGGTTGACTTGCGGGCTGAGCTGTCTGGTGGTGACTTGGCTACTGAATCCTCGTGGGTTTCCTGTCCTGCCATTCCAGGCAGCGAGTCTCTGTCTGCCATGGGTGCCCCCCCCCCCTTCGGGGTATCATCAGGTTATGATTTAGTGCCCGGCCACATCTTTTGTTTTTTTCTCTTAAACGCTGGGTCGGGTCATCGTCACTCTGAGCCCGTCCCAGCTTTTCCCCGTTTGCAAGCCCCAAATCCTGCTTCATCTCAGCAGAAAGCCTTCCAGCGTGATTCATCAGCTGCCTCTTTGTGGTGTTACAGGAAGTGAAAATCTCCAGCCCGGATTACAAAGATTGCAACTCAGCAGAAGCCATGGACGACTTCATGAAGAGAATTAATTGCTATGAAGCCAGCTACCAGCCCCTCGACCCCGATAAATGTGACAGGTAATTCCCAAGAGGTGACGATCTGAACCACCTGCCTTAGGGCTTTGAATGTTTTCTTGACGTTCCCATGAAACGTTTGCTCCTGGATAATTTTATAAACTCTCTTTGAAAATATCTTTGAAAAACTCCTTGACTACCTCTTTGGGGTAAATATTTTAGACCCAACGTACAAGTGTGGCTATTGAACATTGATCCCCGTCTTGCTACTTTCCTTCCATACTTCCTTTGTTTTTTTTTTTTCCATAATCTTGCTTTTCTCTCCCTCTTTTCTGGGAGGCTGGCCAGCCCCTCTCTGCTGTGGGTACTGCAGACCCAGACCCCTGACTCTAGAGAAAAGAGGTGCGGTCTGTGCTGGAGGAGGCATTGTAGTTCAGGGGGGACTGGGTCTCTGCAGGGATTGGGGTTAGGTCTCTGCAGGAGGCGGGGCTGGGCCTGCAGGGGGCGGGGCTGGGTCTGCAGTGAAGGGATTAGGTCTCTGCAGGGGGCGGGGCTGGGTCTCCACAGGGATGGGGTTAGGTCTGCAGGGGGCTGAGCTGGGTCTCTGTGGGGGGGCGGGGCTGTGCTGTGGCGACTCCAGTGTTCTGATCAGCTGGTTGCCTTCCCGTGCAGGGACCTGTCCCTGATCAAGGTGATCGACGTGGGCCGGCGGTTCCTGGTGAACAGGGTTCAGGACCACATCCAGAGCCGGATCGTCTACTACCTAATGAACATCCACGTGCAGCCCCGCACCATCTACCTGTGTCGGCACGGCGAGAGCGAGCACAACCTCCAGGGGAGGATAGGAGGGGACTCCGGCCTGTCCAGCAGGGGCAGGAAGGTAGGTGGGGCGCGGGCGGGCGGGTAGCCGAGGGTGGGGGCTGCGTGTCCCTGCGCATGTGTCTTTGGGTCTTTGTGTGTAGGTGTATGAGTGTGTGTCCCGGTGCTTGTGTGTCTTTGTTGTATATCTGTGTCCTTGTGTGTACGTGTGTCCTTCTGTGCATATATATGTATGTGTGTAAGTCCGTGTGTGTGTCTACATATGTGTGTGTACGTATGTGTGGGAAGGGGGACTCTCTTGGGCCCGTGGGGAGGGTTAGGTGTGTGTGTATCCGTGTGTGACTGTCCCCGACGTGGGCGGAAGCCAGCCGGGCGCCGCCTCCCCGGGAGGTGCAGCAC
The DNA here is from genome assembly GCF_036321535.1 of Camelus dromedarius. Taxonomy (NCBI): domain Eukaryota; kingdom Metazoa; phylum Chordata; class Mammalia; order Artiodactyla; family Camelidae; genus Camelus; species Camelus dromedarius. The sequence continues at coordinate 3,482,184 of NC_087461.1, forward strand.
CGGAGGCCCAGCGCGCCCGTGCCTCTCCTCCCAGTTCGCCAACGCCCTGAGCACGTTTGTGGAGGAGCAGAACCTGAAGGACCTCAGGGTGTGGACCAGCCAGCTGAAGAGCACCATCCAGACGGCGGAGGCCTTGCAGCTGCCCTACGAGCAGTGGAAGGCGCTCAATGAGATCGACGCTGTGAGTCCGCGTCTGGCGTGGCCGCAGGGCGGGCGCGGGGGCGGGAGGGCAGGGAGGCCGCTCCCTCGGGTCCGCTGCGAATCCCGAGAGCCTCCCCCACCCCCACCCACCCCCACCCCCACCCCCGCTTGGGCTGCGCTGACCGCGTCGAGGTGGCCGTGGGGGGCGTGTTCCCGGAGTGACGTCTGGGTGCTTCCGCCAGGGTGTCTGTGAGGAGATGACCTACGAGGAGATCCGGGACACCTACCCCGAGGAGTACGCGCTGCGCGAGCAGGACAAGTACTACTACCGTTACCCGACCGGGGAGGTGCGTGCGACCGCTCGCGTCCCAGTCCCCGTCTCCGGCCGGTGATCGCTGCGCCAGCGAGTGATGGTCGGGGCGGCTGGGCTGGGCTGCGGCCAGGAGCTCCCGGTGGTCCTTCTGAGGCCCCGGGGTCCAGCTGGTGGGGGCGTGGGGGGCGCTGCTGGGGTCCAGAGGGACCTGTTAGCAGTGACTACGGGGAGGTAGGGCCCTATCGTCCACCTTCCTCCTCTGTCCCGATGCTCGTCCTGGCACTTCTGCCTTTGAATCGAGTTTTCCTGAGCTGAGTCTTATAAACAGCTCTGAGAGGAGCACAGGTGTGTTTTCCCACGAGGAGTGGGGAGAGAGGTGTTTCTCTGATGACGAATGTAATGATGAGGGAAAGACCAGGGGTCCTGAACGGTGATTCACTGGACAGGAGGGCCCCCCCCCCCCGCCACTGTGGTGACATGGCAGACACATCATCACATCACTGGTGCTGACTGCATCCCTGCTGGCAGAGGGGAGGGCTGAGTGAGCAGCTGTCCAGGGCACCGGGTCCAGGTGCAGGCAGTGCTCTGGGGTCTGCCTGGTGACACCGTCCTGTCTGTACCAGATCAGCATTTGTCATATGTCAGTTCCCTTGAACCCAGGGCACTGTCCCTAGTTTTGACCCCAGTCCTTGTTCCCTGGGACCTGGTTAGTGAGAGAGGGACCAGTGCAAGTGGGAACCTTGGTGGTCTTAAAAATCCCACGCCACCCTCTTCTTTTTCAGTTTCCTTTTATTGAGGTAAAATTCACATCCTATAAGAGTCACCATTTTAGCCAGTTCAGTGGGTTTTAGTATATTCACAATATTGTGCAGCCGTCACCATGAATTTTAGAACATCCCTTCGCTCCAAGAAGAAACCCCAGCCTCTTAATGGTCAGTCCGAATCCCCCTCCCCAACCCCGCCCCCCCGCCAGCACGAGTGTGTGTTCCGGACATTTCACATCAGTGGAATCCTACACCCTGTTGTCTTTTGCTCCGTGTAACATGTTCAAGGCTCCTCCATGCCATAGTGTCTGTCAGGACTGGTGCCCTGCTTCCCCTGGTGGCGGACGAGGGTCGGGAGAGAGCGGAGGGAGGGTTTACGTGCGTCTTAGAGGATCACTTCTCCACATCCTTACCAACACAGGACTGTTCCCTGTTCCTCAGAGGGCCGCTGGGGTGGGTCCCCCAGTGCCCATAAGGGATGCAGCACTAACGCACCGACTGAGGGTTGACTGAAGACCAGTCGCTTGTTCTCTGGTTTATAACGATGGGAGAGGTTTGGCTGGGGATACACGGCTTCTGCTCCAACGTGGCGCCCTGTCCCTCTGCCTTGCAGTCCTACCAGGACCTGGTCCAGCGCCTGGAGCCAGTGATCATGGAGCTGGAGCGGCAGGAGAACGTTCTGGTCATCTGCCACCAGGCCGTCCTGCGCTGCCTCCTGGCCTACTTCCTGGATAAGAGCGCAGGTGCCTGGTCCTTCTTCTCCCGGTGGGGCGGGGAGGGCTGGGAGCCATCACTGCCCCGAAAGGAGAACCAGCCTCCGGAAGCCCTGTCTCCCCACATCTCAGGGGCATTGGGTCGGGTGGGGAGGAGGCAGCCCACCTCTGAGGAGCAAACAGTCTAGAAAACTTATAAAACTTAAGTGCCTGTCTGGCCGAGGGTCAGTTGGACCCGGACACACCTACATTGTCTGGGAAATGACCCTTACTCCAGCTCTCTGTGTGGGGGTTTGAGTTTGCTTCGATTCTGTCCTTTCGGGTGTCTTTTGTAGGGCCCCCGGCTCGAGCAGTAGGGCCTGTGCCCAGTGGGAGGGGGGGGCGCCCTGCCCAGCCAGGCCTCTGAGGGTCCCCACATGGCAGAAGCTCTCCCTGGGGCCTGGGAATGTTCGTCCCAAGTCTCACGTCTCACTGTGGGCCCTTCCCTCCTTCGCAGAGGAGATGCCTTACCTGAAATGCCCCCTTCATGCCGTCCTGAAGCTGACGCCTGTCGCTTACGGTGAGTGTGGGTCGCAGCCCCTCCGAGACCTGTCCCCTCGCTGGGGTAGGGGTGGGGCCGTGGGCGTTCATCCCCTGTAACCGGACGCCGACCTCTCCCCGCCCCTGCCCAGGCTGCCGTGTCGAATCCATCTACCTGAATGTGGAGTCAGTGAGCACGCACCGGGAGAGGTCAGAGGTGAGTGCGAGCTCGTGGCCTCCGCCCTTCACACCGCACCTGCCCTCCGTCTGGGACGGGCCCGCTGAGTGGCAGGGCCCGCGGGCGCCAGCACCTGCGAAGCCCTGAGACTGCGTTGCTTGTCCAGGCTGGCTGTGTCTGTCGGTGGATTCTCAACAGCTCGTTTGGAACTATGGCCCTCGTGACTGTCCCTCCCTTTTCTCCGTCTCTGTGTGCTCCTGCCCTGCCTGTCTGGTGGCTTCTTGGCATCGTCTTCCTTTTCTTTCTTTCCATGCCTCGTCCCCCATTTCCACCTGACCTGAGAAGTGAGCACTGAGGAGGAAGACATTCTGCTCTTTTAGACATAACTGTAGCACAATTACCGCTACCTTTTCCTCTGGGGCAGCTAAATGATTTCAAGTTCCAGAGTCACTGGTGGTAACAGGACCCACCAATCAGCTCAGCGGACCATGTGCACTTAGATACCGAGTTACCAGGAAGGCGGTAACAGTAGAGCAGGGCGTGGGGCTGGGGCAGCCCAGGTAGGGTTTGGGAGTTAGAGACGGGAGCAGTGGCGGATGGGACGTTTTTCCGGGAGACCCCAGTGCCTGGCTGCATCTGACCCCACCTGGGAGTTCTGGAATTCGGTGGTCAGCCTGGCCGGCCCTCCCAACAGCAGCAGGTTTCTGCCCAGGCGTATGTTTCACATTATGAAAGAAAGTTTGAATTTACTTTATATCGACTGTCAAACTCCAGTGCTTTGCCAGCATCAGTCCGGCCCTTTCCTTTATACCGAGTGTAACATTCCCCTCTGTGCAGGAGATGTCCCTGTACCCAAGGAGCTTGGCCAGAAGATTTTGGCGTTAAAATCCCAGCTTACCCGGCAGTTGCCTGGCTGGGTGACCGAAATGAAGGCGGACGGCTTCCCTTGGCTCTAACGGCGCCCTTCTGAGAGGGGGTAGTGGGATGTGCGTTTGCTCTCTCTCTAGGGGCAGTGGCCTCCCCACCAGACCCTCCGGCAGCCTTGTTATTGGGGTTTGACCCGAACTGGTGGCCCCTGAACAATTCACTGTGCAGAAGAGGGCAGGGGATTGATGGAGACAGACCCCAACTCAGGTTCCTGGGCCACAGGCTACAATAGAGTGACAGGCCCCGGGGACTTAGAGGTCCCCACTCCGATGGAGATGTCACTTGATCGGAAGGCTGGCGTTCGGCCCTGGCGGGCGGTTTTCTGCGTCTTTGGTGTCCTGGCGGGTTGAGGCTTGCGTTTCCTGTCCTAAACCGGGTGTAGTCACTGGGAGCAGGAGGTGCTCAGATCCTGGCTCAAGGTCAGCGGGATGGGGTCCGGCACCGACACCCTCTCCCCCCTGCCCCCCTGCCGCCCCCAGTGGTTGCCCCGGCCTCACGCCCAGCCGCTCCCCTGGCCCCGAGTCCTTGGAGGCTGGCAGCAAGGGTCCCCTGACCTCATTACCCGCTGTTGCTGCGTAACTGTCTGTGCAGAACTGTCCTGCTCTTCTTCTCTGCCTGCTTTGCAGTTGTCGCCTTTGTCCGAGTGGGTGTCTTGGAATGATCGGGAAGGGGTTCGGGGGGAGAGGGCATCCCTTGTTCTTGCTAACCGCGAGACAGAGGGGAAGACGACAGCCCCACGGTCCAGGGCCAGTCACTGGGGTCGAGCTTGTGGTCTCAGTCAATTCCAAAAGCAGAGAATGTGTTTGGTGTGGTTTTGGATTTTTTTTTTTTTTTGGCTTATTTACCTCCCCCTCCTCGTAACTGTCGCCTTCTCTCTTTTGTCTTTGTCTTGCTTAGGATGCAAAGAAGGGACCTAACCCGCTCATGAGACGCAATAGTGTCACCCCACTAGCCAGCCCCGAGCCCACCAAAAAGCCTCGTATCAACAGCTTTGAGGAGCATGTGGCCTCCACCTCCGCTGCCCTGCCCAACTGCCTGCCCCCGGAGGTGCCCACGCAGCTGCCCGGACAAGTGCGTTGACCCCTGTCTCCTTCCTGAGTCGAGTCTCATGTCTGGGTGGGGAGAGCTTGCCCGGTGGGGAGGCATGTGCCCGGTGGGGCGGCGGTGGCGGCCCGAGACCTGAGCCTGCGTGTCGGGGTGGAGGGAGATGGCATGGGGTGCCCCCTCTGAGTGTGGGGCCCCCAGATCTGTCCTTGTCACCATGGCTGTGAGTTCAGAGGAGATGGTCTTACCCGGGGCAGAAGTGGGCAGAGCCAAGAAATGGCCAAATGTCTGTGACCCATTCACACTCGTTAATAGTTTATTTTAAAAGTTGAAGGCAACCCCCAGTTCAGGGGTCTCCATTCAGCTCTGGGCTGTTGGCTTCTGCGTGGCCCAGGGACGTCTTTTCTGTCCCCATGCTGAGCAGTTTTCCTTACTTCCTCCCTTAGCGTTGCTCCCGATGGGGAGAAGCTGTTGTCAGATGGGGCCCTTGGAGCGTGTCCGGAGCCGGCTTGGCCGGGCTGGAACCCGGGCTGGAGGATGTGGAAGTAGCCACTTTCTCATATAACAAAGTAAAAAAAAACCCAAAGCAGAGCAGAAACTAGATTTCATTCTTAGACTATTTCATTCGCTATAAGGATGAAAGGCTGAAAGATAAAGGCTATTATTGGGCAGTAAAATTTAGTTTTCAGAAAACCAATTTTTTCCTCTGTGACACCTGAGAATCTTTGCCAGTATGTGAGACGTAGAAATCCCTGGGCCCAAATTTGGGTCCCGCCTGGGGATCTCCCCCATCTCCGCCCACCACGCCTGCTCTCTTATACGTAAATCACCGGCAAAAGTTTGAATTAGATTCGTAAATGAGCTGGGTGCTGGCCCACAGACTTCCTGTGTTTCCCCTGAAACTCATTTAAGTCTCTTGCTGGCTGGAAATGTGACAAGTTGGGGAAAAAGGGATGTGCAGCCCCGGGCAAGTCATCAGACCTCTTCAGGCCTCAGTTTTCTTGTCTGTGGAATGGGGGAACAGCACCAAAGGCTGATCAATGAGGTGGTTTGTGCTGAGCGTGTGACGTGGTGGTGTCCACCCTGGCGCTGCCTGTAGGATTTTACTCTCAGGTCCCATCACGTCCCTGGCTTTCAGTCTCTTTATCTTTTAAAACGAGGGAGGTAGACTGACTGGAGGTATCTAATTAATGTTCCTCTCAGGTCAAAAGTCAGATTTTTTTTTTTTTATGAAAACTGAGAGCTGAAGTGGTGTGTCAGTGACATCCTGTTTCCGTGTGAACGGTGGGGTCAGAGTTGGAAGTTTAGAGGCCGAAGTCGCAGACGCTGTGGGGACCAGGCAGGGCTGGGTTGGGTGGCCTGCGAGGCCGTGCCGCCCCGGGTGACAGGGGACATTGGGCTCTGACAGGCCAGCCCTGTGGAGGATGTCCTGGTTCCAGACGGCTCGGAGCCTTCACCCTGTCCCTCGACTCACTTCTCTCTCCTGCCTTTTTTCTCTGCAGCCTTTGCTAGGGAAAGCCTGTTTGTAAGTATTTTTCTCTGACTACTTTTGCTGTTTGCATCTCTTTCTCCTTGCTTGCCAGTTTGGCCTCCCGCCTGTTAAAACGTTGACGCTTATGGCAGACAGTTGCTGTGAAATCTGCAGGATGGGGATGGGCACGGGCGGTGGGGGGGGGGCGGATCGGTGAATTTGCAGAAAAGGCTGCAGGAAGTCATGATGGTTTTCAGTGCCCCCTTGTCCTCCTGCTGCCACGGCCACAGCTGCCTTCTCTGCCTCCCTCTCGGGGCCCGAGGTTACTGCGGTGGTCCGCGGCTGGGAGTAAATCTACATTTTCCCCCTTGGAGGCAGGTTTTAGGGGGGAGCTAGGTGTGTGCGCCAGCTGTGGTCTTTGGAGTTCTGGGCTCCTCCCCGCAGGAGGGCCCTTTCATTTTGAAGGGAAAGTTTACCCAGAGCCTAGTCTGCAAAACAGATAGTGGAGGACAGGTGGGGATGGAGCCCTGAGCCTCTCCCTGCTGTCCTGGCCGGGACCCCCCATGGCTCCCCCACACTCTAGGACCCCCACACTCTGGAGAGGCCCTTTGGGATCCGCTGTTCTGCTCGGTTTGTCCTGTATCAGAACCAGTTCCCGTAATGTCATGTGCAGGATGGGGGGCAGCCTTCTCTCTGCACAGAGTGTCCGATTCAGCTGGTGGATAATTCCGCGATTCCTCTGCCCCGGTGGTCCCCGGCCACAGAAGGAACCGAGGCCTTTATAACGCCGTGTTAATAACAACCACCATGAAGTATCGTCACCTCCCTAGCCCCTCAAGTCACACCTACCCCACCTTCCCTTCCACTGGTTAGGTTACCTGGACTAATTCATGCCGAAACTGAAGCCAGCAGATTGAGGCATTCTGCCTGATAAACTTGAAACATGGCTTGTTCTTGGAAAATAGGTTTGCCGGGCTGATACTGTGCTTGGATTAGGTAAAATACACTTCGTCACTTTATGGCTCACGGAGGATGTGTCTGTACACATCCCATGTCTTTGGTCCTTGAGACGACCCCAGGGGGTCGCAGGGCCCCAGATGAGGGCGAGTCTCTTGCCCACTGCCCCCGAGCTGGTCTGTAGCTGAACCAGCCTGGAACGGCTCTTCCAGCCCCGAAGGCTGGCTGCTTTCTGTCCGCCTATTCGAGAACAGCCCGGGTCCTGTTCACCTACCTGTCCCGGGCACCCAGCGTTTGCACCGCGGGGCACAGCCTGGAGCGGTCTGATTTTCTTTTTCGCTCTTGCCGTCTCTCCCTCGCAGCCGCTTCCCTTGGCTGAGATGTGTTTATTTTCATGGTGGCCCTGCCCGTTCAACTCAGCCTTAAGAGTAACAGTCCCGAGTCTGTTACCCCTTGAAGCCAGGCGTTGTACCTTCAGGATGAAGAGTTCTCCTTGTGTGAGAACCAGCCTTTGTGTTTGGAACCTTATGGTTTTGCATCTATGCATATCCTGTTCCTTTTGACCTACGACCGATGTGGCCAGGAAAGAAATCTTTCTGCTGGGAGGGGGCCATTCGGGCACGTCTCCCCCATCATCTGAGGTTGAACTTGCCCGGCTCTAAAGCTGAGCATGCCTGTGGCCAGAGTCCCTCCACTTCAGCAAAAATGGATTCTCTGGATCCATCACCCTCTGGGATCCCAGCGTCCAGGTGTTTTGAGAATATGGTTGTAGCACTCAGCAAAATATCTGGCATGTGGCCAGTGCCTGGTGGGCAATAGCTGTTATTGCGGGAGCCATGGTGCCCTGTGCTTTGGTGGGGACATCTGGTGTGCACACCACCCTGTTTCCTCCTGCACAGGCCAGTGGGCTTTCCTCTCGGGAGCAGCAGCAGCACCAGGAGACTGGGGAGTGGGGCGCCCCCGGGGCCTTCGGGTTGTGGCCCGAGGATGCTGGTGATGGTGGTGTCCTGGTAAAACAGGCATGACAGCCGGGTCGGATGCAGAGCCCACCCTGCAGTCCACTCCCCAAGGGGCTGCACTGGTGTTTGCGGCCGCGGGACCCTCTGGCACGCACGATGCATCCTTGAGTTTTAAATTTCAGATGCACACTAAGAAGAGAATGCTACTAAAGATGTTTTGTTTTGTTTTTCTTTCCCAACATGTTTCTTCCTTCCCCTCTTACTATGCTTGAAAGACGAACTGTCTGTCATATTTTCTCAAAGTTTTCTCCTTACTAACCTTGGAAAGGTAAATGGCTCCGTGCATGTCCCCCCCATCCCCCCACATCGTCTCTCCGGGTCATGGCATCTCAGCCCTCCGGGCGCCTCGCTCTGCCTGAGCACTGGCCATTGTGAAGTCTGTGACTCATACACCCTGTGCCCGGGCCTTGTGTGTTTTTTAAGAGCAGCACCATTGTCTGGAGATCCTCTCCCACTTCCTCCTCTCCCTCCATGCGCCCTGAGCCAGGGGCACCATGAGTGAGTGATCTGCTGTGGCCTGTGCCTGTGGTCCCCAGTGTCCTTGCTGCGTTGCCATCATTTGTGGGTGCTCCAGCCTCGGGCGTGAGCTGTCCCGGGGGAGGCGGGCAGCCGCTGCGCAGGGACACGCCAGCACCTCTGTCTCTGACCCTGGATTGGCTGGGTCCTCTCTGGCTGTGAGGCTGGGGGCTCTCCCAGGAGATGCTGCACCCACGGGGCTGGGCCGTCTGCTCGTGGTCAGAGGGTCAGTTACCTGGGCTCCCGAGTCCAGCTGAGAGAGGACTCAGATCAGTGCTGCCAGCCCCCCGATTCCCCTCTGTTCTGGCGGGAGGGGAGTGGGCCACGGTGACGCTTATCTCTCTGCCTGGGTTCCACTCTCCCTGCCGCCCCTTTAAGAGAGTCTTGGTGGAGACACTAAAGATGGAAGACAACACTTCTAAATACTGTTTCCCTGTTCTGTGGGGCAGATTGAGGAGGGTGGGTAAGCAGACGCCTGCTGTGCCGCGGCAGCCGTCACCTGTCCCCAGCTGACCCAAAACCATTTTTTAAAGGGGTTTGATACTGGCCAGCTTCCTACTGGTGGGGGGCTTCTGAGTGGGATCGCTTTTATTAGAACCGGGTGAGGGCTTGACTGACAGGCCTTCTCTGCCTGGCTCCCTTGCCTGGGTCCTCCCGGGCCACGCCCGGCCACGTCGGCCATCAGGCGGTATCTGAGTTCCAGCATCTGAACTGTGTTCCTAGAATCTGGGCCCCTCGGGCTGTGGTACAGCTCTGCTTGGGGCAGGCTGCGAGGAGAGTTCCCATGCTTCTCCTGAACAGCACCGCCTTTCTCCGCCTGGCGGAGGCTAGCAAGAGTGCCCCGAGTAGGGGCAAGACTCTAAAAAGCCGAGAGTGGGAGGGTCCCTAGGTGCTGGCACACAGTGCTCCCCAGGATAGCTCGGACCCACCAGAGCTGCCCGCTCCCCCACTTCCCCATACCCCCAAAGGCCGCCTCCCGGCCCTTCTCCCTGGGATCCTGGGCTTAACCTCCACCAAGTTCCTGGGCGGCCAGGCACCTTCCACCCATTCGGTAACGATGTTCTTCCGAGCCGTGTTCTTTGTGGGGAGTGGTGGGGGCGTCTCAGTGGATCGCATGGCTTTCCAAACCTCGTCCCCCAGAGTGGTAACCCGCTTCCCCCTCTTTTCTTCTGAAAGCAGAACCTGAAAGGCTCCCCGAGCGGCGCGGACGCCTCCAGGACGCACTGACGCAGCCCCGCCGGCACCGCCCTGTCCCCGCGCCTGCAGCTTAGCTAGTGCCCTTCGCCTGCGACCCCCAGGACGCCCCGCAGCGGGGCGGGCGCGGTGCGCAGGAGCGGCCCCAGCGCGCTCTCCCGGGCCTTCCGGGCCGCTGGCCCCGCGCGCCCCCATGAAGCTTGGCGAGGACCACGCGCAGGGGAGGCGGACGTCGGCGCCTCCGCGCTGCTTTGTTCATTTCTTTTCTGTGCGTTCCCGCTGGGGAGGTGACGCTGGCCCCGGAGTCCTGACCTTAAAGGGGGCCTAGATCCCGGCTGCTGAAGATTAAGGGACATGGGAGACTTTGAGGGGGCTCTTCGTGCATCTTGGTCCGGATGGTGCAGGGAGGACTCCGCACGTGCTGGGCTGGGGTCCGCGGGAGGAGCCCTCCCAGTGGTGGACCTGCTGCTCAGCCAAGCAGCGACCTTTCGGCCACCTTCCCAGGTCTGTGTCCTGCCTCTGAAGATGTTGTGGGACAGTCTGGCCGCAGAGACGAGACGAAACACTTGGCTGAAATAACACCAGGTTCTCCCCTCCCAGGGAACTCTCCCACCTGAGTCGGAGCTCTCCCACCTGGGACGTGGCGCCCTCCGGGCTGCTGGGTTGTGCACTTTTTTGTGGCAGAGCGTGTGACCTGAAAGTCACACCTTGTTCAGGAACTTAGATGTTTGGGTTTTGTGCCCTAGGGGGCTGCAGCTCTGAAACGATGTGGGAGTCGGGCACACCCACGGGGTGGGGAGCTTGGAGGGAACCACCCCCAAGTAGAATGGCGGGGAACGAGCATTGGGATCATTGCAAGACTGACCCTGGGTGATGGTGTAAAGATGAGGGTCTGGCTTCCTCCTTATTCATCAACTCCTGTGTTTCCCAAGTGGGGACAGTGGCCCAAGCCAGGCCTTTGCTCGCGGCCACCTTCTGCAAGAGGCTGTCCACCATCTCCCGGCAGGATTCAGCTCAGTCCCCTGTTTGTACCGAGCATCTACTGTGTGCCGGGTGTGGCCCTGGGCCGCTTGGGGAATTCGGCGAAGACAATGTCCTAGCTTGCCTTCGTGGCACCTGTGGCGTTTTGGGGGGGTTCAAAGCAGGGCTTGTGGACACGTGGTTCTAAACACCTGGAGTTTCCGCCTGCTGGTTTCCCCTGTTGCCTCCTGGGGGGTGGCAGGGGGAGGATGGGGGTGTGTCTTGAGGCCCAGAAGAAACGATTTGGACTCAGCAGTAGAGTTTGTCCAAATGACCCCTTTCAGCATCTCTGAGAGCTGGTGCCAAAGGTCACCATCCTTTCCTGCCTTCTGCTTTGGGACCCAACATCCTTACCCCTTCTTAGCTTGTGAAATATTCCCTGGGGGTGACGCTGGGGGTGCGTTTAGACAGCTGGAGCTGGGAGAGGAGAGAAGAGCGGTTTTGAGTTTTGTTTTGTTTGAGAGGAGCTTTTAGAAAATGCACGTTTCTCTGGTTGAGATTAAGTGGGAAGTGGGGGTGCGTTTCGGACACCCTCCAACCAGGTTTGTGGGTTTCACACCAAACCATCCAAGTGCCCCCTTCCCTGAATCAGCCATCTGCCTGAGATGATGTCTGTTTGTCTGTCTGTCCATTCAAGACTTGGGTTACTTTCCTGCCGTCATGTCAGACTGTGTGTGTGTGTGTGTGTGTGTGTGTGTGTGTATGTGTGTCTCTGAGGGTTGTGTGTGTTTAGACAGGAGCCTGCTGCTCTGTTTTTGAGAATGACTCTCCTGTGTTCTACCTTCTGGTTCCTTCTCTTTCCGGTTGATGGAGCCAACCCTGAATTTTGAGTCTTTTGGCTGATAGGAGTGGGGGCTGTATGAAGGCGCGTTCCCCCTCCCTCTGACTGCCCCAAATCAGTACACACACCAGGCAGGCTCTGCCTGACCCGGGACATCCGTTTGCAAGGGCCTCGCTGGGGAGACAGAGCATCAGTGGGGGCGGGGACGGGAGGCTGGGGGAGAGCAGAGGGCGGCCTGGCTGGAGGCCAGTGACCTGGCTTCGGGCCGGAGGTGTTGGACGGAGGGTGGGTCTCAGCCACGGTCTCGGGGCTTCTGCTGCTCCGACCATTGACTCTCACTCCCCGACCCCTTGAAAAACATCTGGGACCAATATTTTAAACTTTGCATATTTGTTTATGGGCGGGCTCAGCTCTCTCCTTATTTCTGTCCTGAGACCGTGGGCGAAGCTCTTCATTGGGGGGGGGAGGGGCGAGAAGAAAAACTGAACCACGCCAATGACGTTTTCGTTTCTAATACTTGAAATTTATTTTTTTATTATTTTGATAGCAGATGTGCTATTTATTTATTTAATATGTATAAGGGATCTTGAAGATGGGAAGCTGTATAGACTGGGTCGCGTTGACTGGTTGGCTTTGGGGCCTTTTACGTGTGACTTCTGATTTCTCTGTGATCTGTATAAATTTGTCCGAATTAATTACCTGGGACGAAGCAGTGCGAGCTTTCAAACAGGGGATGCCTGTTGGAAATTTGTATATTTTGCAGCTACCAGAACAATAAAATACCGGGTTGAAATACATGGATGAAGTATGCTTCTGATCCTTTTTGGGGGGGGCAAGTGCGGGAGAGAAGAGTTTTTAATTACACTTGGGGTCAGTGCACCATGTTTCTACCACTCCACTCCATTACTTTCCTTTAAACAGAACCACAGTTAACCAGTTGCTCAGTGCCTGCTTTTGCAAAACAGTAAGCTGTGTCACTTTAAAAAAACAAATGAATAGACTATTTTTTGGAGCAGTCTTAGGTTTCCAGAAAAAAGCAGATAGGACAGAGGGTTCTCGGATATCCCACCTCCAGGCGTACGTCTCCCCTATTATTAACATCTTACATTTATGGTGCATTTTTTACATCTGATGAGCCAATACTGACGCGTTCACTGGAAGCCGTGGTTTAGACTAGGCCTCACTGTGGTGTGGTTCTGTGCGTTCTGACAAAGTCAGACAAATGTGTATCCACCATCACAGTATTCAGAATCCCCATCCACTGCCCTTCCCACGCATCCATACCTTCTCCCCAGCCCCTCAGTCCCCCAGCCGCTGTTCTTCCAATCGTGCAGACCGTGTCGGGGCCCCGGGGAGAATCACACGAAGGCATTTGTCTTCCGTCCTTGGCCCCTTTCACTTCCCCGCCCTTCCTCCAGCCCCTTGTAGCCCCTTTCAAGGTTTTGCTGGGAAGAAACTTAATCCAGCCCCTAGGACTACTTTGCCACGACTTGGGCATGTTATTTCACGTCTGCATCTCCACCCCTGCGATGCGGGGACGTCCTCAGGTGGGCACAGGGCCCAGTGAGAGCACGCGTGTGTTCATGGGGCAGTGCCGGGCGCCCCAATCGGCACGGCATTTGTGACCCGCCGGGCTCCAGCCGCGTCTGAGTTCTTGTCCATAGCCCCACTGCTGTGCTCCGGAAACAGCCCTCACTCCCTGATGAGTCTTTCTGCATCATTTTTGCTTTCCAGCTCTACCTTTGCAAAGAGAGTGGGACTCAGCAGTTTGGCACCTCCGTTGTGACATGACTTCCACGGTTGTCACCTGTCACCGGCATGAGTGGGCTGAGTGAGAGTGCTCATTATGTTCTGGGTGCAGGGCTCAGAGAGGTGGCCTTCACAGACACAGGTCTGTGTCCCCAGATCAGGGCCAGTCTTCCAAGTTACCTACCAAGGAACCTGGGAGGCTTCCCTCGCAGAGGATGCATTCATGTTTTAAAGTCCTGCGTCTGCTTGGAGGTGGGAATCCACAGCTGTTCCCTGGCCTTTGGGCAAGCTGAGATTTATCTGTGTGACGGTGGGCCAGGGCTATTATTATTGAATAAATACTGAAGAATGAGTCACCAGGTGGACCCCTGGGGGGGTGAAGGGGTGCAGAGCACTGCTGGAAGGTGAATCCCAGAAGGACGTTCGTTACTGAGACCCTAGATGCGAGTCAGACCCTGTGGCTCTGTATCTGGGACACCAGCTTGGGAACTCACCTGGAGCAGATAAAGTCGTTAGCTCAAACAGGAACAGCTGCAGCGCTGAGGGCTTGGTGATCCTATGGGATCCTCACCTGTGCCCTGAGGGGGGTGAGCTGTTCTTATCAGCCTGCTTTACAGAAGAATTTGAGACTCACCAAAGGTAAGGAATTTACCCAAGGCGGCTTGGCAGGTAAATTTCAAGGTTTCGAATTCAAGTGCCTGGGACTCTACGGTCTGTGGCTTTAGCCAGAGTAAAATTTCGCCTCTGTGTAGCCCTGGTCTCTCCTCAGTAATGTGAGTTAGCAGCAGAACAGGTGAGCGGTCTGCTCAGCTTTAAGCTCCGTGGTCATCCACCTGCCACGTTCAGCTGGTGGTCAGAGGGCCAGGGTCTTCAGGGAAGTCAGCAGCGGTCCCTCGGGAGGAGGTGGGGGCCCTGGCCCAGATTCTGGACCTCTCCAGGTAATGCCTGGAATCCATCTTGGCAGTAGTTCCTCCCAGGAAATTCACTAGCACTTTTAAAAGGGAGCAGGCAACGCTGTCACAGAGTGGGTGGCAGGTGGGGGCAGGCAGAGGGCCGTGGGGGCTTAGGGAGGATGTGCCGTGGGAAGCTGAGCTGGTGGCGTCCCTCCCGGAGGCGAGGCAGGGCCTGCCTTCTTCATGCCAGGCGCTCCCACCTGCGGGCCAGATCCATCTCACCTTGCCCTCGGCTTACTCTCCGCTTTTCCTACCAGCAAACTTGCAATTACTTAATAAACTGTACTGGGAAAACTGGCCAGCTATTTGGGATGAAAAAGCTAATCAGATCATAGCATTGCACCATCCATTTTGACCTAAGTGTTTTTTTGTTTTGTTTTTTCTTTTTGAGGGGGAAGTAATTAGGTTTATTTATTTACTTAGTGGAGGTACTGGGGACTGAACCCAGGACCTCATGCATGCTAGGCGTGTACTCTACCACTGAGCTATACCCTCCCCTTTGACCTGTTCAAAAAATAAAAGTCAAACTATTAAAAAAGGAGAAGAAAATGTTGGTTGAGTATCTAAATTTTGGGTTGGACAAAGACCAAGCTTAAAAGCAATTAAAGAAACTACAAAGAAAAGACTGAAATTCCACAGTGTAACCACTTTAAGTTCAAGGTCATCAAAAACCTTGAATGTGAGCAAAAGGAAGACAACAGGTTAAGGGATATTTGCAACAACTATGACCCCGCCCCCCCCAAATTATCATAAAGTGTAGATTGGAAACACATCCAGAACAGTAAGAAAAACAAGGAGATGCTTCTCTATCCCTGGACAAAGGCTTTTATTTAATCCCTACTGCAAACCTTTGCAGCTTTTAAAGACGTGGCCACTGAAGTTTGGTGGAGTTAACTTCTAACGGTTGTTTGATCAACCTCAGTTGGAGATCACATTTTTCAACCCAGCGGGAGTGGGTTTCACTCAAGTGTTCAGTCCGTGCATTTATGGCTTAGGTACAAAGGCACTGGTTTCAACCTGCAGATTTTTAAAAAATTATTGGAATATAGTCAGTTTACAATGTTGTGTCAGTTTCTGGTGTACAGTGTAATGTTTCAGTCATACACACACATACATATATTCGTTTTCATATTCTTTTTCATGATAGGTTACTACAAGATACTGAATGCAGTTCCCTGAACCTACAGGTTTGCACATACACCTAGGACCATGCTGAAAGAGAACTCCCAAAAAGACAGCAGAAGCCGAGGGGAGTAAGAGGTAGCAGCTCTTATGTAAAAAATAAATAAGCTACAAGGATACATTGTACAACACAGGGAACATAGCCAATCTTTTATAATAACTATAAATGGAGCCTAACCTTTAACAAGTGTGAGTCACTATGTGATACACCATTTTTTTTTATAAGATACACCATCAATTTATTAACTTTTCATACGAAAGAGAACAAACCATATGCACAACCGATGCAAGGCAAAATTCGATTTCCGCTGTGTTACATGTAGATGAAAAGTCTCCTTTAGAAGTGAAGCAATACCATAATGACTTTTCAGGATTTTTTGTGGCGATTAAATCTTACAGATGAAGACCCCTGACAGTTCCTGGCACAGAGTGAGCCCTGAAACGGTAGTTATTAATCTAATAATGTGTGTTGGGTCCTTGAAATGCAAAGTAGATGCCATCATCCCCACTTTACAGCTGTGAAACTGAGGCTAGGAGAACTTAAGGAGCTTGCTTGGTTTTGCCCAGGCATACGTGGGGGTAAGCCTCAGGTGGCAGGCTGCCAGATCACACAGCCTAAGAGCCGCACAGCCGAGCCAGGCCGGGCAGGGTGAGTCACCCACCTCAGGAGTCGAACTGAGTCACACGTTAATAAGCGAACAGGCTTTTGCATCCCTGGGGCTATGGAGAGGTCTGTCTGCATCCAAAAATGCATTGAGAAAATAGGATTTTTAAAAAGAGCCGTGATTCAGGGTGCCCGCAGAACCTTAGAGACCAGATGTCCAGTCTCTAAGAGCCTGCATTTTCCCCGTCCCACCTCTTCCAAACAGGACCTCGGGACCAGCGTCACCATTCCTGCTCCTCTCTCTGCCTGGATCACAAATATTTCCCTCTAAATTCCAAGTCTCACTAATCCTTTTAGACTGAATTTTGGGGGTCAAGCTTCTGGACTATCTCCCCTTCATCCTTGTGATGTGTTAATTTATGTGTTAACTTGATTGGGCCACTGGATACCCAGATATTAGGGCAAACATTATTCTGGGTGTTTCTGTGAGGGTGTTTTTTGGATCAGACTAGCATTTAAATCAGTGGGCTGAGTAAAGCAGATTGCCCTCCCTTGTGTGGGTGGGCCTCATCCAATCAGCTGAAGGCCTGACTAGAATGAAAAAAACTGACTTCCCCAGATGGAAAGGAACCTTTGAGATGGGACATTGGCCTTTGAATTCAGACTGAAATATCGATTCTTCCTGGGTCTCAAGCTTGCTGACTCATCTTGTAGATCTTGAGATTTGTCAGCCTTTGTAATTGTGTGAGCCAATTTCTTATAATAAATTTCTCTCTTAATATATATATATATATATATATATATATACCCACACACATACATATACATATATATAATATATATGTACACATACACACACACACTCATATGCCCTTTACCCAGCTTCCCCTAATGTTAACATCTTACAAAAACATGGTATGTTCATCAAAACTAAGAATTAACATTAGTGCAATACCATTAACAAAACTGCAGACTTTATTCAAATTCCCCCAGTTTTTCCATTAATATCCTCTTTTGGGTCCAGAGTCCCATTCCGGATCGCACATGGCACTTAACCTCCTTCAGTTTGTGACAGTTTCTCAGTGTTTCCTTTTTTCTTTAAATGCCTTTGGTCTTTTCAAAGTGTGCCAGTCAGGTGTCTCATAGAAGGCTCCTCCATGCGGGTTTGTCTCACATTCTCTCACAATAGGACTAAGATTATGCATTTTGGGGGAGGCGATTTTCTCATCACATCATATCAGGGGGGACAAGACAACAGCACGACTCATTGCTGGTGATGTTAACCGGTCATTTGGTTAAGGAGGTGTCTGCCAGTTTCCACAACTGTCAAGTTAGTATTATTGCCTTTCAATCTTCAGCTCTTTGGAAATGTCACAGTTCAGCTCACATTCAGAGGAAGAGTGAACATTAGCTCTGTCTCTTGAAGGGAGCCGTATCAGAGAATTTGCAGACATATGTTCAAAGCACCAGAGTGATTGATAAAGATTTTGGGGGCGTAAATTTTGAGGATATACACATATCCTGTTTCTTCTTAAAGCTTCACGCTCAGACTTGAGCATTCATTCCTTTATTTTCCTCGCAGGTGTTATCCCTGGGGTGTCTAATGGTAACTTTCTGTTTCTCTCCTTTTCACATTTATTGCTTGTAATTCTTCTGTGAGGAAAACTTGCCACTTCTCGCTATTCATTCACGTAGTCAATCATTTATTTCCATCACCATGGCCTCATGGATATTCCTTTGCTGATGAGTTTTTAAGTTTCTTACCTGCTCCACAATTCTGTGATTTCTGGGAACGACTTGCCTTCCACTACCCAGAAAGCTCAGGACTTGATGTTCTTGATGGGAGGGAGGCGGTCATGTCAATTTCCACGCCCTCAAACTCAGCTTCATCCTCCCTTATGGTTTCCCCATGTGTCTTAACTGCTATGGAAGGTTTTTCTCGGGTGTTTGGGCGGAGCCTGAAGGATGAAAACATTCTCACTGTTAATGCCCTGCAAAAAGCTTTTGGCTTTTTTCTTTTTTTCCTTCCTTCCTTCCTTTCTCTCTTTCTTTCTTTCTCTCTCTCTAATTGAAGTATAGTTGACTTATAATGTTGTGTTAGTTTCAGATGTACAGCAAAGTGATTCAGTTACATATGTATACATTTATCTGTTTTTCAGATTCTTTTCCATTATAGGTTATTACAAGACATTGAATATAGTTCCCTGTTCTGTACAGTGAATCCTTTTTGTTTTTCTATTTCACATCTATAGGTTTGTATCTGCTAACCCCAGACTCCTAATATATCTCCCACCCACCCCTTCCCCTTTGGTAACCATAAATTTTTTATGTCTGAGAGTCTGTTTCTGTTTTGTAAGTAAATTCATTTGTATCACTTTTTTAGAGTCCACATATAAGTGATATCATCTGATATTTGTTTTTCTCTGTCTGACTTACTTCACTTGGTATGATCATCTCTAGGTCCAACCATGTTGCTGCAAATGGCATTATTTTATTCTTTTTTATGGCTGAAGAGTATTTCATTGTGTGTATATACCACGTCTTTATCCGGTCATCTGTGGATGGACATTTGGGGTGCTCCCAGGTCTTGGCTCCTTCCTATTTTATTTTTAAAAGCAGATTCAGTTACGGTCCAGCCTAGAGGGGCTCATTCACTGGAAAGTGAGGTTTTTACAGTATGACTGGGAGGGAGGCTATCCCCACCAATAAGTGTCTGTTGAAGGCGTGGGATGTGCAAGTCATTGTTCTAAGTAGCAGAGACAGAAAACGTTTTAAGCCTTGGCAACACCCTTCCTGAGCTGGTGATCTAATGGATTCACTGTGGATGCTCAGGTCCTGAGGCTTCCGGGACGGCCAAGTGGCTGTGTAGAGAAGGCAAGGGCATCAGAGTGTCTCATTTAAGGAAAAAAAAAGAGATTCCTTTACAAACCACATTGCCACTGTTGGAAATGGAGCAGCAGCTGGCCCCAGGGCATTACATCGAGCATCTTTTTGTCCAGCTCCAAGATGCGAGGGAAGCTCAGTCTGAGCCCTCTTTCCTTTGTTATTAAATCCCAGAACGCCTCAGCGGTTGGAGCTGGAGAGGAACCAGAGGCACGGAGAGGGAAACAAGGAAGGAGGCGTAACGGCACCGTGACAGTTTCTGACAAGCCCTGGGGAGCAGGGACACAGCCGTCCACACGGGTGGCCTCTGGGGCCGGATGCTCTGATCTCACCCGCACATCCGAGCCGTCAACCAGGCAGACGCTGTCCTGGGCTGCTCCCCTGGGGCTGGGGGCGTTTTCTTACTGCGGCCTGCTCTTTCTCTAATTCACTTTGCGTCTTCCCAGACAGAGTGGACAAGAGGGTGTCAGACAGATTGTGATGCATCGCTTTGTCACTCTGGGGCTTTGGAGTTAAATGGGTTAGCTGTCTGTTTCCTCAGCCCATCGAGGGGACAGCGTGGCCTCAGCTCAGCTGTTGGGGACTTTCTGGGCCTCGGGTGCCAAATGGAGAGCATGACGGCACCTCACTCACCAGGATAAGGGGGCATGTGCCTGGGGAGCGGGAGTCAGGTGTATTCAGGGAGGCTCGAGCCCTCGTGCTCTGGGGGAGCTGAACCACTGCCAGCCACCGGAAGACGAGTTCCGGCAAGAGGAAGGGAACTTCTGGAGAGACCATGGTCTCCCTGGAGCAATCGTGTTGCTCACTGTGTTTCAGAAAGACACGAACCACATTCCAGTTCAAACCAGGCCTGGGGTGTGGGTACGGTCCCCTTAAAAAGCTGTGCTTAGCAGGTGCTCCGGGTCTAAGGGGGGACTTAGCCCAGTCAAGACTCTGGGCTTTCTTGCACAAGAATAAATTCATTGTGTGGCAAACAGATTATATCTGGACAAGAAATTCTTTTTTTTTCCCGGTTTTGATTTTTTAATTTTAAAATTTAAGTTTTTAACTAAAAATCATAAACTGAGGTTGCTTTAACACCATGCATTGTTTTCCATGAACAAATAAGCTTTCTGTCCTGTTCTGATGTGTTGCATCACATTATGAGCACTTTTAATATTCTGTCATCCCTGTCCTTCTAAGATATAGCCAACCTGGTCATTATTTATTTTCAGCATACACTGCAGATTTCAAATTGCCGACATACATTTTTAGGAGCTTTGTGTATATACGTAATAGGTTCTGGTCCAGCCAACTGTGGACCCAGTAATGCAATAAAAACACAGTGCATTAACAACACAAAGTTGCGGTCACTGTAGGATAACAAGGGATTGCTTTATATAGTGGGAGACAGACCCTTGAATGACAATGTGACGCCTTTCCTTTTGCTGAAGCACACGTGGACGGCAGCTGGTGACTTGGGCTCCTTTGATGTGGTGGGTTTCTCATCCTGCCCTCTCTTCTGTGAAAACAAAACTTAGGAAGTACATCTCTGAGAAACGAGGCCAGAATTGGGAAGCTGCATCCACCTTCTGACTTGTCTTTATCTCAAATATTTTGTCTGTTACTTGTTTACTGATTCAGGGACCTGCAATGCAGGTCGCCGGCTATTAAGACTTCCGGCATCGTTCTTGGCAGTCTTTAAAGTGAAATCAAGCCTTTTTGTTCGAGCCTCCCCCTACATGCAAAGTGAAATTGGCTTATAATTATTGTTTCTTATACTGTTCTTTCCTGATTTTGACTCAAGCGTCTATCAGTCTTATAAAATTACTTGAGCATTTTTCTTTTCTTTCTTTTTCTTGTTTTGGAAGTTTAGTGTACTTTGCTAGTAAAATTACTTGGCCTTGGGGAAGTAATCCTTGCTCTTTAAAATCCACAGCTCACAAAGGACTAGGTGAATGAGAAACTGGAAAGGGCTGTTAAGGACAATATTGTGCTGCTCTTGGGCCCTCCTCACTCAGAGACGGAGCGCTGCGGGGCGAGAAGAGCTGGGTTGAGTCAGCTTTGTCCATTCATTCACTCACTTACTTTATGGACTTCCTGTTATGGTCCAAGACTGTGCTAAACGCCAGGAGGACCTTCCATAGGAGATGAATGAGAAAAGTCAGTGAGAATCGTAAATGCACTATAACATGTGATCATTTTCAGCCTTGGAAACCTGGAACCTTCAAGGTCCTCTTATTCCACCCGACACTTTACAGACGAGGAGACCGAGGCTCACGGCGGGGAAGCGATTTCAGGCATAAAGCGGCTGGGTCTACACCTACCTGACTCACGATCCGGCTCTTTTTTCTGCGAGTTACTTCCCTGGAAAGAATGAGACAGAAAACAGTGCCCCGGGAGGTGCCAGGAGCTCTGCGCGGCCCTGACAGTCTCTCAGCTGCCAGGAAGAGCTGCTACTGCTAGCTACTAAGGGGGCAACTTCCTTCCTCTCGGGAATGCTGAGCCCTCTCCCCCCTTCTCAGAGACGCTGCTCAGGGCCCCCCAGCCTCCTGCTTCCTTCCCTCAGTCCCCGTGCTCTCCTGGGCTCTCTGGTGCTGGCTGTCAGCCCCGCTAGACCCGACTTCCTGAAGAGTCTCCTGTTTAAAGAGTGAACTTGCCACATGACCTGCACTAAGACACTTAGGTAATGTTTCCCAAAGGAGTGACTGAAGCAGTTTACACTCAGATTAAAGCCACGGAACATAATCCTTTCATCTCAAAGCAGGCGATCACTTTAGACAGTGAGACATTCTCACTGGCGCTAGAACATCAGAGGAAAATACATCAGTATGCAAAGCTGGGCACCCGGGGAACCTCCTGAGATGGCAACAGAGAGCACACGGCTGCTGGTGGAGTTACCTTTTCCCCGTGAGGCTGAAATGCAGCACAAAGGAAGGGAGAGGGCCGAAGCCACCGTGTGGACGAACCAAACCAAAGGCGATCTTCGCTCCTGTTGGTTCACTGGGAGGAGAAACAAGACGTCTGAAGGCTTGCCTTCATGCCCTGCTGTGCCTGCGGCGGTCTCGCCTCCTGGTATTGCGACACCCGGACACAGCGGGGTGGGGCCTGCCTTGCTGTCGGGTGCAGAGCTCCGGCTCACCGTCGGCTCAGTGAAAAGCAGGCGATGCTTCTTTCATGGGGGAGGGGGGCGGTCAAACCCGGATCTAACATGGAGAGGCCTCGTTCTCAGGCAGCCTGCCTTAATTGCTGAGCAAAGCCCTCTTCTTGTGGGGAAGACGACGACGAGGACTCAACAATTAGCCGTCCCAGAGCGCAGTTCTGCGAAAACAATCGGGAGGAAACGGGAGGGGCAGCAGTCGCCCACCCCTCCTGGCTGGCGCGGGGGCGGGCAGGCAAAACAGCGGCAAGCGCAGCCAGCTGGTTCAAGGGTTCAGCGCTGCCTGCAGCAGGGGGAGACCCCAGCCAGGCTCTGTTCCTGTTGCACTGCTCCGACCAGGAGTCTTCCAGACCCGTCCTAACCGAACCCTGTCTAGTCTTGAGCTAGCCTAGCTCTCGCGCTGTTGGTGCTGGAAGGGTCTGGGAATCGGGCCTTCAGGCAAGGGTTTAACTTGATTTTCTTACCAGAGACTATATATATGAAGACATGGTTCCTCCAAAATAAACAGAAGTAATATTTGAATGCCCACTCTGGGCTAGATGTTTAGACTTGGAACATTGCATTGAATCTTCCCCACAATTTTAAGAGTTAGTTATATACATACATACATATATATATATATATTTTTTTCTTTTTTCATTTCATATTGTTAAAAACAAGGCAACGGACCCAAAATGGAATCACTTATGCTAATCTGCACATCACCAAACTCAGACTTAAGTACAGTTCTGGCTTTCCCAGAAATGGGATCTTGAACCAGCCAGTCAGGAATCACCTTCTCTGCACTAAACAGGCCATCTGCCTAATGGACCCCAGCACCCCCCACAGGGAGGTAACCTTGCAATAACCAACCCTCTGTTTGCCGAGAATAACTTTCCTCTTCCCGCTTCCTTCTGGCTGTAAAATCCTTTCATCTTGTACAACAGCTTGGAGCACCCTTCTGTCTGCTGGATTGGATGCTGCCCAATTCGAGTCAACTTTTGCTCGAGTAAATTCTTAAAAACTTTAGCATGCCTCATTTAATCTTTTAACAATTTATATGAGAAAACTCTGGCTCAGAGGTTAAATAATTTGAGGGGTTAAATAATTTGCCCTGGATCACACAGACTGTCATGGGTAGAGGGGGCATCAAACCAGGTAACCACGGTTACCAGGTGGCCACGCAGCCAAAGTCTTTGTTATTTTGCTGGATCCACCTTGATTAGAGAAAAGTCAGTGAGTTTGCAGAAAGAGAAGCAACTCTGTGGGAGGAGTCTTTTAAGATGGGAAAACCGACCTTTCCTTTCATTTGTATTGAGGTGATTTCCTTGGATTTTCCTTTGCTTCCACATTCCTGGGCTGGTATGAAAGTGTAAGGTGTGCCTTTTTCTGGCTTGGAAATGTTTTTCTCTCTCCTATATCCGGAGTGTTCAGTTTGTAGTTGTAAGAGACGCATTTTGTTCCTGGTGCTGAGTTTCTAAATGTTAACTCCCCGGGAGATAATCAGTCACCTTGAGAACCTTGATCAAGTACCTACTACACACAGACCATTATGGAGGATGCCATGAGAGGCACAGAGTTGGCCAAGAAGTAGCCTGCACCCTTAGAAGTGGGAAGGAGATAAGACTGATTAGCACATGAAATTCTAACCTAAAGTCTACGGGCTGATACGAGCGAGTGGGATCAAACCAGTGCTTCTTAATGTTGGCTGCATCCCAGACTCACCTTGGGAACTTCAGAAAGTCCTGGAGTCTGGGCCTTACCTGCAGAGCTTCTGTTTTAATTGGTCCGGATGTCCCCTTGCCCTCCCCCACGGCACGTTTTTTTTAAACTTCCCTGCTAAGTCTAACCTGCAGCCAAAATTGAGAACTTTGAACTAGAACAACCTAAGCTGTTTTTCCAATTCTCAGATTGCATTGAGTCTAAGTGGATGTGAGTACACCTGGGATGTGCAGGGGCAGGGGTTGGGGTGGAGGAGACCGCTGGATTTATGTATTTGATCTCAGTGAATCTTCACAGGCTTATCCATCACCTCCCCTCAGTCTACGGCAGACTCATCTACCCACCCTTCCCCAGCTCAGCCGTTACCTCCGGAACAGTGCCATCTCCGTCCACAAGAAAGAGCCCCCGGCTGTCTCTATAATTTACTGCCTCTAGACTCTTTTTTGAATCCTCAGGCCCCAATAGCTTTTCAAAAAATATGTTTTTGTTGGTTTATCCAGTTTTCTTTTTCTGGTGTTGTGGGTGGGTGTGATGATCTGTTACAAGTTTCTGTGCTCCAGTCGGAAGCGGAACTCTCTCTCTGGCCTTGCGAGCCCTTCGAAGGGAGGGAGGTGAACTGGTGTGTGGGAAGACGTGTCCGCTGCCAAAGGTGGGATGAGTGAAATGTAGGGGAGCCAGGATGCGGGCAAAGGGAGGCCACGGTAAGGATGGAACAGAAGCTGACAGACCGAGGTGCTGTGAGAGAGCAAGCTTCAGGTGGTAGAGACAGATTCAAATCCATGTCTAACTCCGAAGCCTCAATCTCTGGTCTACATCTCCTGTGTAACTGGCCTCGGCTGCGTGGCTGGTACAGAAACAGTTCTCTTTGGCTTAAGTTGCTGCCCTGGCGGATCTGAAGGGTATATTTTTGGCTCTTGGGATTCCTATAGTTGACTTCTTTTTATGAGAAAAAATGAGATGCTTCAGAAAACTCGTGCCAAAACTCAGAGTGTAATTGGTAACAGATACCTAGAACGTTCTCTGTAAATTTCCTTTGTGACTTTTTTTTTGGGGTGTTGTTTGTGATCAGCAGTAGTGTGTGCTTTCTGACTGGTGAATAATGAAGCATGTAAGACTTTTGGTCTCTTCTAATTCAGTAATTTTAGCTTCTAGAAATCTGTCCTAAGACATAAATGCAGACAAATACTTGCATGGGAAGTTATTTCTAATAAGGATCAATTTAGAAATGATGCAAATGTCTTACATGAAGGCATGATATATATAATACACACACATGTATATACAGAAAAGCATGTGTGTATGATTATAAAGGAGCTGAGACAACTTAAATGGCCATCAATGTGGAACTGGTTAAAAAAATTATAATATGTTCATACTATGGAAAACTGCAACAATTAAAAATAATGAGATAAACATACTACAGATTTGAAAATATTTCTAGTACATATTATTATTAGTATGGTGCCATTTATGTCCTCATTTTTATATATAAATTATACATAATATATAAAATATTTTAGTATTTTATGTATAATTATATCATAAAATTATATATAAATTATATGTATCATAAATATAAAATTATAAATTATGTACATTATATATTATAAAGTATATGTGACATGTAAATTTAAATTTATAATATATAACATAATTTATAATTTTATATATTTTAATATTTTATATATAATACATACACTTCATAAAATATGTTTATATATAAAATTATACATAATAAATATAAAACTATAATTCATATATTATATATAAATCTTATATAACATAATTTATAATGTATAAAATATATAATTTATAAAAATATATAAATTATATATATATTATATACCAATGCATAGAAAAAGATAGAAGGATACTTATCAAGCTGCTAATAGCAGAAAGTTAGTTCTGAAGGTGAATTTGAAGTGGGGGGGTGGTAACACAGGACCCTATGTTTTACTCTATGAACATCTATATTTGAATCTTTTACAATGAGAACAATTACCTCTATCACATGTGTAATTATAAATAGTGAAATCTTTAAAAGACTTGACTTTTAGTTTTCTTCCTATGTGCTTTTTCTTAAAGCTTGGCTGCTTATTGCAGGGTTAAACAACAGTGACCCTCTCTTCTGGAAATCTAAAGTGGTCGCATCAGATTTGGCTGCCTGGGCAATTGCTTTCAGGTGAACTGGCTGCCGGGGAGTTGCGCACGCGCTGCACGGAGGTAGATGGCTGTGGGTGCAGGATGTGGTCCTGACTCAGATGGATTTGCCTGGTGAGGGTGACGGTGTGTCCTTGCCCGGCTGCCCGCGGTGAGGTGTGTTCTATGACGAGTTGTCGGCTCAGAAGGGGCTCCCCCTCCTTGTTCCGACCGCCTTCTAGCCTGGTTGCCTGTGGAGAGGAGTCAGAAAAGGCTGCCAGAGCCTGGCGTGGGGGGTCCTGGGAGCAGGAGGGCAGCTGGGGTGCCAGTGAGACAAGAGAAAGAGCACAATCTTGGGCCAGCTGTCATTAAGAAGTGACACGTTTCACTTGGGACGAGGAACAGAGTGTCATTTAATTCACGTACTTTTGATGGTTCGTTTTGCCTCTTTGTTTATCCCCTTCTGGTTATCAACTCAAGCCAATCAGTCCACCACGTGGAATTTCTGGAAAGGACCCTGGGTCACCTCGTTCAAGCCGCTGCCTGGCAGAGCCGCACGCGGATACCTGGAGAGGTGGCCTGAGCATCCAGGCCCAGGACTGGCACCCGCACCCAGCACCCGGGAGCCGGGACTGGTGTTTGCTCCTTTGCGCCTCTGGCTCTCTGGAAAGCAGCTCCTAAGGATAACCCGAGACAATCATGAGCCTCCAAGAGAAGGTTTCCTTGTTCCGCCACTTTCTCAGATCAGTGTCAGCTGCGAAAAATGTGAGTTTTAGTGTCTTTACGTCTGTGCTTTTTTGTGCCGGTACAGACCGATTGAAAATGATTGTTTTCCATTAACCTGGCATTGCATGCTGTTTGGGCCCCATTTATAGCATCATGGTAGGGGTTTACACCTATTTCTACTTCTTTCTGACCACCACACAAATGAAATAAAATGCAACCAACCTCTTTTTAAAAAAAATCAGTCAATTTTAATGCAAAAATGCAAGGTATATATATATAGAATATATACATATATATATATTCTATATATATATATATTTTTTTTTTCTGGATAAGATCATTTCAACAGGTGTCTCCCTTATCTGATTGCATAAACTTGAGAGACGCAGCACACTTTGGGGTTTACTTTTGTTTTGTGCTCAGATCTCTACTGGGCCAAACGAGCGATGGTTCTTTTTGGAGAGACCGTCTGGCTTTGTCGCGAGTCAGCTGGGACGGGGCAGGTTTCAGGAGGTGAAGGCTCCGGATTCTGAATGTCATCCGGCTGGCGGTGCTCTGGGTCCCGGCTGGCGGTGCTCCGGGTCCCGGCTGGCGGTGCTCTGGGTTCCAGCTCAGAGGGGCGGCCTGGGCAGGCATGATGCTGGGACTGCTGGGGACGTGGGATTGCTGCTTCTCCTTTGGAACCTTTATCTTCACTGGGTGTGGGGAAAAAATGATAACAACCTTCAGTAATAATAATAATAATTTAAAAAGTAAGTGTTGGCAAGTGATTGGCGTCTTGACATACCCCTTTCATTCTCTCCCGCGTTCTTCTCGGGTTTCTGATAACATTAGCAATGCAGGAGCCCCAGGCCAGACATAGGAAGGCTGCCTGCAGCCTGTGACTTTCCAATAATGAGCCAGTTTGGGGGAAACCACTTAAACTCTGAGACATTTTTATCCCTCCCCCCAGCCCCAGCTCCTTCATAGTCTGGTTCTCTCCTACCTCCAGGATTTAGCACTGGGGCCCTCAGAACTTTGTCTTTTGTTCTTAGCATCAGGACTGAGATGCGTTCCTGGAAAATATTTCCGTCCCCTCTTTGCGGATGGTTTGGCCCAGTAGGTGTTTCTCCAGCCAGAGGCCCTGAATTCCCCGGGACTAACTGAGGATTTTGTGGGGGGGGGGGGGGAGGGAATGGGAAGAAGTGTGTCAGCAGGAGACTGTGAGAGGTCCAGGTGAGTCAACCTGTTTTAAATCTGTCATCCTTGATGAAAGAGAGAAAGACAGGATCTGTCGTTGCTGGGATGTGAGTGATACCCTACAGAGACGGCTCTGTCTGGACCCAGCTGGCCCTAGGGTTGTGATAATATCACGCAACCCAGCGATTGCAGCCACCCCACCTCTTTATTCACATGATGGTTGTGTATCTCTTAAGTGGACTGACTTCTCCAGTTGCCCTGCAGAGCTTCAAGAATGAGGCGGGGCTACTAGCAGGTGTATTTAATGAGTTGGAGATTTGTCATCCTGAAACTTCCTTTGGAACTATTCCATGAGTGGGAATACAGCGTCAGAGATGAGAGGAGCCTTTCAGACACTGATAGATCAAACTCACACCCACAGGGAGGGAGACGAGAAGGAATCAAACGATTTCTGCCAAGAGAACTGTGCGGAGGAATTACCACGCTGGTGATTCCCCAGAGAGTAAGAGACTTTAGCTTATTTTTAGAGGTTTCCTAAACAAAAAGGTTCCAAATAGATTTCCATATGTCCTAGCTGCTCATTTTAAGAAAGAAATATTCAACCCACCTGGAGCCTTTTCCTTGCAGAAACTCCCAGAAAATTTCACAGTAGCGTCAATAAATGAAGTCTCTCCATCATTAGGGTTTCGTCTTTTTTATTTGGAACCACCCAAGGAGTTAGGAAGAGGTTAGACACTAGGATGTAAGACCCTGTAATTTCTCAGACGAAGGACTCTACCTGTGTCATTGATCTGAAAATATGGACCCAGCCTCTGGGGAGGGTGTGTGATGATAACCATTGATTACTTAGGAGTCTGAGAGCAGGGAAGATGTGTGGGCTGAGCCATCTGATCCTAGCTTAACTCCAGGGAAAATAAACAAGCTTGCTGAGTCATTTATCTGCATGGTGGCTAATAAAGGTAGTGGATTCTTGCTGCCATGTTTACATTCTCATTTTTATGCTCTGACAGCAGGAGACCAGGCAACTGACTTGGTTGCCAGTCCCTAAGAGTAGCCAGGTGGGGGGCGATTCAGGACCCTGTGGTAGGACTAGCGTGCAAACACATGTGCAGTGTGGTCTGGGGTAGGGGAAGCCAGAAATAACACACACATCCACTCATAGGAGACGGTGTAGGTGGATTATGGTGCATCCTATACCAAAAGGACGCTTTATGAATAAAAAAAGATATTCCTGTTACTCAGGACATTCTAAAGGTCTTAGGAGCTCTGTGCTAGGAACTGGGATAAAGACTAAATATGATATTATACATATATAGTTTTTTTTTTTTAAATAAAAAGAAATGTATGTGCAGGTAAAGGAAAAAGACCGGAAGGTAACAGATCCAACTGTTAGTTGTGTTAACCACGGAAGGGACTGGGGCTGAGGAGGAGGGGTGGAGTGGCAGGTGGAGACCTGCAGAGTTTATGCGTGAACACGTTATGCTTTATACTCGGAATAAGAGGTAATGCGATGTGCGCAGCCCCTGCCCTGGGACTGAGCGTATGCCTCCGTGTTGAGCGGCTCCTAAGCCTGCGGTTCTAAGAGCCAGGCAGGAGCAGAGTGATGCTTCGTGGGTAGAGTGGGCTTCTTCCTGCAACGGACAAACCTTTGAAGACTACAATTACATACAATCCTAGTCTGGAAATTGTGGCTTCAGTGGTCTCTCTTCCGGATGCCTGGTTGTCATTTTAGGCTGTCTTAGGAAAACATGTTTTTAGCTGAGCGAACCCCTGTCCGCTGGATGTGCGTTCGCTGCACAGCTCTCCGTGGGAGACTGTCTGGTTGGAAAAGTGCTCTCTTCCTCTGCCTTCAGCCCAGATTGATAGCCCTGGCAGGATGCTTAATTTGCAGGTAAAATAAATTACCCGCTTGATGGTAGACATTATAGATCCAGGTTGATAGAAGCCCTTTCCCTGGCTAGTAAACAGGGAAGACCACGAAGGACCATGAAAAGTTCTGCGGAAATGGTCACCAACTCCCCTCTTACCGCAAAGCCTGAAGCCTTACTGTGTATGATGCGTTTTAGGCACTGGGTAAGAGGACTGTGTGGAGAAACTCTCTGTGCTCTTGGAGCTGTAAGATATGCATCTGATTAACTCTTGTTTTAGTTTATCCATCCTCCATCCATCCATTTTCCATCCATCCGTATTTCTAATAATTACTGAGAGACTGTCATAAGCCAGGCACTGTGGTAGGCACTATTCCTCACCTCCTGGCATTAATTTGTAGCGAACACACTTAAAACTCACCTCCATTTTCTACCTACAGACTAGGTAAGAGTTAGGGGTCTTTGTCATCTCCCCCCCTCTCCACTCCCATATCTCATTGGCTCAGTATCACTTATTGGGAGACTCTTTGCCCCATTGCTCTCTGGGGCTGTTTTGTCATAAACCTAGAGGGTCTGTTTCTAGACTCTCTATTATATTCCATTGACTTATTTGTCTACACACGCACCAGTATCACCTTACTTAAGTCAGTCCCTCGATTTGCTATGCCGTTTTTAATTTGGTATTTAGTGCTATTCTAAACAAAGAAAAATTTAAATTATTGGCTTGAATTCTACTGTTCACCTTTATGTTGTGTGATGCCAACTTGAAATGCAAATATAACTCATCAGCAGAGTCACCAAAGTCACAGGGTTAGGATCTCCCAGTTCGTGCATGCGTATGTATTTTATCTTTTTTCTAAAACAATGGACTCGTCGTACAAAAGTGACTTGACTGTTTTTATTTCACTTCTTGATATGCTCGCACTCTACCAGCATTCTACCTGGGGCTCCCTGATGAGGACGGAAGGACTGAGAGGGAAAGGAGGCCTGGGTTGTCCTTTGCCTCTGTGTCATCATTTCCAGCAGATGTGGTTGGCGGCTAGAGGGGAGTAAGGTTACGATGGGGATCCTGGGTCCTCAGCTCTCCTTAGAATGACACTGCCTTCTTTCTGCAGTCAGAGCATGTTCTGGGTCAAAGAAAACACGGTCTCTTAGGACCATACGTGTTCTCACCTACCCAGCTGTAGACATAGCACATCTTATTTGCACCTGCTTTGAGCCTTGCTGAATTCTCATGTCTCATGGGGTCAGACTTCATTTCTAAAACATCAATTCAAAGACAAAATTAAGAATTTCAAGACGGCGACAACAGAGCGTTAAACCCAGCATAGCATCTCTCTGAGCACTGCCTCCCGTGTGACTGCAGAGTTCACTGCTCTCTTATTTTTAGTAGATTTTCTTAAGACTTTCCTCTCCCACTCTTTCCTCCCAAGGTCTTGAACCCACAGCAGAACTCCAGCAAGAGCTTTGTTGCAATAAGGTGCATATTTCTCTGCATCATTTGAAGTTCCTCTATATCCTGGTAATGCTGAATGTCTGTGTGGTTTATTTCTACTCCTTGATAATCTTAGGGGTTTTTTTCTTTTGGAGGTTGCATGGAGAGTTTTTAAATTCAAGTACTTGCTGTTATCCCTCAGACTAGGGATGTTTTTGTGGTTTTTATTTGATGTCATTGTAAAAATTATCTTTTTTTAACAACAAAAAATTGTTTGATTACAAACTTTTTTGATAATACATTCATAAAGATCAAACATGAAGAGGTTAAAGGCATCATTAAAAACTTCATTTTCTACTTATTTATTGCTGTTATGTAGAAATAATAATTGTATTTTAAATGATTTCCTTGTACCTTGGGACCTTGTTACATTCACTTACTAGCTCTGATAGTTTTTCTGTAGTTTTTTGTTTGTTTGTTTGACTCTCTGTAAACCAATTGTGTGGTCAGAGAATGCTAACAATTTTATTTCCTCTTTCCAATTCTTGTCAATAATATTA
This sequence comes from Camelus dromedarius, assembly GCF_036321535.1. Lineage (NCBI taxonomy): Eukaryota > Metazoa > Chordata > Mammalia > Artiodactyla > Camelidae > Camelus > Camelus dromedarius. Next base: position 3,513,859 of record NC_087461.1, read on the forward strand.
TGTTTTTTGGTAGATGCTTTTTTAAAAAAAATAAAAGCAAGGAGTTACCTTTTATTGCTAGTCTTCTATGAGTATTTAAAAAAGCTGAATATATGCTGAATTTTATCAAGTGCCTTTTCTGCACCTTTTGAGATCTGAAGAGATTCTAACTAATTTTTGAATGCCAAGCCAATCTGGCATTCCTGGAATGAACCTAACTTGTCTGGGATGTATTAAGTTCTTTATATTTTGTTGCATTTGGTTTACCCTCCTTTTAAGATTTTTATGTCTTTGTTCATGAGTAAGATTGATTTGAAACTTCCCATCCTTGTAATGGCCTTAAGAGGTTTTGGATCATGGTTAGGCTGGCCTCAAAAAAAAAAAAAAAAAAAAACACATAAAAACCCCAAAACAAAAAACAAAACCGAGTTGGAAAATACTTCTTTTATCTTTTTGGAAAGAATTTGTTTAAGAGTGACCTCACTTCTCCTCTGAGTGTTTGGTAGAATTCCCAGTGAGCCCGTCTGGACCCGAAGTTTCCTTTTGGAGAGGTTTTAAGTTACAGATTCAGCCGTATTTTTCTGTTTAATTGTGCCAGGTTGGGTAAGTTTCATTTCTCTGGTGATTGACCACGCATCTGAGTTTTCATGATCACTTTCATAGAGTTGTTCACAACACCTTCTTGGCATATCGTCAGTGCCTCTGGGATTTGCAGCGCTGCCTCCCTTTTCACCCCAACACTGTGTGTACGTGCCGGGTCTCTCAGAGCTTTAAAGCTGCCCTTCTATTCTCTCTTGTTGAAAAGTCAGCTGCCATCCTATTTGAGGTCTTTGAAAGGTAATATGCCTTTTTTTTCCCTCTTGCTTATATTCAAGATGTTACTTTTGTCTTTGATTTTCAGTGGCTTTATTATGATGTGCCTGGGGTGGATTTCTCTGTTTATCCTGCTGGAGTTCTTAGAGTTTTTTGAATTTGAGATTTGATGTTCTTCATTGTTTTCGGAATTTCCTCAGCCATTATTTCTTTCTTTCAGCCATTATTTCTTTTTCTTTTCTTTTTTTTTTTTTAAATTGTGTCAGTTTCTGGTGTACAGCACAGTGTATTAGTTTTCATAGTTCATTATTTCTTAAATATTGCATTTCCCCCATCCTCTCCTCTCTCCTTCTAGAATTTCACAAGCATATATACTAGACATTCTTAATGCATACTTTATTTGTTACCTTCTGTGCTGTGTTTTCCATCTTTTTGTTGCTCTATGCTTTATTTATTATGCTTTATTTTTTTCCCTCTATATTTTAGTTTACTAATTTTCTCTTAACCTATCCACAGAATTCTTTTTTGTTTTTTTAATTTGTATGTGTGCTTTTTTAAAATTTCAAAAGCTTTGGTCAAGTTGCGAGGCAAGAGAAATTTGGAGCACAGATCAAATACCCAGAAAGCTTTCTATCACACCACGTCCCTGCCAACTAAATTCTCAACGCTGAGGAGGGGCAAGAGCAGGAAGCACCAATCATTGGCTCCATGACTGGATGCCCTGAAGGCCACTTATGCCCCACAGAGGTGTCTGACAATGACATCAGGAAAAGTGGCAGGTGGTATCCAGCCAGATGAGCTTTGTACAGCTTTGGAGCTTTTGCATGCACATCCGAGGATGGAGGCGACAAGATGGAGAAGAGTGGTCATGGAAGGGCTTCACAGATATGAGAAGGGCCCGCCATATGCAAATAGCGTAGACCTTACAACGGAAGCCCAGTATGAAGGGGGCAGTGTCTTGAAATGAGTCGTTCATGTTTGTCAACATCTAGTGACAGTGCTTAACTTTGTTTTTAATTGAAGTAGAGTTGATTTACAATGTTGTGTTAGTTTCAGGTGTACCACGAAGTGATTCAGTTATGCATGTATGTATGTACATGTGTGTGTTCTTTTTCAGATTCCTTTCCACTATAGGTTATTACAGGATATTGAATATATTTCCCTGTGCTACACAGTAAGTCCTGGTTGTTTATATCATACATACTAGCATGTATCTGCTAATCCCAAACTCCTAATTTATCCCTCCCCTCAACCCCCACTACTTTCCCCTTTGGTAACCATGTATTTGTTTTCTTTGTCTGTGAGTCTGCCCCTGTTTTGTAAATAAGTTCATTCGAATTACTTTTTTAGATTCGACATATAAATGATATCCTATGATATTTGTCTTTCTCTGTTTGACTTACTTCACTTAGTATGATCATCTCTAGGTCCATCCATGTTGCTGCAAATGGCATTATTTCATTCTTCTGTATGACTGAGTAATAGTCCATTGAATATACATACTACATGTTCTTTATCCAGTCATCTGTTGATGGACACTTAGGCTGTTTCCATGTCTTGGCTATTGTAAACAGTGCTGCTGTGAACATTGGGGTGCCTGTATCTTTTAGAATTAGAGTTTTTGTCTTTTCTGGATATACCCAGGAGTGGGATTGCTGGATCATATGGGAACTCTGTTTTTAGTTTTTTTGAGGACTATCCATACTGTTATCCATAGTGGCTGCACAAACCTATGTTCCCACCAACAATGTAGGAGGATTGCCTTTTCTCCACATTCTCTCCAGCGTTTTATTATTTGTAGACTTTTTGATGATGGCCATTCTGACTGGTGTGAGGTGATACATTGTAGTTTTGATTTGCATTTCTCTAGTAATTAGCAATGCTGAACATTTTTTTTTCATGTGCTTTTTGGCCATCTGTATGTCTTCTTCGGAGAAGTGTCTATTTAGGTCTTCTGCCCATTTTTTGATTGGTTTTTTTTTTTTAATATCAAACTGTATGAGCTGTTTGTATATTGAAATTAATCCTTCATTGGTTGCATCATTGGCAAGCATTTTTTTCCCATTCCATAGGTTGTCTTTGCATTTTGTTTATGGTTTCCTTTGCTGTGTAAAAACTTGTAAGTTTGATTAGGCCCCATGTAAAATTTTTTGTTTTTATTTCTTTTGCCTTGGGAGACTGACCTAAGGAAGCATTGCTGTGATTTATGTCAGAGAATGTTTTGGCTATGTTCTTCTGTAGGAGTGTTATAGTGTCATGGCTGATATTTAAATCTTTAAGCCATTTTGAGTTTATTTTGTGTATGGTGTGAGGGGGTGCTCTGTTTCACTGACTTACATGGGGCTGTCCAGCTTTCCCAACACCACTTGCCCAAGAAACGGTCTATTCTCCATTGTACATTCTTGCCTCCTTTGTCAAATATTAATTGGCCATAGGTCTGGGGGCTTATTTCTGGGCTCTCTGTTCTGTTCCATTGATCCATATGTCTGTTTTTGTGCCAGTTCCACCCTGTTTTGATGACTGTAGCTCTGTAGTATGTCTGAAGTCTGGGAGGGTTATGTCTCCAGCTTTGTTCTTTTTCCTCAGGATTTCTTTGGTAATTCTGGGTCTTTTGTGGTTCCATATAAATTTTAGGATTATTTATTCTACTTCTGTGAAATATGTCCTGGGTAATTTGATCACATTAAATCTGTAGATTGCTTTGGACAATATGGCCATTTTAACAGTATTAATTCTTCCAATCCAAGAGCATGGGCTATCTTTCCATTTCTTTCAATCATCTTCTGCTGACTCTAGGTTTTGTTAGTTCTTCTTTTTCTAATTCTTTCAGGTGGTAGGTTAGGTTGTTTATTTGAGATTTTTTCTTGTTTTTTGAGGAAAGCCCGTATTGCTGTGAACTTCCCTCTTAGGACTCCCTTTGCTGCATCCCCTAGTTTATGTGTGGTTGTGTTTTCATTGTCATTTGCCTCGAGGTATTTAAAAAATTTCCTCTTTCATATAATTGTTGATCCATTGGTTTTTTTAATAGCATGTTGTTTAGTCTTCATATAATGTAGTTAGTTACAAGGGAATCCCCATAAGGCTATCAGGTGATTTCTCTACAGAAACTTTGCAGCCAAAGGGAGTGGCAAGATATATTTAAAGTCCTGAAAGGGAAAAACTTGAAACCTAGTATATTCTACTCAGCAAGGGTATCATTTAGCATAGAAAGAGAGAGGAAAAAATTCTCAGACAAGCAAAAACTAAAAATATACAGTAATACTAAACTTATCTTAAAAGAAATATTGAAAAGTCTTCTCTAAATAGAAAAGAAGCAAGAATCTATAGGAAAGAAAAACTCACAATAGGAAAAGCAAATATATAAAAGGATTGTAGGTAACTTAAATAAGTTAGTTTATAGATTAAAAAAATTTTTTTAAAGTCTGTGAAAGTGATTATAACTACAATGAACAGCAAAAGAATAAACATGAAGATGTCATATAGGACATCAAAACTGCAAAATGTCAGTGAGGAAAGAAAAATTTTGAGCTTATATGAATAACAGTCTAAAGCAAGTAAGTATAGTAATGGGTTAATATACTTGAAAACCAGGGTAACCACAAATCAGAAACATACAATAGATTCACAAAAACCAAAAAGAAGAGAACTCAAGCATAATACAAAAGAAAACCATCAAACCACAAAAGGAAAAACAAAAAGGAAGAGAAAGGAACAGAGAAGAATACAAAATTAATTGGAAAACAAGCTTTAAAATGGTAATGAATACATACCTATCAATAATTACCTTAAATATCAGTGGACTGAATGCTCTGATCAAAAAGCATAGAGTGACAGATTGGATAATAAAAGACCCATAATCTGCTGCCTAAAAGAGACCCACTTCAGAGCAAAGGACACACACATATTGAAAGTGAAGGGATGGAAAAAGAGATTTCATGCAAGTGGAATTGATAAGAAAGTAGGAGCGGCAATGCTCATATCAGACAAAATAGGCTTTAAAACGAAGGCCATATGGCAAGATAAAAGACACTATATAATGATAAAAGGATCAATACAAGGAGAGGATATTATACTCATTAACATACAGGCGCCCAATATAGGAGCATGTAAATACATAAAACAAACACTAACAGACATACAGGTTGAATTCTTCATTTTGGTTATTGCCAGCTCTAGAATGTCCCCTGGTTCTTTTTAGAAGAAATAATTTCCATTTCTCTGCTGAAATTCTTAGTTTTGCCTTTTATCTCCTTGAACGTATTAAGCATTTAATAGTTTGTGCTTGTTGACTGGGGTCTGTTTCTACGTTTTATTGTTTCCTGACAATTTTCAGTCATGTGGTTTTGTTTCCTCATGTGCCTTGTTATTTTTGATTGTCTTCAGGGCATTATTCTTATAAAATTCTTTGTGGAAGTAATTCACACGTTGCTGTCTTTCCCCAGAGTGACAGTTTCTTCTGCCGGGTGCCTGAGGGCACTAACTGCTCTGGTTGCTTCAATCCAGTGTCAGTGGTTGAGCTTATTTGAAACTGAGCAACAGTTCCATATGGTTACCCTGGGTTTTCTCACGTGTCCTATGTGGCTCCAATTCAAAGTGAAGGGCCATGTCCCCCTTCTGTTTCTGTGCCTAGACTCCAATCCCCGACCCCTTGGCCAGGTGAGGCTATCAGAATTACCACTCCGCCTCTTGGCCAACCCCTTTAGAATGAGCAAATGCCTCCAGGAGAAAAGAACTTCTCCACAGCACGGGCTCATCTCCACAGGCCTTCATCTTCCCTGGATGGCAGCTCTTCGCTGTATTTTTAGCTTCTTACTATGCCCAAGTCAACGTTTTTCACATTTTCCCAGCCATGCTAACTGTTCTCAGCAGGGTGTTTGGTTGGAGTCACCTGCTCTCCACTGTTGGCAGTGGGGGTCTTATTATTTCCATTTGACAGATGAAAATACTGAGGCTTGGCATAAAGAACGCTCCCTAAACACACGGAAGGCTGAATTATAGCCTCGATGGTCTAGGGTGACTTAGACGTGCCTTGGGGAGTAACACACGACATTTCCTTTTCCCCCTCAAGACCCGGGCGTCTGCCTTCGCTGTGCTGACGAGAGGTTATGCTGCAGGTGCCGTGGCCCAGACTTTGCCACCGGGAAGGCAGCGCAGTTAGGAAGCTGGGAGTGCCGTGGTGCAGAGAGATGGGAGGGGAAAAGGGCTTAGTGTGTGGAGAAAGGAGGTGGCAAAGGGTAAGCATTCCCGGGCTGATCCTTTACTGGCTGGTATTTCTGGCCGCGGGGTGAGTCATTTATACCCCCGCACCTTCAGAAGTCAGCATGTCCGATGCATAAGTGAGGAGGGTCACCTAACGTGACTAGTGATGTATTAAAAAAAATTTTTTTTGGGTGGGGAAGGGGGTAATCAGGTTTATTTATTATTATTTTTTTTTTAATGGAGGTACTGGGGGTTGAACCCAGGACCTTGTGCATCTAAGCACTCACTCTACACTGAGCTGCACCCTCCCCGCTGCTAGTGATGTACTTTTAATCTATGTTTTTGGAAGTGGAAGTCCAGAGACCGGGGAACATGGTTCAGGTGCCCTGTGCTTTAGCCCCCGGTACCTGTGACCTGGGCCGGTGGCCTTCCTTCCCTGTGTGCCCATGTTGTCACCTCTAGAGGAGATACTAATTCATACTGTTTCCTATTTTGTGTGAAAAGTGCAGCATGGCTGGTGTTACATCCTGCCGGGAAATGATGTTTTCGGCGTAGCTCTTTGGCTGTGTCACCCCAGGGATGAAGGCCCTTCGTGGGGCTGTGCTCAGGCCTGTGGATTTTTCTTTTCCTTTGTTCTTGGGCTTCGTGACAAACCCAGCGAGCACGGCTCACCGCGTCCTGGGCGGCCTGGCCCTTGCCCGCCTCCCTGGTCTCATCGTAGACCCTTCACGCCGCCATGGCTCCCCTGCCCCTGCACTGCTCCCTTCCCTGGCGAGACCTCTGCACTTGCTCTTGCTCTGGCTGGTTAGTACCCTTTGCACCTGCTGTCATGTCCGCGGGGGAGGCTTCCTACTCTGGGACGAGCTCAGATCCCCGTGAAGTGCATGCAGGGGACCGCATGCCTCTCTCCACAGGACTCCTTGTGTTGGCGTGATGACTCACCAGGCTAAAGCCCCGGGGGCAGGAACGGTGCACTTTTTGCTCCTCACTCTCCCCAGAATTTAGCCCACTGCCTGGGGTTAGTAAACCCCCCAGACATACTGGTCCCATGAAGAAAGAAGAAAGGAAGGAAATCTTATTTGATTTCATCCTAATTAGAGATTTTTTGCCAGTTTATTAACTTGATTTCTGGAAAGAAGGTCGGGACCAGAAGCGTTAGGAACAGATGGTTTAAATCGTGAAGAAAGTGAAAGATGGTCTACAAATGTCCTTGGCTCCAAGTAATTAGTATTCCGCTACTTCCACCGTCTGGAACCTGGCCTGCAGCGCCAAGAGAACACGCGTTTAGAATGTTAACCGATCCTCCTGGAAACACCAGTGACAGTGAGGTTGCCGAGATCTCCAGGCTACACTGTGTGAACAAAGTCTCTGATCTTTGTTCATTTTGTTTTTAAACTGCTGGCAGGGTAGTGAGGACCTACTCGGGTACAGAGGGGACACGGGCATCTTTGAGAAGCGGGGAGAGACACCTCTCCTGCCCTTGCTTGTCAGCCGAGGCCACAGACTGGTCCTGACGCTGCTGCCTCTGGGGCTGGTGCACTTTAAGTGCCCATGTGTCTGACACCGCAGATAAGATGGGGCTGAGAGTGGAAAAATGGTTTCGCCTCTTCTTTATTTTATTTACTTCCTGGTTCCTGTGTGACAGCCCTGGGAGTCCTTGAGCCACGGAAGGACTTGGAAGGCAGCCTGCTGGGAGCCTGGGAGCCGCGAGGCAAGAAGTCAAACTTCCGACGCGGCTGTGGGGGGGCAGGATGCACAGTGTGGTGATGGTACTGGGAGAAGGGCTGGGAAGCCAAGCATCCTTTTGAGGCAGTGAAGCCACTTCCCAGCAGGCTGCCGCGCGAGCTGGTGGATCACAGCGCTTGGATCAGCCGTGTCTGAGCTCCGGTCCTGGTTCAGCTCTTACCCGTTTCTACAGATCACTTCTGACACCAAATGTGTGGGGTTTTTTTTTTGCACCCTAACCCGTCCTCTGACACCAGCTGGGAATCCAGCCTTTCTACTAAATTCTGATACTGTCTGCCGGGGGCCAGAGCAGACCCCACAGGTCCCCCCATTTCAGACACCAGTGGCCAGTCCCAGGTTGTCACCTGTACTTCTGACCCACAGGCTCTAATGCTGGGAGCTGTCTCCCTCCTCTGGTTTGAAAATTTCCTGGAACAGCTCACAGACCTCGGGAAAAACTGTCGACTTGCTATATCATGGGTTTGTTCTAAAGGCTACAATACAGGCTCAAGTGGATGGAAGAGATGCCCAGGGCACGGCTGTGGGAGGGCATGGAGCTCCGTGCCCTCTCCAGGCGCCACCTTCCTGGCGTCTCTACATGCTCGCAACCAGGAAGTTCATCAAATCTCGTTGTGACGAATTTTTATGGCGCTCCGTCAGCAGCCACACTCCTTTCCCGGAGTAGGGCTGGAAGTTCCCCATCCGGCCACATCTGGGGGCTGCACCTGTCACCTCATTAGCATAACTCAGGTGTGCCCAAACGGGGCTCCTTAGGAATAACAGAAGACATGCCCAATACACAGGAGCCGCCAAGGGTCTTAGGGGCTCTGTCCTAGGAACAGGGACAAAGACAGAATCTGTTTCTTACTAAGCCACAAACCCTCTGAGCTGCATGACCTTGCACAGGAGTCTCCAGAATAAACTGAAACAGTGTACGCACAACCCCGGATGGAAAGTAAATGTCATAAAGGCAGGTGGGATGCTACTGGAGCCCCAGGCAAACTGGGGGCTCCTCCGGTGGTGGGGACGGGGGGCTGCAGTGTGCCCTCTGCTCCCACGCGCTGGGCACACTTTGAGATTTCCAAAGCTGAATTTAGCCGCCCTCGGGCGACCTCGGAGGGGGGACGTGTTGGGAAAGGGCATTAAGCTACCAAAGAGGCAGGTGTGGCGAGGGGAGAGGCTGAGAGCACAGGACCAGCATCTCCTGGGTGAGATCCGTGTAGAGCACCAAGAGCACGGGGTGGTGGGAGGGCAAGATACACAGCGCTCCCTGCCCCTACACTCCTTATGAGCCAGCAGGGGAGACACGTGGGAAGCAGCAATTCCGTGTGTAATTACCACGGCGTGTGAATCTGGTGTGTTGTGAAGACGTACATGTGCCCTGGGTCCCCGGGACACACGGCTGGACCCCAGCTGGTACACTCTGGCGAATGGCCACCATAGGGGCTGCTCAGAGGTGTGATCGCCTCCGATGTCTCTTCAGGGCTTGTAGGCAACTGTCTCACCTGCTGCCTCCTTTGCCTTCAAGTTGCTGACAGGAAGTGCTCATTCTGATCGTCCTGCTAGGACGCAGGGCTGCTGGCTTCTTAACTTTGAGTCATAATCAGATTTATGGATTCTGGCCACGTATTGAAATAGGTCTGTCGAGGGGCCCCAGAAACAGTTTCAGCTGGTTTCCCCTGGGCTGGCTGCAGCTCCTGGAGTCAGGCCTGCCAGCAGCGAGGTGCAGATTTCACTTCGTCCCCTTGAGAACAGGGTCAGGTGGAGGAGACGGGATTTCAGATTTGGATAATCAGCCTGAGGTCAAGATGTACCAGAGAGATTCTCAGAGAGAGAGAGAGAGAGTGAGAAAGAGAGAAAGTGGTGAGAGGACCCCTCCCATTTCCCTGGGGGCTCAGTGTCTCCCAGGCCGTGAGCAGCCACAGGTGCGGGCGGCTCCCCCTGCCCCCTCACGTGCGCAAATCAGATGATCATAACTGCTAGAAAAATTAGAGGTGAGGCTGGCGGCAGCTGCCAATGGAAAGTAGAAATATGATACCAGAGTGGTCCTGTTCCTCCTCTTCTGGGGCCAAAGCACTGGCTGCCTCGTGGCCGGAAAGCTTTGCGTTCTGCTCCGGCCTTTGAGAACGTCTGCACGTGGAGAGACTGCTCCCTGCTCTCCAAGGCCTTCTTGCCGCCAATTAACCACCAGCTGTGGGCCCTTTACAGTTTATAAAGCCAGCAAGTCCTGACCTAGGTGGCGTCAGGAAACTATTAGCTCCAACTCTGGGCCTGAGCAAAGATGGAGGTGACCATACTGAGTGCTGTGCGTTGAACTGTGTTTTGTCGTGTCCCCCTGACCCTGCTTTGCTCTGAGATATGTTGGAGTCCTAACCCCTCTGAACTGCAGAATGTGACCTTATTTGGAGCTAGGGTCTTTGCAGAGGTGATGAGGTTGAGATGAGGCCATTTGAGTGGACTCTAACCCAAAGGACTGATGTCTTTATCAAAAGGGGAAATTTGGACACAGACGTGCGCAGAGGGACGATGGTGTGTCCAGACCTAAGGAGAAGATGGCCATGGGCAAGAGGAGAGTGGCCTGGGCACAGGTCCCAGACTTCAGCCTTCAGAACCATGAGACAGTTTCTGTTGCTTAAGTCCCCTGGTCTGTGGTCGTTTGTCACGACAACCCTGGCAAACGATGCTCTTAAGTTTTCTCCGTGGCTGTCTGGGCTGGAATCAGGGTAACTTCTCAGGATAGCTCTTAAATGCAAACATAAATATATCAGCTTGCCCAAGAAAGCATGTTTATTGAAATACAGGTATCAAAATACGAAGCACCAACGTTTGTGATACAGGAGCCAATGTGCCACTTTAAACAGATTTTGCATAATTTTGGAGTGCTGTGGGTTAGTGGGGTGGTGTCTGGGGCCCGCTGGGGTCTGTGATTGGGTGACTCCAGATTGGTTTCACTGGGAGGCGAATGTCTGAGGCTCCACACCTGGGTGGCACTAACCCTCCAGCCCAGGCCTTGTTCAGGACTTGAAGAGCTTTATAAACTGTAAAGGGTGCAGAGTTGGAGGTTAATCGGCAGCAGGAAGGCCTTGGAGAGCAGGGAGCAATCTTTCCACGTGCAGACGATCTCAGAAGCCAGAGAGACTGGATAGAATGCAAAGCTTTTATTGCTGCTTTGGATTAAATGGCAAGAGGTAGGAGCAGGTTGAAAAACATCTGTGATTTCTAAGCAGAGATGAAGGGGGGTTGATATTTCAGGATATTTGCAAAAATCACTGTGTGACATGAGTGTATCATGGCTTTTATTGGTGGTCTGCCTACGTTCAGAATGACGATGCTAGATGCCTGCTGTGGGTTAGTGGAAGTGAGGGGTTTTTATTTTCCACTCAAGTGTACCTATTCCTGAACGATCCCCTCCTGGACGGGGTGGTGTCTGGGGCCCGCTGGGATCTGTGATTGGGTGACTCTAGGTTGATTCCACTGGGAGACCGATGTCTGGGCTCCACGCCTGGGTCGCAGTAACCCTCCAGCCTGGGCCTCGGGGACCTGGGTGGAGGCTGGTGGTCATGACCACCCCCTCCTCTTCTGCCTGTCATCGGGGCGGCAGGCCTGTTTGGTTTCTCTCAGCTGCTCCCTCCTCAGTCACAGGTCCCGGTGCGGCGCTGCTGCTGCTGGAAATTTTTCTGAATAGTTTGTGACTCAGCAAAGGAAGCCTATTGAAAAGGGGCCGCGAACCTGTTCCTTCAGCAGAGCCACCTTGGTCACTGCTGCGTGACTCAGCCAGGCTTTCCTGATGCCCCGCACAGGCAGGAAGTGGCTGATTACCTACCCCGGCAACTGCATCCCTGCCCTTCTGATCCAGCCAGCTGCGATGAATCACAAACCTGCAGTCAGCTGAGCCCCACGAACGCACTCACACACATAGACACACACGCGCACACACACACACACACACACACACACACACACACACACACACACACACACACACACACACACACACACACACACACACACACACACACACACACACACACACACACACACACACACACACACACACACACTGGCCTCTGGTCTTTCTGGGAAGTTTCCTGAGCTCTAGTTGCTACAAATAACCACACTCCTCCCTTTCCCCGCACTGGCTCTTATCTCGCAAAAAAGGAAACCTTCCTTTGGAACTTGTGTTTTGAAGGGAAGGATGACATCACCAATACACCGAAACTTATTTTTTTTCTAATGGCCAGAGGGAGCAGCCTGTTCTTCAGATAAATGCAGAGGTTACGTGATCTCAATTTGAAAGTATTTGCATGGAATATTACAGAATTCCATCGATTCTAAGGCGCGCCTTTTCATGCTTGACTGTCTCTGAAATCAGGGCGCGTCTTACAATTCCTGGGTTCTTGTATTTGACAAAACGGGGTCAGTAAAGAGAGACCCTGCCAGGCTATCAGAGGACGCTGGTGAAGACAGGACCCAAGCTTCTGCGGCCCCAAGAGGAGGCTGGGGGGCCCTTTTTTGTGGGATTTTTGACCTTTGAATCAGGTTCATGGGTGGCATGTTTGATGGATAACAAATGGGATACCTCTTCAAAAAGGAGCGTTGCGTGTGAACAGAAGGGGCCGTTATTTATTTGTGGGCAGAGTTCATACATATATTTTAGCTCCTACTGTAGAAAACGCCTGAAAGTACAAACTGTGTGCTTGTGGATCTATTTAATAAAAGGACTATGCTTCATATCTGAAGATGAGACCGTCATTTGACTGCTGGCGGGGCGGTTGCAGGTGATCTGCTGGCTTTACGTAACCATCGGCTACCTCAGTTGGAGTCTGGCCGAGGACCTGTGAGACCTCTGCCTTCGTGGGGCGACGACCGCAGGGCCAGAGCAGGGACGCCGCCGCCGCCGGTGGGGCTGAGGAATCTACAAAAAGAATACTTGTGTAGTAGTCAAACATTTAAAAACAAATTTGAAATAATTACAGATTCAAGAAAGTTCCAAAAATACGCACGGGGAAGTCCTTGTGCTCTTTGCCCAGCTTCCCCCAGTGGTGACGTCTTACATGGCTCTGGTAGCTGGAGTGCAGCGTCACCACCTGCATGTTGACATCGGTCTGCAGAGCTTGTCCAGATGTCCCCTGGCTTATGTGCATGTGCGTGCGTGCGTGCGTGCGTGCATGCGTGTGTGTGTGAATAGTTCTATGCGATATTATCACATGTGATGATGCTCAAAACTACCACTCAAATCAACACACAGACTGGTTCCATCACCCCGGGCTCCCTGGTGCTGCTCCTCATGGCCGCGTCCCCTCCCCGTCCCATCCCTAGCCCCTGGCAGCCACTCCCCTTTCTCCATCTCTGTAATTTGTTATTTCAAGACTGTTACATAAATGGACTCATACAGCATGTCACCTTTCATTTGGCTTTTTCCACGGGCCACAATTCCGTGGAGGTCCGTCCTTGAGTTGTTCAGCGGCACGTGCTGATGTATGACTAGTGTTGTGCCACGCAATACCTGCGCTAGTGGTGATACCTGTACCGTGTTACCTGTGTTAACAGTTCACGCCTTCCTGTTGAGGGAGGGGGCCCTACCACGTGGCGGGAGGGCGCAGTTTGTTTGTTTATGCCCTGAAGGACATTCGGGTCGCTTCTTGCTTTTGGCTATTGTGAATACAGCTGCTATCTGTGTAGTAATTAAAAAGCGGAAAAAGGACACTGACTATTTGACCAAAGGTTTGCCGAGGACAGACTGTGCTTCATACACATTGTCATCCCCCGGTCCTCGGCGTGGGTGTGCACACAGGTGCTCAGCAACTGCTTCTTCAGTGAGTGGGCAGGTGCGCTGCCGCCATTGCAAGGGGACAGTTGGGGTGGGAGGGGGTTAAAATAAAAGACTGAGACTCAGACAGGCTAGAGTGCGAGGCCTGGCTTTATCTCTTGTCCCAGGCCTGTTTCTTATCTGTAAAATGGGATAATGACAGGACGGCCTTTGGAAGGCTCTGGAGAGAACAAAATAAGGAAATGCGTGGCGCTCTTAGTCTCTGATGGGCAGTAATTGCTTAATGAACACGGCTTGTGATCACTGCCATTGGTAAGTCGATCACAGATCTCCATAAGATCATAATAACACAATAGCCAGTAACTTTCCTTCCTTTTATTCTGAAATGCTTTTATCCTTCAAATGAAGACATACCATCAGACAGTCTACATTTAAGCATGTCTAAATGTTGTGTTCACGTGTATGCAACATTTTAAGTGTCTTTAGGTGCCTTCTTTTGGAGATTGTCATTCTAAGTGAAGTTAGCCAGAGAAAGAAAAATACCATATATCACTCATATGTGGAATCTAAAAAATGACACAAATGAATTTGTTTACAAAACAGAAACAGACTCACAGACATAAAAAAAAAAAACAAAAACTTATGGTTACCAGGGGGAAGGGGGTGGGAAGGGACACACTGGGAGTTTGAGACTTGCAGATATACACTAATATATATAAAATAGATAAACAAGTTCCTTCTGTACAGCACAGGGAGCTATATTCAATATTTTGTAGTAACCTATAATGAAAAAGAATCTGAAAACAAATGTATGTATGTACATGTATGACTGAAACTATGTGCTGTGCACCAGAAATGGACACGACATTGTTAACTGACTCTACTTCAATAAAAAAGAAAGAAAAAGTTAGCACCTAAAAAACAAAACAAAAAAAGACAATTCTGGCTTAACATTATTATATTAAGAACAGTCATGGTCAAGTATCTAGCATGCGTGTGTGTATTTGTAGCAATTTGGAAGGTTCGAAATGTTCTTTCTGTGCAGCCATCTGAGGGTGGAAACGGCGCCTGCTGTCGTAAACGCAGGCTGACCAAATGTTGTCTCCTTTTTCTCATGCTATGAACTCATCTGGAGAAGCAGAAAGTGTCTTGGGTTTTTTTTCCCCTTTTCTTCTTTAGAAATCTGGGTGCTGTATGGACACCCTCCTTCCCCCTCCCCCCTGCTTGAGCGCACAGCCTGAGCGCCCGGAGCCACGCTCAGGGGCCGCATCCCTCCAGCGACCTCCTGGGACATCAGCAGAGCCCTGAGTCACACCGAGCCTCCCGCCAGACTGCATGAGGCAGCAGTTAGGGACTGACCATCAACAAGCCATGGGGGCAGGAGGAGAGGGCACAATTTCCAGCTGTTGGACAAAGGCCAGTGGTACCACTGGGTATTGGGTATTTTCCATTACCCAAGCCCAAGTCCAGTGGCTCTGACTTATCAAAGTCTGCCTGTAAGGGAGGCGTTGTGCCTGGAGATGCTGGTTTGTAAAGATTACTTAGACCTTGTTCTGGACCCTGGCAGGACGTGGTATGGGTACGGAAGGTTGTTGGGGGATTCTGGGCTTTGCAGGTGGCTAGAATAGACAGCTATGGGAGAGAAAGGCCTCCAGAACTTTCTGCTCCGTCCACATCACACACTGGCCACACCGACCAGCACTTCCTGCTGTGCCATCTCTGCTCAGCTGAAATGCCCTTCGTTGGAGAAACTCTACTCATTTCTCAAGACCCAGTTCCAGTATGGCTTCCTCCGTGATCCCTGCCTTACCTCTGCCAGACAGAATTATTTTATTCTTATTTACTCTGTGGTGGCAGCCCTTTATTATGATACAAAGTATGTTGCTTTATTTTAGTTAATTTGTTTCAACTTTATTAAGATATAATTGACAAATCAAATTTTATATAAAATGTTTACAGTGTGATGATTTGACTTGCTTATACTTTGGGAAATGTTCAGGTTAATTAATCAGGTTAATTAATACATGCACCATCATTTTTCTCCTTTTTGTGGTGAGAACAGAATACTCAAGGTCTACTTTTAGCAAATTTCAAGTACTCAACAGAGTGCTTACCATGCTGTGCACGAGATCCCCAGAGCGTCTTCATCTTATAACTGAAGGCTTGTATCTTTTGACTGGAGTCTTAGCCCCTGGTAACCACCAGTCTATTCTCTATGTCTGTGAGTTTGACTTTTTGTTGTTGTAGTTTAAATTCCACATACAAGTGAGATCATACAGTGTTTGTCTTTCTCTGGCTAATTTCAGCTGGCACAATGTACCCTGGTTTCATCCATGCTGTTGCAAATGGCAGTCTCTTCATTAAATAGTGGCTAATATTCTCAACACTGTTTAATGAAGAGACTGTCCTTTCCTCATTGTGTGTCCTAGTGTTGTTGACTGTATACAGGTGGGTTCATATCTGGGCTCTCTATTTTGTTCTATTGGTCTGTGTGTCTGATTTTATGTCAGAGACATACTGTTTTAATTACTATAGCTTTTCTTTTCTTTCTTTCTTTTTTTTTTAAATTGAAGTATAGTCAGTTACAGTATAGCCAGTTTCTGGTGTACAGCATAATGGTCCCAGTCGTGTGTGTGTGTGTATTCATTTTCATATTCTTTTTCATTAAAGGCTATTACAAGATACTGAATATAGTTCCCTGTGCTCGACAGAAGAAATTTATTTTTATATACAGAGGTTAATATTTGCAAATCTCAAATACCCAAATTTATCTATTTACTTTTAATCTGTTTGTGTGTTTATATTTCAAGTGGGTTTCTTGTAGACAACATAAAATTGGGTCTTGTTTTTTAATCTACTCTGACAGCCTCTGTCTTTTAAGTGGTGTATTTAGGCCGTTCACATTTAAAGTGTTTATTGTTATAGTTCGTTTAATATCTACCTTATTTGTAACTGTTTTCTATTCATTGCCTCATTGCCCCTGGTTCTTCGTTTCTTTTTTTTCCCCTTCTGCCCCTTTTCTGCCTTCTGGCTTTAACTGAGCATTGTGTATGGTTTCATTTTCTCTCTTCTCTGAGCATATCAATTATACTTGTTTTTTTTTTTTTAACCTTTCTTAGTGGCTGCCCTGGAGTACGCAGTGTACATTTACAACAACTTCAAGCCCACTTTCAATACCACTGTACCGCTTATAGACGTGCAAGTACCTTGCAGCAGAGTGCTCCCGATTCCTCCTTCCTGCCTCTTACAACACTGTTGCCATTCATCTCACTTATCCATAAGCTATAATCACCAAACGTATTGTTGCAATGATTATTTTGAACACGTTGTTGTCTATTGGATCAATTAAGAGTAAGAAAAGTAAAAGATTTCATTTTACCTTCACTTATGTTTTTCTCTAATGCTCTTCCTTTCTTCAGATCTGAGTTTCGAACCACCATCATTTTTCTTCTGTCTGAAGAACTTCTAATATTTCTAGCGAGGCAGTTCTACTGGCAACATATTTCTTCATTATTTGTTTTTCTGCGAAAGTCTTTTACTTCTGCTTCACTTTTGAAGGACAAATTCACGGGAGATAGAGTTGTAGGTGGACTAATTTCCTTGTGACACTTTGAGAGATTTACTTGACTTTTTTCTTGCTTACATGGTTTCTGAAGAGAAGGCCAGTGTCATTCTTACCCTCGTGCCTCTGCAGGTGAGATGGAACTTTTCCTTTTCTCTGACTTCTTTCAAGATTTTATCTTTATCTTTGAGTTTCTGCTTTGAATATGATATGCCTAGGTATAGTGCTTTGTTAATGTTGGTTTTTTGTTCTCTTTGATACTTACGCTGCTTAGCGTTCTGAGTTTCCTGGATCTGTGGCTTATTGCATGTCATTAATTTAGGAAAACTGTAAGCCATTATTACATCCAATATTTTTTTCTGTTTCTTTCTTTCATTCTTTTCCATTACACGTGTGTTACACTGTCTGTAATCGTCCCACAGTCCTTGGGTATGCTGCCCCATCCTTTCCATTATTTTTTCTCTTTGCTTTTCAGTTTTGGAAGTTACTTTTGACACCTCTTTTGACATCACTGATTCTTTCCTGGGCCACATTCAGTCTACTGATATGCCTGTCAAAGGCATTCTTCATTTCCATTACAGTGTTTTTTATTTTAAGCATTTCCTTCTGACTCTTTTTTTTTTTTTTTTTTTACAGCATCTCTCTGGTTACATTACCCATCTGTTCTCCTGTGCTGTCCACCTTTTCCATTAGAACTCTTTTTAATCATTGTTATTCTAAATTCTCGGCCTGATAATTCCAATGTCTCTGCCACATTTGAATGTGGTTCTGATGCTGGCTCTGTCTCTTCAGACTGTGTTTTTTGTCCATATTTTGTCTTGAGATTTTTGTTGTTGAAAGTCAGCTACGATGTAGAAGGAGAAGGAACTGAGGTCGACAGGCCTTTGGGGTGAGGTTTAAGGTGCCTGGCTAGGTGTGAGGCTGGGTCTGCCGTAGCTGTGGTGTAGGAGGCTAAACTTTCCTCCAGTGTTCTTGTTTTTGTCTCCTCTGTTGTCTTAGATTTTCCTAGAGGCTCCTTAAATAGGGTCTGGGTCGTCTTCCATTTCTCTTAGCTGTATTCCCCTGCGATTACACGGGAGCCGTGGTGATGAGGCGGGAGGTGCAGGGGAGGGGAAGCGCTCTCCAGGCCTACGATTTCGTCTCCATCTATTTGGGAACCTGCCTGGACAGTTCTCTTCTTGCAGGTCAGCTGGGTTTTGGTAAAGCCCCAGCTGGTTAGATTCTGGTAAATAGCTCCTCTTGAGGGCAGTCCTTATTATCGGGAACACAACGATTTTCCTTCTTCCTGCTAAAAACAAGAGGGGATTTTTCTCCGATCTTCACAGTGAGAACCTGGTAGGATTCCTGGAGGCAACATTCACAAAATTGCGAGGACCCCGCTAAGCCTGGGTCCCCTTAGCATTTTTGACTCTCAAACTTAAACCCACTGAGCCTCCAGCAACTCGTCAAATCACAGCTTAATTTATTCCTGCAGATACTGGCTCCGGCTGTGGGCTTCTGCCCCCAGTAAGCTGTTTCTCTGTATCCGCCTGTCTGTCTCTCCGGCTTTTGGGAGCAGCAGTCTGCCCTGCAGCCTCAGTCCTCTGAAGGGTCTAACAAGAATTGTCAGGCTTCAGTTTGCTCAGCGGTTTTTCTCGTTGGGAAAGTGATAATGACGCCTTCCGGGCTCTTTACGCGTCAAGCTGGAAACTGGACGTTGGTGTTTTTTTATGATGTCTTAGTTTGTGGACTGAAATTGGTGCCCACTACAAACTGACCTCTGCAGGTATTGTCAGCAATGCCTTGGCAGCTCTTCCCATCGTGAAAGGGACTCACAGGGACGGGAAAAACTGGACCTCACCTGTACCTGCCAGAGGTGTCGGGAGAAGAGCAGCTCGGCCTCCTGCCGCCAGCCAGGCTGCCAGGCATCACTGGGACCCGGCTTGTTATTTTAGTGCCTGGTGGCCCTCCTCCGTGACCCAGCGAAGCATGAGCTGAGAGTCAGAGTTTGCTGAGTGCTGGAATAGTGGCCCAATTTGCGTCCCCCTCCGCCCCCGCCCCCACCCCCACCCCCAGCTGGCCATACATTTGCAGTGGTTGCTATGCATGGGGTGCAGGGGAGAGCCTTCCTGAGAAATTATTTTGCGCAGTTTCCTGGGAGAAACTGGAATATGCTACTTGTTCCCAAGCAAGGACACAGGGATGCTGTCTGGACTGCAGGGAGAGAGTAGGTAAAATATGGAACGGCTGCATCCGCGTGACCCGCGGATGGGAGCGGGGCTGAGGTGGGAAGCCCCATAAAAAGACCGGCAGGACCCCCAGGCAGGGCCACTACTCTCCTGCCGGCACCATCCGGTTCCCTGGCCCAGAGGCTCTAGCTCACTTTTTGCCTCTGAAACGGCTTACTTACCCCTAAAATTCTATTGGCTCCCTGAGCTCACTCCTGATTGGTTATTTCTCTCCCTCCTGATTGGTCCATTTCTACAAAGCTTGTTTCTAATTAGTCAACTTTTGTTATACCTTATTTGCATATGATGTTGCAAAGTGTGAACTGGCAGCCGATAAAAGCCTGTGTAGACCTACAGACGGGGTCGAGCTTGGAGTGTTAACTTCTCTGGGCCCACTGGCGTGATAAACCTGAGTTCTCCATCTCTCCCAGTGCTGCTTGCCCTTTCCCCCGGATACAGGTTGCTGCCACAAATGAGCTGTAACACATTTTTCCTGCAACAGGGTAGCTCCAGGGCCCAGGTGAGAGTGAAATTAGGAATCAGGAGGACAGGTGTGAGTCACTGTGCTTTCTATTCTTCGCAGGCGCTTTCTGGGTGCAGTGCTGTTGGGGGGGGCAGGCGGGGGGGCCGGCGGGGCCGCGGCAACATCGGAAGGGAAGCAAAGTACTTTCTGCCGCAGGAGCTGTGGCAGGATGCCACCGGGAGGGGCACGTGGAGGACGGGGTGAAAGCAGACCTGTTTCCCAGCACACGCGGAGACACGCCTCAGGGCCTTTGCGTGTGAGCCGGGGGCTTGTTCTGTGGACGAACAGTCCCTCGATGACGGTGCGTGGGAGGCTGGGGGACGCGGCAGGAGACGCGCTGCGAGCGGGCAGACCTTTCCTCCTCACCTCATCTCAGCGGGGTCCTCTTTCACGTCTGTGGGTATTTCTGGCTCTACTACATGCAGCCAGTTTTAACACCTGAGTCGCAGGTGTCTCCAAAGACCAGTCCGTCTTCCCTCTGCAGACAGCGTCCTAGGGACACCGGTCTGTTCACCTGTCAAGAATGCGGATAAACAAGTAAATTACATTTTCAGACTGAAGTGGCTCTTAGTCACCGGGCTGGTACCATAAGCCATTGGGTTCTGTTTGGTTAAGGAATTTACCAGAACCAAACGAAGAGGGGGAGGAAGGAGACTTGTTGGCTAGCCATCCATTTGTCTCGTAGATCAGTGTGACCTCTGAGCAATGCTGAAAGAAACGGTGGGGCCCGTGCTATGACCTGCCTGGGGGTGCACAGGTGGAAGTCAAGCCAAACCCATGTCTGTGTTTTGGCTCCATGAGCTGGGGCTGTTTCTTCCAGGGTCACAGTTACAGAAGGCCCTGGGGTGAGGCCCATGGAAGTGGGCTTGAGGAAGCGGGTGGGGGCTGAAGAGGCATGGACCTTCTGTTCATTGGTCAGTGCATCCTTCATCCTCACGTCTTTCTCAGTCTCAGCACATTCCGGCTCTGAGTGGTCCAGAATGACAGAGGTGGTCTTCCAGGTGGATGTCTGTGAGGAACCCCCAAAGCAAGGCTTCCCAAATCTGTCGGTGCCCAAAAAGAGCCCGCCATTTGTTGGCTGTAAGTGATGCTGATCATTTCGAAGCGCTTATTGGACTGAACCGACCGTGGCTCTGACGCTGTGTGCAGTGTCGTCTTCCCTCCCCCCGATTCTAAGCTCCTTGAGGATGTGTTTGTCCATCTCTGTATTCGCCACAGAGCCTGAAACCCATGCTGACGTGCACCTGTTTCATTTCTCTCCCTGATAAAGTGGAAGAACCCAAGTTGCATCTGCTGCCTCCTGGCTGCTTGACACACGTGCCTTTTAAATTCTCTTTTCCCTGGTGCTCTGATTTGTAGGCCTGGAGGTGATGGCCCGGCCAGCACTGCGGTTAGCTGAGAACTCATGGCTCACGCGGCTGGGGGGACACGCTGGCTGATGACCTGCAGGGATGCATCCTGCCTGTAATTTTCCAAGGATGCCTGTGAGGCTGCTGTAATGAACCAGCTCTTGCTCTCGTGTATTTGCAGAGGCGGATAGGATTCATACGTGTGTGTCTACACCCTGCCCTGTCTCCCTGACTAGGATTTATAGGCAGGTGTGTCGGCTGATGACAGAGGGCGGCCCTTCCATGGTCAGGGCAGAGGGAGCTTCCCCAGGTCATGTGGGGTCACCTCCAGTGCTGACGTGCCTCGCGGGGGTGCTGTGGCCAGGTCACGTACAGCAAGTCAAGGAACTCGAGCCCCTCCCAGCGCTGATCTTTCACAGGGATGTCCTGCCATCTCCATCTGTTACGACAGATAAAGGGTAAAAATTTACTGGCCCCAAGTTCTCTTTGCTTTGATTTCACTGCTTCTGTTTCCTAAGCAGGAATTGCTCAACCTTGGCTTCCCAAGAATTTGCCCGTTTTATCTGCTTAGAATCCCTTCCCTCAACCTTGTTTCTTTGGCTAAACTTTTACCCTCAGCAGAGATGGCACCTCCTTTCTGAAAATGTCCCCAGTTCCCAGGCAAGGTTAAAGCCTGAAAAATGGATCTTTTCTATTGTGGTTGGAAAAAAACCCATAAATGTACCCTCTTCACAATTTAAAATGTACAGTACAGTAGTCCTCACTGTATGTGCACTTTCTACAGCAGATCTTTGGAACTTTCTCATCTTGCAACACTGAAACTTAACATCCACCGAGCAGTGGACACCCCCCCTTCCCCCTCCTCCCAGCTTCTGGCAAAAACCATTCTACTTTCTGTTTCTGTGGGTTTGGTGACTCTAGGTACCTCATGTAAGTGGGACCATGTGGTATTTGTCTTTTTTGGGACTGGCTTGTTTCACTTAGCGTCATGTCCTCAAGGGTCATCCATGTTGTCACATGTGACGGGGCTTCCTTCTTTCTTAAGGCTGAATAATATTCCATGATATATATACCACAAACCACATTGTGTTTGTCCATTATTCTTTGATGGCCGTGTAGGGTGCTTCCACGTCTTGGCTATTGCAAATGACACTGCGCGGTGATTAACATAGGTGGGCAAATATCTCTGTGAGGTCTTGTTTTTCACTCTTTTGGATGTATACCCAGAAGAGGAATTGCTGTATGAAATGGTACTTCTGTTTTAATTTTTGTGGTTTCCACAGTGGCTGCGCATTTTACAACCCTACCGACCCTGAAAATGCTTTGATTTCAGACTGTATCACATTTTTTGGCAGCTCTGTTTCCTTGGCCTCCCCCTTCACTCTTTGCTGAGCATTTTGAAGCATGAATTTTGACTGTTTTAATGCTTGTATTCCCAGAGCCTGCTTGTAATAGGCACTAAAACTTTTTTTTTTTTTCTTAATGGAGAGAGCAGTGTGAAACCCAGCTCAGGTCTCACCAAGGCTGATTATTAAGATCACTTTAAAAATGTTCCACCTTTTCCGAATTCCCCTTGTGGTTAGAGTTAGTGCCCCTGGTTTGGCCCTGATGCCTCTCCAGGTGTTTCTGTGCCTTGTTTGCCTCTTCACGTAGGACGTGATCCTCCCCAGGGCAGATCTGTCCCCTCCAACTCTTTCATATCCTTAAGGCCTCTCTTGGGATGTGATAAATCTTTCTGCCTCTGAACCCTTCAAAGGGAAGGCTGTGTCTCCTTCACCTACTTCTTCCAGTCTGACGCAGTGCCCGGCATAGAGTAGCTGTCCAGTAAGTGTTTGTCTTTGTGGAACATGTGGGGGGTCCTAGAGCCGTGGGGTGCCCGCTCAAGGTCAGTTTCACCAGCGAGGTCCAGCCCAGTGCTCCCGGGCCGCTCTCTTTCTCTGTTCCTATCAAATGGTTTTTAGCACGTGCTGACTTGTAATGTCGAACCTGGCATTTCCAGAAAGCAACTCACCGTTACACTCCTAGGGCCAGGGCAGCTCTGAAGCTAGAAGGAAGCTAAGGGTCCTGTCTCTAAACATCTTTTCTTGCTATTGTCTTGCGAACTGCCACCCAGAAGCCCCCGCTTCGGCAGAGCCAGCCTGGTGATGCAGAGTGGAAGTCAGGAGCTGTGTACAACTGGGTTTGATTTCTTCTTGGGTTTGGGTCCTAGATTCCTTTTTGGATTTGAGTTCTGGAAGGCCTGGCTTCTTGAGGGGATTATTGCATATGTGGTAGAAAGAACCCATTACCTTTGAAAGAAGGGTAATCACTCAGAAGGGTCAGGAACCTGTGGGTCCCGTGAATGGGGGGACTTCTCTGGAAAGGTGGGAAGACATTGAGGGGAGTAGCCTTGTGGTGCACCATGGAGGCTGGACCCTAGCAACCGAAGACGCCATCCAAGCTTGGCATGGAAGCCACAGTCAGCCAGAGGCCACATGTGTGTGAACAGGAGATGAATGTTTTGCTCTGTGAGCCTTTTCATAACCTTGGAGAAGACGTTGAACAGGCAGAAGTGTCCACAGTTGAACTTCTCGCTGTCTTGGTGACTTGGAGTTGACTGCGGTTTAAGGAAACACAGTGATGCGATGACCCCCGCATACCTAGGTTACGAGATGGAGACTTATTCCCAGCACATATGTGAGATATGTAGCACGGTTCCTGGATGTTCTAGGACTTGATAAAGACGTGTTCTTTCACCTTTTCTTGTTGCTAATGGTCAGTGCCCACTCTGATTGTTTGAGCTACATTGTCAAAAAATATTGAGTGTTGGTCAAAAAATTTAAGATGGACGTTGACTTGTTTTAAGTGTACTGTGTGTGAATCATGTCATTTCTTAAAGTGAAGGATTCTTACTTAAATAGAATTGTGCCAGTCTGGATTTTTCAGACAGGTTCCTTCATGCAATAACGGCTAGATTAAGGAAAGCTCTCTTTTCTTATTTTTTTTGAAAAGCACTGATTGATGTAACTGTGAGTGACCAGTTGACCCAGTGGAGTCTGCCTTAGAGAGCATCTCTGCTCAAATGTCTTGTGTGGGAATTGTCATCTGTGGTGGGGACAAGCCATAGAGGAAACGGAGCTGGTTTGCAAAATGGGCCCGGTACACAGAGGGCCAGCAAAGACCAAAGAAAGAGGCAGCCACTCCAGCTGGGCAGGTGGCAGGTGCAATAAGCAGGGGAACGTGCAAAGCTTGTGTTGGCAACCACTTAGTGACCAGAGTTCTGCCCCCACCAGAATCTTAAATGGTCTCAGCAGCACCTCATTCTCTCAAGGCTGTGTCCTTGGAACCGCTCCCTCTGTGGGAGTGGTGAGCACAGTGTACATTCCAAGGACAGGGGAGGGGCGAGGAGCCTCTGATCGTTGGGTTCAGCTCGTGGGTCAACTGGTGGTCACGTCCTCTAGATGACCTCCTGCAGCACGACACAAAGAAACCCAGGAAGATGAATGAGACTCGAGTGAGCAGAGGGAGGAAGTGATGCCGCCCCTCCTGCTTCAGTGCCTCTATTCAGCGTCACAGTTACTTTTCAGGACTTTCCACGGGGAAGGCCCTGTCCTGGGCCAGGAGAACAGGGAAGGTCTCAGGACCGGCCAGAGATGAGGCTCTTCCAATAGGACGTGGGTTCACTGAGCTGTAACCAGGACAACATTCTCAGCTCCTCAGAGTGATGGTCAAGTTTATGTGTCAACTTGACTGGGCCATGAGATGCCCAGATGTGTGGTCAATATTAAGACTCCCTCTTACCAAGGCGGCTGTCAGATATTCAACGTGCCAGCAACAGAGACCAGTGCCGAGCCCTGGACTAGGATTCTGCCTTGAGGAGACCAGCTGTCCACTTGGTGGCCAGTTTAGTACATTGGGCCCCTCCCATCATGGAAGGAAGTGGTTTGTTCTAATAGGAAGAGACACATATTCCAGGTAACGAGTTTGTCCTTTGTTCTTGCCAGGGCTTCAAGCTCCACCTCTATTAGAGAGTCCCAGGGTACATGGCTATTCCTGTGAACATTTGTGTAGTTTTTTTGTGGGACATACATTTTTTTCCCCATTGTGCCATGAGAGGCGGTGTCTGGCAAGAGATTAAATAGCTGTGTCTTGCTTTGTGCAGGTTGTCAATTTGTTAACACGTCATACTATAAAGGGGTAGCTGGGAGTGGGTGCAAACTGTGGGGAATGTGTGTGCAGTCTATAGCATCTCATGTGAACACCCACGGCCGTGCAGCTGCTCAGCTGAAGGTTAAAACCAGTTCTAAGGGGTGATCTCAGCGTTATTCACACGATCAGGGTGGAGAGACAGAGGCTGGGGTGTTGCCAGTTCACACATGGTACTTTGGGGGAGTGTGTTGACATAAATATTTATTCCTCTGGAATAAATGACCAGAAGTGCAATTTCTAGGTTGTATGGTAGGTGAAAGGTGTTGTCGCTGGCTATTGAATTCTTGGTGGACAGTTTTTTTTTTTAATTTCGGTCATGTCATTTTTAGTAGCCAAGTCGGACTGAGCCCTTAATCATGGGATCTGATGCCACCTCCAGGTAGGTTGTGTCTAAGCTGATTTGGGTTACAGGACAGCCAGCTGGTGTCCAAGAACTGCTTGGTGTGGACCTTTCCCCACCCCCGCCTTCACACACACACACACACACACACACACACACACTCACACACTCATTGGAGCTGGTGTCGGGGTCCGAGTCTGGGTTGTGCTGTAGCCATGCTTAGTACCTCCAGGGCATCACTGGCTTCGGATTTCTCCGGAATTTCCTTGTGCTTAGGTCTGAGATACTGGAGGGTTTTCCCTCCGTGTCCCTGTTTCACTCTCAGATTTCAGCTTTCCCTCTACCCCTGCACCAGGGTCTTCTGTCCCTCCCCAAGTGGCTTAAGATTTTTGCTGTGTAATAGGAGGGAGGGTTCCAGGTGAGACTGTGCCTTTCTGGCAGGTGGTGGCGGCTGAGGGCACGCAGTCCTCAGGGGAGCATCCTGCTCAGGGGCTCCTTCAGCGGGGAAGACCACTGAGGCATCTGGAGGACCCCTCCCTCTCCATCCATGTGCTCCCCGGACAACCTGCCTCTTCTCAAGCCTGGCCCTGAGGGGGGACAGCTGTGTCTTGCAGTCCCCCACCTGCTTCCTCTTTGTTGGAGCCACATCAGGCAGAGTAGGGGGGTGCGGGGGGCACAACACCTGCTTTCTTTTGGGGGTAGGTACGCCACGATGGCCTCGAGGTTCGAGGACAGTCCGACTGTCTGGCAGTTTTATCTCTTGGACGCTCAGACCCGAACGGGGAGTCAGAAAGATGAGGTTTCCCGCCCGTCTCCGGAGACGTGCTCCAGTGTTCTGCCAGCAGACCATGGCCGGCCACATCCTGCAGCAAGCACTGTGATGCTTTGACAGAGATGCTCGTTCCGCGCTTACGCCTGCCTGCTGCGACTCGTCTGCTGTGGCTCTGTTGTGATGGTGTCACTTACTCCACGGTAGAAAAATCCCAGGAGCCTCCCAGATCAAGGGCCTGAAGGGAAGTATGTGGGAGGCCACTGACAATGAGTGTAAAGGTGGGGATAGTCCCAGCCGGCTGTCCCTCCCCGGGGCCGGGGACTCAGGCCGCTGCACAGGTTCCCGGCTTCACGCGTGTTGTACACAGAGGTTGGGAGGCCAGGGAGGTTTTCCAAGGCCACCTCCATGAGTTCATGGTCACCTTGCTGCTGGCGTGGTCCACAGCTGGCCTCTTGCCTCAGACCTGCCTTTCCCGGCCTTCTCGCAGTGTCCTTCCTACAAAGTGACAAAAGGACACTGACACAGGGGTTGTTTTCCTACCTCTGTTCTAGGTATACTGTGGGCACTTAGAACTTGTTTGCCCCTTAAACACCAGTATTAACTGAAGTGCACATGGGACACTGGAAAACCCGAGCCTGTCTGCCTGCTTGTGTGACGCACCCCCGTCCCTGGGAGCGGTCAGGATATGACCCCAAGGGGCCAAGTCAAACAGTTCTGTTCTCAGCAGACAGTGGTGCCTGTGAATGAACAGCCACAACAGCGAAACACCCAACGTGTGTTATTCTGCGTTCTCTGCTTTAAACACAGGTTGCACAGAGCCGCACATCTAAGAAGGCGAGCTGTTTCAGATGTTCAAGCCCGAGACGAGGACCACAGCGTGTGGAGCGAGCTGCACTGTGCCGTGAGCAATCCCGCTGCGCCTGGGCCCACAGGCACGCTCTGGCCCAGAGCCCTTCCCCTCCTCGCGCTGCCGCCCAGCGGGCAGCTCTCCGCATCTGCGATGCGTAGAGGGGAGTTTTAGCAGTTTCCGGGAGTGCTTTTTCAGGAGATGGTCTTTGCCATGGATTTTAACGCAGCATGTACAAAAGAGCTTACCAACTCTACTTTTGTCAAGCCACCTCCTTCACATCTGGGAAGACTGGATGCTGTAAAGCGAGGACCCACTCGTCCGTGAGACCCACTGTTTGCACAGCAAAGTGAAACCAAACGCAGACCCACGGGGCGGGGGCCCGTCCGCCCCGCAGCGGACACGCCGCCCGGAGCCCGCTGCGCTCCTCTCCACCTGTCTTCTCTCAAACCACAGCACAAGGGCCCTGGGCTCCAAGGGGCCCTTTGGCCATGCCGTTTCCAAAAGACACTATTTCTTATGGATTTTAGTGGACAAACATTTACAAAACGTGTCAGTGTACCACCCCCCCCCCCCCTTTTTTAGCAGTTATCAGGCACTTTGGAACATCAAGAAAGTTGAGCGATCTCAAAAAAGTCCTTCTGGTCAACCATTGACGCTTTAGTGAAAAATAAAATGCACCCAGAATGAAAACACAAAAATGTCTTCCAAATATGAGCAGCCTGGCATAGAACCCTTCTTCTGAACTCTGCCTGAACTGCCTAAAATTGGGGCTACCACAGACCCCCCACCTCCCCCTCAAAGCTCATTCTTGAACCGTCTAGAGATTCATGGAGTCCAGGTTTAAAGTCCCTCTACTTGAGATTTCTGTGTGCTGCTTACAGACCCCACCACTGAGCCACTGATGGAGAGAAGGCTCTTTTGATGCCTTCCACGTGGGGCTCTGCCTCAGAGGACGGCATTTCCAGTTACTGAGCCGTCATTTCGCCCCGGGTCTCCTCCTGGGAGAGAGAAGCGTTTGACTCCCAAGGCTCCTGGCATTTCTGAAAGAGATCTAGGCCACGGCCAGCGCTCCTTTGGCAAGTCTGCCCTTGCCTTTCTTTTCCTCTTTCCTTTCCCATGGAACCCACTCCTTCCATCCGTCTTTCAAAGTCTGCTTTATAAATAGCAATTCAAGTTTTATTTTCTCTTGAATGCGCGCTCTCTGTGAAAGCCTTTTCACTGAGAAAGTGGTGTCTGAGCGCTGTCTTGCCAGTGGGTTGCACAAAGGTGCCCACGCCGGGTGACATTTTTACCAACGCGCTCGCTCATGCCTGCTCTTCTACGCTTGGCTAAAACCTACAACATCGTCGTGAAAGTAAAAGGGATGAAAAAATCCTTCCCTAAAGGAATGGAGAAATATCTTTGACATCATTTGATACAATTATTTCTATTTTGCTGCTGGTTCCTCTGGAATGTTCTAATTCAGACAGACACATACAAAGGAGGTCCTCCATCTACATGTGTGAAAACCCTACGTGATTGTGTCTGTTCAGGTTGCTGACCTTCAAGTGTTAAATTGTCTGAAGTTCGAGAAACTCAGTTGATAACTTATATGTGCTGAGAACTTTCACAAAGCCAAGAGCATAAATATTAATTGCTCCTTGTCTCCAGAGTAGCCTAAAAGAAACTAGGAAGAGCTTGGTTCTGCTTTCAACTTTTTCCTTAAGGGAATTATAGTGGATTGTTGCCCTTAGCTGTGTGTCCTCACGCCACGAGAAGTCAACAGGAAAAGAAACACACACAGCTACTGTATGTAAAATAGAGCACGGGGAGCTACATTCAATACATTGTAATAGCCTGTAATGAAAAAGAATATGAAAAGGAATATATATATGTGCAGCTGAATCGGTACGCGGTGCACCAGAAACTAACCCAGCATTGTAAATCCACTAGACTTCAACTTATAAAAAATATGCACAAGACCAGCGCCTTAAATACCACAGAGCCGGCCTGCATTCTTGCTCTTGAAACAGCAGCTGCCCAGAGTGCAGGAGCAGGAGACGGCCCGAGCCGGGCAGTTGGCCTGTGTGCATGTTCCTCAGGTCTGGGACTTTGCAGCACCGTAGCGTCAAAGCCAGGGCATGAAACCAGCTATTGTCTTCTGCTGTTCCCTCTGCAGTTCTCTCCTTTCTGTCCCCTCCTTCCATCACCTCCAAGAGAGTTACCCAGAGCTTTACACACAGGTAGAGGGTAGAGGCCGTCATCAGTGTGCTTGGAAGGACTTTGAGAAAGTTCTCCAAGCCCCACTTCTGCTGATGTGACTGAAATTCCCGAAGCTCTGTTCTCCAGAAGAGTCACACGTGCCATTGTTACCAACTACTGAAACACTCGTGAGTTTGTTGATAACTGAGCCTCTTACCAAGCCTCTGAGTCCTTCTCCATCACTCCCATGTTCCCCACATTGTCCCTCCCTTTTCCTCTTCATCACATCATCTTTATACGCAGGTTCTGGAACTTCTCCAGGAAAATCGTTTGATGTAAGACTGAGTGGCCTCTGGCTCTTGAGAGGAGCCAGAGATACAGAAATGCATTCAGGAGAGTTTAAAACATAAGTGGAGGGAAGCGTGCAATGGAGACTGGACCTCCTGAGAGATGGTGACATAGGCTGGTGGGGAGGTACGACTGGTGGCTGGGACGCGGGACAAGAGGAAGGCAGCTGTCCAGGTGGGAACACCTGGATGGATGACGTTCACCTGTGCAGTTACATTCTTTTTCTGCCAGTAGTTCTCACTTTGACCACATGGTAGAATCTCAGTGGACTTTATAAGGTCCCATGTATGCCCCACACCCCAATCTCTGGGGGTAGGGCCTCTGTCAGTATATACTGTTGACCCTTGAACAACATGGAGGTTAAAGGTGCTGATCTTCTGTGCAGTCGAAAAATCTCCATATAACTTTATGTCGACCCTGTGTTTCTAACTGCAGATTCAACCAGCTTCAGACTGTGCAGTGCTGTAGTATGCACGCGTGTACCAGAAACTCTGCATGTAAGTGGACCCGCGCAGTTCAGACCTAAGGTGTTCAAAACTTTATGTTTTAAGCGGTTCGGATTATTCCAATATGCCAGCGAGGTTGAGAACGACTGTTTGATGCACATTTGTAATTTACTAAGTACCTTCCACATGTCAGGTGCTGTTAAGGTGTTGACTGTGTCCCCTCTGGTGACTAGTGATGCTGGGCACCTTTTCATGCACCTGCTGGCCATGTGTGTGTCATGCTAAGCCTGTTTAACTACAGGCTAGCTTCACGTGGGCGCAGTGTGGAAGGGCCACCAGGCCAATTCCTGTGCACTTCTGCTTAGATCAGAGACCCTCTGTGACGTGGAGAGTTGTATGGGGTCACTTCAGCTGACCAAAATAATTTTCTTGACCTCATTTGATTCCTTGGCCTTAAAACAGGTTATCAGGTTTGAGGCATGGAAAGTTTGGCCCTTGCACATTTTTTTTGGCTCTTTTCATTTCTGTTTTAATTACAGTTAAGAATATTTTGGCTGCACAGACAGGGCCATCAGGACTAATCTCTGACCTTGTCCTTGAAAATCCCTTCCTAGGCGCCAAACCATCTGAAAGCACCTCATGCCTGCTGGACCCAATTGAAAGGCAGCGCCCTTCCCTGAATTTGGTGTGGGCGAGGCAGGCCTCTGATGGAGGAACCGCAGGCAGAAAGCCCACATTAGCCTTGGCCACCCTGGGCGTGGGGCTGAAGGCGGTGCTGGCCGGTTGTAGGTTGCACAGCGAGCCTTCTGCCCGGCTGCTGGCTCGGCGCACGCTGGGAACCTGGGGTCTGGAGTCCGCAAGGCCTGCTTGCGGTGGGACCCAGGAAAGTCTCATCTCTTTAAACCAGCTTTCCCATCTGCACAGAAGGAGGGTTTTCTAATCTGTTTGCATTAGTCAGGGTTCTCTGGACAGACAGAACCAGTAGGGCAGACACACACACACACACGTATATGTACATATATGGGCACATATACATATATAAATATAATTATAAGGAGTATATATTATAAGAAACATATACATACATGCTACATATGTACACACATATACACGTATGCACACATATGCATATATAATTATAAGAATGTATATTAATTATAAAGTATTATATATACACACTATATACACATATATACGTATATATGCACAAACACATATGCAAATATATACTTATAAGGAATACATATTAATTATTTTATATGTATGCATACTATATATACATATATATGCACATGTATATGTAAATATATTTAATTATAATATATTAATTATAAGAAGTATTTAATGTATATACACACTATATATACACATATACCATATATACATATATATACATGTACATATATAAATATATGCAATTATAAGATATCTATATTATAAGAAATATTTTATATACATATATGGGTTTGGCTCATACCAGTTATGCGGGCTGAAAAGTCTCGAGGTCTGCGTGGCAAGCTGGAGACCCAGACAGCTGACGGGGTAGGTTCTGATCCGCGTCTGAGCCCTAAGGCAGGGGAAGACCCACGTGCAGCTTGAAGGCAGTCGGACAGAGGGAGCGAGCAAACTACCCCTCACTCGGCCTGCTGTTCTGCTCAGGCCCCCAGTGGGTTGGGTGCGGCCCACCCGCAGTGGGGAGGCGAGCAATCTGCTCAACTAGGCCTGTCAGTTCAAGCGTTAACCTCACCCAGCGCTGCAGACTGGATGTTCGTGTCCCTTCGTAATTCGCGTGCTGAGATGTAGCCCCCAGGGTGCCGGTGTCAGGAGGCAGGGCCTCTGGGAGGTGATGAGGTCGTGAGGGTGGAGCCCCCACGTGGGGTTAGTGCCCTTGTTTATCAAAGAGACCCCACAGAGCTCCCTTGTCCCTTCCCTCATGAGGTTGCGTCAGCAGGACAGCCACCTATGACCCAGAAAACAGGACACCAGACAGCGACTCTCCTGGACCTCTGATCTCAGAGCTCCAGCCTCTAGAACTAAGAAATAAAAAGATACATTGAATGCCTCATTAGAGATCTTTAGTGAAGGTACAAGGCCAAAATTTAGTGGTGAAAATGTTTCTAATTTTTGAATCAATGATCATTACTCAGGAAATAAAATGCACACTTATACGGAACAGTCTGTATTTACATTTTGGAAAATCGGTTTCGTTACATTCATGTGATTGTGTTTGTTTAAAAGGCCCCTGTTTCAGACACCTTAAAACATATACACTCTGAATTCTAACTTCTTAGATGACATGTTATATTTTTAAATTTAGAAAAAGTAATTACCATAGTGTTCTGGCAGGAATTGTTGTGGATCTGTGGAATAAAGAACAAAAACGTTCTTGCCAGATTGAAATAATCTGTTCCTTCCACGGTAGAAAAGAATTCTATGATAGACTGTAATATTGTTCAAAGTGGTAGCTGCTCCTTTCTGGGTAAGGATTATAATATCCATCCACTGCCATCAGACTTGGCCATGAGACTTCGGCCAACAAAATCATGGGTTTTCATGGTTCCCCCTTTTTTTTTCTGTCTGAAGATAGGCAGTGTTTTTGATAGAGGCTGCCACCAGCTTGAGTTCTGGGTGTGGAACTGACCTGTGTTGGGGAGGAAGAAATTTCCTTTCCCCTTCTTGGCTCTTCTCGCTGGCCCAAGAATTAAACCGACATGAGACAGATTAACAGGAGACAATCACACAAAAGTTCAATGCTGTGTATATATGGGAGAGACCCAGAAAACCAACCCACCCAAATGGCCAAAAGCCTCTCCTTAAATACCACCTTCAGCTAAAGACAAAAGAGGATGTTGGGGTAGTGGTTTGGGACCTCAGTGGGAAAGCAAATATTTGCTGGGTCAGGCAGAGACAATGGGACCCAGAGAGGAATTTTAATCAACCAAATCTGCTGGGTTCCTTTCTGTCTCCACACCCAGTTGGGAGACAGCCCCCCAAGTCCTTTGTCTACATCCTTTCAGGCGGTTAGGGGGAAGGTCAAAGGTTCCTCCTGAGTCTTTTGTTCCTTGATTGCTTTCAGCTTGAAATAGCCCGCACGCCAAAGAGACGCATTTCGGGCTGGCAAATTTTGCTCCCCCACACCTACCATGGACGTAATGTAAGCTAGAAACAAACTGTTTTTACTGAAGGTCTTTGGGATTTTGAGGTTGTTTCTCACTGCAGCATGACTTAGCCTGCCCTGACTGTTTGGTATGCAACCCAGTATGTTCCCTAATCTGTACCTTCCATCTTCAATGTGAGGAAGAGGATTGACTCAAAGGCTGTGGTGGTTTTCCAGGGCACTGAGGATGCAGCAAGGAGGAAATGGGCTTAGCCTGGGTTCCAGTGAAGATAAAGCCCATTCGTATTAGTTATGGAAAATACAGAAGGCACAGGATTTGGGACCAGGCAGCCCTGAGTTCAAATCCCGGTGCAACCCCTCACCTGCTGGGTACCTTTTATATATAAATAAATATTTAAATTGAAGTATAGCCAGCTTACAGTGTTGTGTCCATTTCTGGTGTACAGCATAATGTTTCAGTCATACATATACATACATGTATTCATTTTCATATTCTTTTTCACCATAAGTTACTACAAGATATTGAATATAGTTCCCTGTGCTCTACAGTATCAACTTGTTGTTTATCTATTTTATGTATAGATCAGTATCTGCAGATCTTCAAACACATCCTAAAAAGAATGAAGGGGAAAAACAGAGAGAGGGGAAAAAATCTCTTATTTTCTTGTTCCCCTCTCCCGCCTCTTATGAATTGCCGTCCTCTTTTACATCTTCGTGTTTATTCTCTTGCAGCTCGTTGTAGTCATCACATTTCCAATTATGGTTTTCTCACCTCTACAGCTTCCTGCTTCTTTTCTATTTAGAGTAGACATTTCAATATTTCTTTTAGGATAAGTTTGGTATTGATGAATTCTTTTAGTTTTGCTTGTCCGTGAAATTCCTTACCTCTCCTTCTACTCTAAAGGATAGTCTTGCTGGATAGAGTATCCTAGGCTGCAACTTTTTCTCATTCAGGACTTTGACTATATCTTGCCACTCCCTTCTGACCTGCAGTGTTTGTGGAGAGAAATCAGCTGAAGGCCTTATGGGGGTTCCCTTGTAACTAATTCTTTGCTGGGTAGCTTTAGAGAGTTACTCAGTCTTTGTGAGAGTCCATTTTCCTTCCCATAAACCTGAAGTAAAAATACTGATAATACAGGATTATGTGAAGATTAAATTCTATTATATATATAACACTTGGCACAGCATGGGCTTACAAGACGTAAGAGCTCAGCAAAGGCTGGTTGTTGTTACCCTTTGTGTGTGCACACACAGAGGCTTTTCAGTGACTCCGATACCCAGCCTCGATGCCAATAAAACATTTACAGATGTAGAGAGAAATGTCATCGCTCCAACCACTCACTGGTTAGCATAACTGATGTATCATATGTTTGTTCTGTTTACAGTATGGCTAGATAGCAATTTAAAATGTTCAGCAGTTATCCAACACTTGAGGAACCAAGTTGATTTGAAACTGTCTTTGGAAAGGAATTATGTTCATAGCCTGTGACATTTCTGGAGATGTATGGAACCCAAGCCACCAAATCACTGCAGCCAACTTTAAAAAGCACGGCCGATAGGTGTATGGCTCTAGGTTGGGTTATCAACAGGTGAGGTTAAAAAAAAAACACATGTGGTTCCTACCTCAGCTGGTTTTAATTCTGGTGATGGAAACAGGCAGGTGAGCTGCTGGTTCTGCTACGAGATGGAATGACAGCAGCATGGAGGGGAAGCTGAGGGCTGTGCTACAGCAGTTGAGTGTCACGCCAAGGGTTTACGGGAGATGGTATATTGGTCTGCTCCGGCTGCCATAAAAAATGCCATGGACTTGGTGGCTTATACCAGAGGCATTTTTCTCACAGTTCTGGAAGCTGGAAGTCCCAGATCAGGGGCCAGCGTGGTCCGTGTCTGGCGAGAGCCCTCTTCCTGGCTTGCAGATGACTGCCTTCTCCCTGTGTCCTCGCTCAGCCTTCCTTTGTGCTCTCCGAGAGAGAGAGGACGAGAGCTCAAGTTCTCTGGGGCCCCTATTATAGGGCACTAATCCCATCAGACCAGGGCCCCTCCCTCACGGCCTCATCACCTCCCAGAGGCCCGGCTCCAAATGCCATCGCATGGAGGGTCAGGGCTTCAGCAAACGAATTTTTTGTGGGGGAGGGGGATGCACAAAGTTCAGTCCATCACAGATGGCACGGCATATGAACGTGCTTCCACACCAGCAGGAGGAGCTCAGCCATCGTTTTATGAAGACGAGTCCTGTCTTGCTGTCACTCTGATGGGCTTTGGCTCTGCTCCAAAACAACAGCAAGAAAAAGAACAAAAAAAAAACCCCAGAAAATAATGGGGCGCTTCAGTCACTGGGTCACGTGTTCACACTGTGGACAAGAGTGAGAGTCGGGGAGTCAGGACCCCTGACCTCATCGCCTCACACCCATCACCAGGGAGATACAGGCTGTATCATATCAGAGCATCAGGTTTGGATGGGGGGAGGCCTAGGACTTGCTGGGGAAGACTTTCCTGAGCACGTGACATTTAACCTGAGACCCGGAGGGGAGAGGAGGAGAGCAGAAGGAAGGAAGTTCCTGGCTTGGGGAAAGGCGGCGTGAAGGTTGTGAGGGAGGGAAGAGTGTTGTGCCCTTGATTGATGGGAGGAAGACCCGAGAGGCTGGCACCAGGCTTGAGAAAGGGACTGAGTGAAACGGGAGAAGGCAGAAGGTCAGGCAAAATTCCAACACCTGTTTAACCTGCTTACCAGGCGCGATGGGAAGGCATCAAAGGACTTTAAGGAAAGACGTAATCTGACTAATGTCTTTGCAAGTTTCTTATGGTTCCTCAAAAAATTAAATATAAGATTATCATTTGACCCAGCAATTCTTCTCCTGGGTATGTACCCCCAAAACCTGAAAGCAGAGGCTTTGTAGATACATGCACAGCTGTGTTCTAAGCAGCATTATTCTCAGTAGCCAGAAGACTGCTACATGCTACCAACAGAAGAAAGGGTAAACTAAGTGCAGTAGGTTTGTGCAGTGGAGTATTATTCAGCCATAAAAAGGAACTTCTGACACATGCTGCAGTGTGGTTGGACCTTGGAAACATTCTGCTAAATGAACCAAGCCAGATACAAGAGGCCAAACACTGATTCCACTTCTGTGTGTTCTCAGACTAGTCAAATTCGTGGAGGCAGAAAGTAGAATGGTGGTTACCAGTGGCTTGGGGGTCGGGGGTAGAATCGGTGTTATGATTATTTAATGGGTCCCGAGTTTCAGCTGGGAAAGACGAAGGAGTTCTGGAGATGGATGGTGGTGACGCTTGCCCAGCAATGCGCTTCTGCCACTGAACTGTACACTTGAAAATGGTTAAAATGGTAAAGTTTAGGTTATGTGTCTTTTACCACAATAAAAAACAGTTTTTATGGTTGCTGCACAGGGGGGTGGGGGTAGGGCATGAGGGTAAGACACAAAATAGAGGGCATGAGAGGCCCCCCCACCGCCCCGCCCAGGCTCCCGTGTGGCCCTGGGAGGACAGCAGGATGCCTTGGATGAGGATGGAGCGGTGGAGCTGAGAGGTGCCACCAGCCTGGGGACAGGATCGAAGGCTGTGTCTCCCATTCCAGGCGCCTGTCCCCGGGGGAGTGGGAAGATGAGTTTGGAGAGTGTGGAGATGATGCCTTATTCAGGTAAAGCAGGGCCTAGCCAAATCTCAAGTCAAGCTGTAGAAACGGATCCTGCTGCTAAGCTGCTTCCGAGGAGCTGCTGGTGCTTCTCGTACCAGAGTGGAGAAAAGGAAAGTGCAGTGAAGTGGGCAGGGACATGGGATGCAGAGCCCAGCGCAGGTTGCCTGGGTTTTCAGAGGGCTTTGGGTGAAGGAACTTGGCTTATTCAATATCCGTTTTTATCTCAGACTCAGGGGACTGAAAATGACCTTAAATGTCATCTCATTTGTTTAATTCCTCTTTTAACTCACTCATCATCACATGACCCTGTGAAATTGGCAGAAGATCAACTGATTGGTCCCAAATCATTTAGCAACAGATCCCAGGAGTGGGACTGCTGATGCCAATGAAGAACAAAAACAAGCCGAGTTTGGTTTAAAGGTCAATTTGGGGTGTGGGTTGCTGGGGCGGGAGAAGCGGGGGGAGGGCAGACTTGTGCAGGCAGTGTCGTGATATGAAGCTTAGCTGATAACAAGTATGCTGTAAAATGAAGGTATTCTTTTATTGTATGGAGCCAATAGCTCTGTGCAAAAATGATCTAATCTCTCTCTCCAACTGCCCCAATGCATTAGAAAATGTGTTTCTTATAGATGGTGACTAAAGGGAGTTAGGTAAATATAGCAGATGACAGTGTGAAATTGGGTGTCAAAGAGGAAAATTTAGGTCCTCTTGTTTCCTCTGAGTGTTATTTGTTGGGGGGGGTAGTTTGGGAGGTAATTAGGTTTATTTATTTATTTGTTTTTAGAGGAGGTACTGGGGATTGAACCCAGGACCTTCTGTATGCTAAGCATACAGCTCTACCACTTAAGCTATACCCTCCCCTCTCCTGTGAATGTTATTTACCCCCAAAAGAATTGAATTGTGATCAAGAGTAATGGGGAAGATTATGAGTGTAATTTTAATAAGGAAATGATCAAGTTGGAGCTGAAAATTAGTCATACTTCACAGTGTGAAATGCTGAGAACTATTTACTTTATCACTTGGGTAATTGGATGATTTACCCTAGGAAGAGATTCTGAGAAATACATTCGCTTTTTCCTCCAAAACATTTGAATACCTATTGAGTATTTCAGGCACTGTGCTAGACACTGTGTAGACAGAATCCCCACAAGAACTTTGTGCAGTGTTATTGATTGCCTCTGCTCTACAAATTAAGAAATGAGGCTAAAAATAGTTGAGTATTTGCCTAAGGTCAAAGAGCTAAAAGCAGAGTAAGATTTGATGTGTCTGTCTGATTCTAAACCCTCCACACTGAACCACTTTTCTGGGTTGGCTTATATGTCTGCGTGACAAGAGAGAACTCCCCCATCCAGAGCACACTGATAACACAGACAAAAGGTAGCTTTTATACAGACATTAATTTGATGGCCTTCCAGGTAATGTTTTATGCAGAACCTGTTCTTCATTTATCCTGTGCTCTAAAAACTTCTTTAAAAAGCCCTGTAAAGAGGTGTGATGTTCAGAGTCGTCAAATAAGTTGGATAAAAGGAAGTCATTTTAGTGGCAAGTGACTAATGAAATCACACCTCTGTGGCCAATAGAAGTGGACCCCTGCTAGAATGTGACTTACTCCATCCATTCAAATATATCCCCCTTGAAAGCCTGTCTTCACCGGATGTAACCACATAGAAGAACGCCCAGTGAACCCCTGTCTTTGACCTCAGTCCTCATCCAGATTCTGAGTGATAAAATTTTTTGTAGGGGGAGAGGAGGTAATTAAGTTTATTTTTTTAATGATTATTTTTTAAGTGGAGGTACTGAGGATTGAACCCAGAACTTTGTGCATGCTAAGCACACACTCAACCACTGAGCTATCCCCTCTTCCCTGAATTATACACTGGTTGTACTTCATAAGTTAGCACGCACTGTGGGCCTTTCACAGGATGTCATAGTTTGGTGCTCATCTTCAAATCAGCACTGAGGTTCCATAATATGCAGTTATTTTGTTGCAAAAAAATGTGTTACAGCTCAGTTTTGACCACAACCTGGATCTGGGCGAAAGAACAAGCAGCACTCAGAGAGTTGGAGAACTCAGGTTTATTATGCCAGTGGGCCCAGAGGAGTTAACACTCCAAACTCTGGACCTCGTCTGTAGGTTTACACAGGCTTTTATAGGCTGCCAGTTTACACTTTGCAACATCATATGCAAAAAAGGTATAACAAAAGTTGACTAATTAGGAACAGGCTTTGTAGAAATGGACCAATCTGGGAGGGGAAAGAAATAACCAATCAGGAGTGAGGGAAATGGACCAATCAGGAGTGAGGGAAATGGACCAATTAGGAGTCAGCTCCACTTTCCAAAAGTTAGCCGTTTCAGAGGCAAAAAGTGAGATAAAGCCTCTGGGCCAGGGAACCGGATGGTGCTGGCAGGAGAGTAGTGGCCCTACCTGGGGGTCCTGCCGGTCTTTTTATGTGGCTTGCCTCCTGAGTTTCAGTTTTACCAAGGTGCCATTTTGCATGCCTTGTTGCACAGGGATGCTCTGTCCAGTGGACATCTGGGGTTACACATTTAGCTAGTGAGGGGGTGAAGGGCCTAGCAAACCCTGTAAAGCTTTTCTGGTGAGAAAAATCTCTCTTTTTTGTTAGAAATATGGATAGCATTGTAGTCTGGGAGGAAACATTAATGAAAGTTGAGAAGACAAACCGGTGGGATGAAGACGCTTCTAGAGCTATGACTCAGTGGGCATGTGACTGTCGAGAAAGTCATATTAGTTTGCCTCAGTAACTGGAAGTGTACTAAAGGCCTGGTGATACATCTTTTACCAGTGGGCAAGGTCCACTGCGCTCTAAGGTGGGAACAAGACAATTCAGAATTGTTGAGGAAATGGTGAGACGCTCTCATAAAAATGACATCTATAGGCATGTCTAAGTATTACCACATCGCTTATTACTGTGTTGTAACTTCCTATTTTTTGTTCCTTGTGACCAACCAACATCTAAATACATTGTATATTCCCCCCCCATTTTATTTATTTATTTATTACGCTGTATATTTCTGTGGGTGGCACCTGACCACAATTCATGTCATCTCAGAACAACAAATTCTTCTCCACCAGAAGCAGCAAAAGTGCATAATAGAGTGTATTTAGATGTTAGCTGCTTTCCTCCGATAATGTGCCCACCTGCCCTCCAGCTGCCCACAGCAGAGCAAGGTGGCTCCCTTGTGCCCCGGGCATGTCTTATGTGGGGTCTCACGTAGCAGAGATCAGAGCTGCAAATCAGACAGTCAGCTGGAAAGAGGCAGTCATCTGTGAAAGAGATTCAAATCAAGAGAACAAGACCTGGGGGAACTGAACTGCACCTGGAAATCAGTGAGAAAGAACCCATTTGCTTTGAAATGATGTAGCCATTTCCCATGGCGTTGGCTCCTTCTGCTAAAATGTCTCACCCATTCAAGCAGGAGTGTTCCTTGAAACAGAGGCTTTTCTCCGGTGGTGTGACCACAGATTCCAAAGTGGATTTGCCCAGGTGGCTGGAGAGAGACCACACTCCTGATGCCAAGTCCCCAGTGCGTGGGAAGGGGGCACATGGGCACCATCTGCCACCTTTCATCCTCGGGCTTCCTATGTACCTGGTTGAGGACCACCCGCCCCTCTCACCATGATGGCTTGGCA
Source organism: Camelus dromedarius (assembly GCF_036321535.1). NCBI lineage: Eukaryota > Metazoa > Chordata > Mammalia > Artiodactyla > Camelidae > Camelus > Camelus dromedarius. The sequence goes on from NC_087461.1 coordinate 3,554,531, forward strand.
TCCCTAATTAAGTAAGAAAGGAAAGTGGGGGCAAGAATTGATCGGGTCAGCCTGGAGTCCTGGGCCGCCTTCTTTTCCTCTCCCTTCCCAGCGTCTGTGCTCTGTTTGAAAGTAAACTTACATTTTCTTCCAAAATGAATGATGGAGAGAGGGGAAAAAAAAGGAAAAGCCACCCAAGGTTGAAAAGTGGCAGCCCCTTACAGCTGACATCCTGCCTTGGCCAAGGAGGCAGCTCCGCGTGTCCTCAGCTCACCCCTGCGGGCCGAGCCCTGTGCAGATGAGGCGCTGTTTCCACTCTGCCCGTCTGAGGCTCTCAAGTGAAAAAGAAAGAGAGAAGAGAAAGAAACCGCCGTTACCAACAAAAAACCCCCAAGACCAATTAATTCCAGTAGATTGCAGCCAAGCAGGGGCCCTGGTGGGGACACATCCTGTTTTGCCATTTAAGCTGTCAACGCTGGTGCCAGGAAGCTCCCCGCTGAACTGTACCCGGTTGTGAAAGAAATCGGGGGTGACGACGGATTCGAAGCACTTGTGGGACAGTTTTTCTAACCTTTGGTCACTTGGAAAGCTATTTTTTTAAGGCTAATTTGCTTTGATGGGAAAACAGGAAAAGCTAACCTGAGTCTTAATGACGCCTGCGGGTCTATTTTAGAGCTGGACTAGACTGACGTTTGGTCTCGCAAGAGCCGCCTAGGCCTCCTCACGGCTGGTGGGGCGGCTGCCTGATCCCGTCACAGGAAGCGCCCCGTCCGTTGCTTCTGCAGCTGGAATACCCCGGTTTGATTTGAAGAGTCACCAGCGAAGCAACACCTGATAATTGCGTAGCCACCCAAGCCCGTGTTTTATGCCAGGGCCAGTCAGAAACTTCAGACCCAGCCAGAAAGCTTTCTTTCAGCTGCGGGCAAAGGTGTATTAAATAGACTGAACTAGTGGACGTAGGACCAGGGGACGCATTTATTTACTTTCACTCTCTGCTGCCAAGCTGACCTCTCGGGCAGATTCCTGGATTCATCCCTTTCCTGTCGCTTTCAGCCCCAAGAATAGTCTTTTCTTCTGAAGATGATTAAGACTCACATTCAGGGTTCGATGATCTGGTCCCGCCTAGCTAAGATGTCACCTCGACTCCAAGCTCCTTCAGTAAATTTGCACGTAGTTCTCTGGTGAGGCTGGTGAGACAACTAACTTGGGGGGGTGGGGGGAGAGTGAGGATGACAGAAAATGTTAGCGCTTTTTTTTCTCATTCTCTTTTATTTTCTCTTTGGCGCATGTTCTAAAATATATCTAAATTTTGGTTCAGTAGGGCGGTGTCAGTTTGTACATAAATAGAAATATACTGAGAGGTGGGCGCCAATTTTTGCACTTTACATTTAGAGGGGGCAAAAAAATGTGTGGGGGACTGTGCAGCAGGGCGGGGCTTGAGGGAACGAGACTACATTGCACAGGAGTAGCCAGGAGAGAGTGCACTAAGTAATCTGGGAGAGAGACCCTCATCACAGGAGAGGAAGCGCTGGGATCGTTGGAGCTGGTCATTGCTGGGCGCGGGGGTCTGGGAAGCGGAGATGCTGGGACGGGGGTTTGGCTTTGGCAGGGAGAGCCCTGTGCTGCTTCTGTGTCCAGGCAGTCCAATTCCACATGTGTCAGAATCTCAGTGCTCTGAGGCCCCATCTGGTTGCCTGGCAGGATGTCCAGCCTTCTCCTGGAGCCCCCTCCTCAGTCGTCCCCTCTTGACTTGTCTTTCACATCAGAGCTGTTGCCGCCCGCTTGCTCTGTGGTCCACAGCTTCGTCCTCCTCCCACGGTGCCTTTCCCGCTCGCCGACTTGGTGTCTGTGCCGCCATCCACACTGTGTCCGCCTGGAAAGCTCTGTACCTTCCGGTGCTTTTCTCCCTGCTACGCCAGCATCGCCAGGGGGCGTCTCAGCGCCGACGGGGCTTTCATACCTCTGCCTCGTCTTCCCGCGATGGGGTCAAAATAAGATCAGACTCAGCTTCCCGCTTCAGGAAACCGTGTCTTCTCCATCGTCTGCAGTGGTCTGCTCAGACAGCCAGACTTCTTCAAAGAGTTCTTTTCTTATTGGTTCATGCAAATTAAGGGATGTGGCTGGTCGAAGAGTCCTCAACGCGCTTCAGAGGCATCAGATACTTCACGAGTGTCGCAAAGCCCAAGATCGCGGCGCACTCTCAGGAGGCCGGTCCAACCTACCGCAGGGCACGGGGAGTTTTATTCGTTTTCTTGTAATGAGCTATAATGGAAAAGAATCTGAAAAAAAAAGTATGTATATGTATAACCGAATCAACTAACATTTCCATAAAACTACACTTCCATAAAAAATAAGAATTAAAAAAAAAATAGAAGACAGGTCCAGACAAAGCATGCAGAGGACACCTTCACGAGGGTGTGGGCAAAATCCAAGACTCTTCTGACAAAGTCTTGCTCTGACCTGCCTCTCAAGACTGATACCCAAAGACTGATGAGGGCATGATAAAGAGTAGGTGTCGAGGAGAGAGGATGAGTCCAGATCTGAACAAGCTGAATTTGAATGGTGTCTCGTGGATGTCGAGACGGCAGTGTCCAGTCATTGAATTATGCAGATCTGGAGTACAGGAGGAAAATCAGAACAGTAAGGGGAAAAACTTTCCCTCTACTCTCTTAGGTTCAGTCTTTGAGGCCTGCAAATTAAACTCAAACTGACAGCTTAGCAAGAGAAAAAACAGACTTGAATCACATATGAGAGTATACATAGAAATATGACTCAAAAGGCATTTAGAATTTGGGGTTTGTATATCATCTTAATAGATAAAGGGCAGTGGGGAGAAGGTCACTTATGGGAAAATTTTAAATATTTAAACATAAAACAGTTTTCTTTCTTCTTAAAAAGATAAGTGGTCCTGTAAGAGAGTGGATAGGAGATGTGATAATTTTGTGACAGTCTATTTGAGTGTGGTGCTGACTTGGGATTTATGACAATTGAATTCTTTGGGGAGGCTCAGCTTTTAGGGAGATAGGGGATTTCAGGAGCTCAAATGCCTTCAGCTCAAAATAATTTTTATGCCACAGTGGCTTAGTCTGGACTCCTTATGCTGGAGTATTCCATTGGGAGTGATCTGATCATTAAAGGGGGAAACTGAGGCCACAGGTGAATAAAGATGTATGGATGACCAGGCGTCCTTGGATAGATGGTTGATCCAGATTTGGGTCAGAGACTGTACAAGAGGAGCCAAGAGCATCTTGGGAGCCATTAAATACGACTGGGGTCATATCAAAAGGGCACAGAAACTCCCACTGGCCAAAGATGGGACAATTTGAGAACATCACAAAAGCTAATAACTTCAATGGATTGAAACACATTCACTGGTATAAATCCATGAATTCACACTGATATTTGAAACCACAAAACTAAGCTCATAAGTTTCCTTTGGAGGAGTCTGCCACCTTTGATTATTCTGAAAACTACTAAAATAAAGGAAGAAAAATCAAGCATTTGTTCTGTTTTTCCTCACTGTTACCAAAGAGTGGACCAGGGAAATGTCTTTCTTGTGGAAAATCCAGCTACTAAATTCAGAAGGAAAGATAGAATTAATCACCATTTTGAGACCTTCAATGAGACAGTTGAGTTGGGTAATCATCATCAGTAAGGTGACACCAGAACCAATGGGTGAAAAAGCTGGTGAGGGATTTTGTAATGTATGGATCAAGCTGGAACCACCTGAACTCACTGATTAATTTTTAACATCAAAAAAGGGAGAGCCAGACACCATGAGCTGCCTGGTGTGATATAATAGGAAATACACAGAACTACTTATGAAATGACATTGTCCCCAGAAGTGACATTCAGATCCAGGCAGGAACTACAAGGGCCAGGGGAACATGTTAAGTGACACCTTGGGGGATGCAACTTATGAAATCTACGGTGTGGGAAATTCGATTGGACAATCAACCTTGTTTCTCCAATAAATGAAATTTAAGGAGAACAAGGAGAGTGAACCTATAGGTTAAAGATTTAAAAGATGCACAATCAAACTGATCTGTAGCCCTTATTTGGATCCTAATTTGAACAAGCCAGTTGTTTTAAAAAAAATTTATGAGACACTTGGGGAAATCCTTGTCTTTTTTGTAATACACACTGAAATATTTATGGATGAAATAATATTATCTGGACTTTGCTTCAGAATAATCCAGTGGTGTTGGGAAGGAGAGTGGGGGTGGGGGTATAAGATGGGAAAACAAACAGGCCATGAGTTGGTACTTGCTGAAGTTGGATAGTGGGCATTGGTCTTTTTACTTTTGCTCATGTCCGAACATTTCTGTGATGATTGAGGTTGAGGTGGAAGGAGATCTAGGATGCAGTGCAGGGGATGAGCTGCGGGGAAAACCGGCACAGAACGGTGCCACGGAGAAGTGATGACCCCCAGGGACCTGCCAGTTTGTAAATTTTCAGCAGGAAGAAAAGTTAGCTTGAGTGACAGGACAGAGATCTTAATTTTCACTCCACGTTTGCCTCCGTGTGAGTTGTGTTTGGGAGGCTTCTCCGGCTCTCTGCATCATCGTTACGGGGCATCCTCCTTCCCGTGGTTCTGCTCATTTGTCTTCACTAGTGACGGACAGGGCTGGAGAGACGCACCAGGGCTGCCTACAGCACTCCCTGGTTCTGACTCTTTAAGAGGATTGAGGTCTTGCTCGGGGACCAAAGAGGTATCCAGGCAGCCTTTTCTGTGAAGGTACATCAAGAATTATGCTTGCTGGAAACCAGGGCCACCAAAGGGGAAAGGGCGGGGAGGGACAAAGTCGGGGCTGGGAATTAGCAGACACATGTTACTATATATAAAATAGATAAACAGCAAGGACCTACTGTGTAGCATAGGGAGCTATGTTCAATTTCTCGTAATGAGCAGTGACAGAAAAGAATCTGAAAAAAATATATACCTCTATATATGTATAACTGAATCTCTTTGCTGCACACCTGAAACTAACATTATAAATTGACTATACTTTGATAAGGAATAAGAATTTAAAAAAACAAATAAAAGCACTGGAAGAAAACATTTTAAAAAAGAATTGTTTGTCAGCTTTAGCAAGTCTGAATATGATACCGTCAAGTTAAATTTGAATTTCAGGTAAATAAATGATTCCGTATAAATGTCAGATAATGAATGAATACATTTTAAATATAGTATGGAATAATGAATCATTTCAGATAAATTGGTGTATATTTTATGGGGCAACATTAACCATAATATCAGTATCAGTGCTCAAACGAAAAGAATTTCAGGAAGTTATCAGAGATTCATACAAATATCCATCCGTATCCATTCATCTGTCCGTCCGTCCGTCCATCCGTCCATCCATCCACCCACCTGTTCTCTTATCCATTCTTATTGAACTTCTTCTATGTACGGGACCCTCTTTGGGGGCTGAGGATACTATGATCAATAAGACCAACAAATTCCTTACTTTCAGAATGTTTACATTCTAGGGGCAAAAATGTCATCTTAAGAGTGTTTATGACAAACCCTTTAAGATAACTTTTGTGTCCAAGAATAAAGGAATGAATAAAAAAATGATAATGTGATGGCCTGTCATGGAACCATTACAGAAAGCATGGTTTTGAAGGCTATTACATAGCACAGGGGGATTGTTTCCCATATAAAGCCAAACTAAATAACAGCAGTCAGCCGAACTATGCATGAGGGGTCATGGAATTTTGTCAATTGAAATTACAAGGTGTGGGTACATGCTTGCTGACATCTAGGAGATGACCCAGTGGGACCACTATCTGAGTGCAGGAATTATGGATAACTTTTCATTAAATCTTTATACTTTTATTTTCTCATACACATCTTCTGCAAAAAGGTATGGATCATTTTTGTCTTTGAAGTTTGTTTTTTTTTTTTTTTTGAGGCTCCACAGCAACCGTGGAAAGACTAAAGATCAGAATGCTTTTTGACTCTGGAATTAATCCTCAGGACTGTCTTCAGCATGTCTTGTGACTTACCTGAGCCTCTGTGTGGATTTGAAATGAAGAGACTAAGCTGTGATTTTTTTGGGTGTGTAATTAAGAATGAAACTAAGGTTAACAAAGGTACTCATTATTTATGGAAGGGACCCTCATCACAGTCTTGTATGTCTTTATAAAATCCATCTATCAGCCTTGGATTCTTTTGTTTTATCTAGCTGTTATGTGGTCTGTACAGTTTGCTTTTAACTATTTTACTTTTAAGGTTTACTTTTAACTATTTCACTATAGAGAATGGTGTGTGTGTGTGTGTCCGTCCGTGTCTGTGTGCGTGTCCGTGTGTGTGTGTTCCTGATCCTCTAAGGGGTTGTTAGGTAATATTCAAAATACCCTAGCTGAACATACCTTTTAGGAGTGCTGGTCATCGTGGAGGGTCTATTGTAAGGCTTTTGTGGTCTGTATCTCTGGTCAGTCCTAGAGGAGCCCCTAAGGAGCCTAACATATGAAGCAATTTTTCACTGGAGAATGGAGTGGAGTTCAAGATGTGTGAGTTGGCTAGAGCTATTTAAAAACATCCTTGCCTTTGCGTGAATAGGGTGTAGGAGTCGGGTGATGCTAGGAAACTGTAAACTCTGGAGTGATGTCTGAGCCAGGTACACCAATCTGTCTGGTGTCCCAGTATTAACAGAGGCTTCTAGCAACTTGGTCCCACTAGCGTGGTTGCTAAATACTGCTGCTGGAACGTGGCTACGTCTGTTTTAAGTTAACATTTCACGGAGCGGTCCGAGCCCTGGTATGTCATTGCGCTGACAGGATCGGCTGTTTTTGTGCCTACTTGCCAAAAAATAAATATTTTTACGTGTGGCAGAATGTGGTCTGGGATTTGCTGTCTGAACCACCGAGCTCCTAGGAGCAGGGTGATGGGTGATGAGACCTGTAGTTTTTGGATGTGCTAACAGTACGATGATTTTGAACAAGTGAATTGATTCAGGTCACTTGGCATGTTAACAGTAAACTTTATTTTCAGAACCCTTTTATTGAGTTTTTAAAAATTGAATTATATAACTAAGACATATTTTAGCAAAAATTAAACAGTAAATAAGAATATAAAGTATCTCACAGCCCAACTCCTGTTCCTACTAATTAGCTGTATGATGTGTCTTTTGTTTTTTGGATAGAGCTATGTCCCCTAACCTCTTTGGGAACTTTTATGTGCAGTAATTTGTTACAAATGGATGCCAGGTTTGTAAAGTGTCACCTGAATGCCGAATATCAACAGGCAGCCGGTTCTGCCTCCCTGGAGCAAGTCGGGGGAGGCTTTGGCGAAAAGTCCTGGAAATAACTGGCTTCTCTTCCTGCTTTCATTTTGATGAGTTAATTTGTGTTTATTCACATATTGGATTTCACTTAAACACATGGAAAATTTTAAATGCCAAAGAAGGGAAAAAATATTACATAGTACACATTTTTAAATGCTAAACTCAAACCACGTGAAAGCGAGGAAGCGTTGATTTTGGAAAATCCAGTTCTAAAATTGGCAGTTAACCCTGGGTAGTCATCCTGGGGGTTAAGCCCTATAATTGCATCCAGGACTGGACCCTGTGCATAAACTGGCCCCTGTAAGGGTGGAGACGTGAGGTCAATGCTGGTGACACACAGGAACTCAGACTGGGACTCAGTTTGCTGCCTGCTGGGAGCTCAGGTAAATCATGATATTTCTGTGTGTGACTCAGTCATCACCTTCAGAGCAGGACATGTCAATCTACTTCACTTGAGGGGCAGGTTCAGCAGAACCTCTCAAGGGACTTTGTAAAGACACAGGCAGTTGTGGAGGGGGTAATGTGGCAGAGTGTCCCCGCTCTGTCAGAATCTGGGCTACAACCAGTGTGACCTTGGACAGGTCACTTATTTTCTCAGCCTTGGTTTCCTCGTCTGCAAAGTGGAGATAAGGATAAATGACCTGCCCCACAGGCGGTTGTGCATTGTAAGTATACAGTCAATTCACTCGCTCATTCTGGATGGCATTCCGAGCAGCACAAACGTGTAGGTGTGTGAGACACAGCTTCTCTCTTTGAAGAGTTTACAGTGGGAAATACAATCTGTCAATAAGCAAAGCATCGAGGCGTGAGAAGTGTTCTCCTCATTCACCTAGAGAGGAGTTTTCAGGGCAGGTGAACCCTGAGCTGGTGCTTTAAGGACATATGTCAGGTGGAGGGGGGACAGTATGTGCTCATACCTAATACAAAACCGTGCTGCAGTATTTCTGTCGCTATTGGTGGCGGTGGTATTATAATTGTTGTCTTTGACGGCTAATAGTATTCGGGGGAAACATGACAATTAAACCTAGAAAATGCCACGGAAACAACAACAGCAGAGCAAATCCAAGCTGGTTAGAGCTGTGCACCTGAGGCTACGGGGATGTTAGAGGGACAGTGACAGAACAGAGGACAGCATCTCCTGGACGCTGCCTAGGTGTGATGGAATATAAGATCTTTGACAGGACTTCCCGTTGAGTGTTCTTATAGATAAACCAATTTCTCAGACTGAATCTCATTCTTTGTTAAGGCTAAGCCATGGGGCTGGGGTTGGGGAGAAGGGGCTATGCTGTAGCTGAAGTGCTGGTCATAAATGAAGGGGAATAAGAGGAAGGCTGAACCTTTTCTGTCCCTGAAGACGGTGTGAAGAAGACACGGCTCTTCTAGACCTTGCTGCTAAGAGTGCGGTCTGTGGACCTGCGGCACCAGCAGCTCCGGGGACTTTGTGAGAAATGCGGAGCTTCAGGCCTCACCCCAGACTGGCCGAGTCAGAATCTGCATCTTAACAAGAGCCCCAAGTAATTGCTATGCATCTTCTAGTTTTAGAAGAACTGCTCTGGCTTGACTGTGTGTTAGAAGGACGTGCTATTGAAGAGCAGTGGTCTGTGTGTCCAGAAGGGCAGGAAGTAGTATTGGTGAACTCGGTCATGACGAAGATGTGCTTTGAGCCCTTTACGGGGCTCTCAGAGCCCCGCCTGCCGCCCATTACAGCAGCACTTCCTTAATCCAGGAGGTGCTCCTTAGAGAAGGAGTTGAGGAAATACTGTGCGTGATATTTGTGATGGTTAATTTTAGGTGTCAACTTTCAGGGTCAGAAAGTGCCCGGATATTAAATCAAACACTATTTTAGGGGTTTCAGTGAGAGTGTTTTTGGATGCAATTAACATTTAAATCAATAGAATGAGTTAAGCAGATTGCCCTCCCTAATGTGGGTGGGCCTCATCCAATCAGCTGAAGGCCTGACTAGAACAAAAGGGCTGATCCTCCCCCAAGTAAGGGATAATTCCTCCTGCTTCATCACTCTAGAACTGGGACATGGGCTTTTTCTTGCTTTCAGACTTGAATTGAAACATTGGCTCTTCCTTGACCTTGAGCCTACTGACCTTTGGATGAAAACTGTACCCTCAGCTGACCTGGGACACCAGCTTGCTGACTCACCTGACAGAACTCAGGTTGTCAGCCCACATAATGATATTAGCCAATTCTTTATAAGAAATATTCTCTGTGTGTATATGTGAATTTATATATACATCATATTTCCTAGTTCTCTTTCTCTGGGGAACCCTGACCAGTACAGTACTCTTGTTCGCTGCTTGGAGAATCAATGGGTGCTTCTTGCTGTTAGGGAAGCTTGTTGACTTAGTTGAAAGGAAACCAGTGACGTAAGAGCACCCAGTAACTCTTTGCTGTGATTTCGTGTATGTCTGGTTTTTCAAGGAGAAGGAGAAATAGAGTGAGCAGTTTAAGTGAGTTTAACTACTAACTTTTTGACTTTGTCCTTTCTCTAAGAGGAGCATACAGCGTGGGGGTGGGGGAGCGGGACGGCAGTGGTGGATACTTCATCTTGCTTTCCTAGGGCGGCGCCCTGCCGTAAACTTTACTTCAGGCTGTTCTCTAAGGAACCCCAGGCTTACAGGTGGGCTCAGATTGCCTATAATCATGGTGAATTTGTCTAGCTCTGTTAGTTTTTGCCTGGGAGCTAATGAGGCTATATTATTAGGTGTGTACAAATTTAGAATGATATATATTCCTGGTGGATTGAACCTTTAACACCCTGGTAATGCTTTCTCCTTAGAGTTTATTTTGTTGGATATTAATATATATTGATATATGGGGGGAGGGTGTAGCTCAAGTGGTAGAGTGCATGCTTAGCACGCATGAGGTCCTGCGTTCAATCCCCAGCACCTCCACTGAAAAATGAAGTGAATAAACATAATTACCCACCCCTACAAAAAATATATGTGTATATTGATATATCCATACCAGTCTTCTTGAACATATATTTCCAACTTTTATCTTTGTATTTCTGTACCCTTAAGATACGTGTCTTGTAACAGCAAATTTTTAAACTTTTGAAAATGACTGAAAGTTTTTTTAACTGAAACGTTGAATTCACTTATATTTAGTGTACTAAGTAATAGTTACATGTATTTCTACCACCTAATCTGTTCTCCTTTATTGTCCTGAATTTTCTATGTTCCTTTTTCTCTTTTTTTAACGGGGAGTATTGGTTAGTGTTTTAATCATTCCAATTTTGCCCCCTTAGAGATTTGTATGTTTCCATTCTTTTAGTGCTTTCACTAGAAATTATACCACCTGCGCTCGATGTGTCAAAGGCTAAGACATCATCAGCAGCTTTGTCCTCCGGCGTTCCAGATTGCATTTCCTGTTTTAACTGTGTTTGGGATTTGTTAGACACACTGAATCTGTGGATTTATGTCCTTCACCACAACAGGAGAATTCAGGGTCACTCTCTCCTTAAATGCCTCTGTGTCTTTTTTCTCTCTTTTTCTCCTGTTACCTCTGCTCCATTCTCTCCTTCTTTTTTGGAACTGTAATTAGATTAATGCTTTTCTTCTTTATCTGCCATAACATTTGTTCTTTTCTTTACATTTTCATCTTCTTGGACTCTGTGGCCTGTCTTCTGGATAATTTCTTCATATAAAATTTCCAGTTCACTAATTCTCTTCTTACTGGTGTCCAATTTGCTGTTAAACTAGTTTATTTACCTTTGATTTAAAATATTTTTTATTTCTGGAACACCCCCCCCCCCCAGCTTGGTTGTTTTAAGCCCCTTGCTCTTTATTCATTTTCAATCCTTTTACTTAATGAATATTAAATATGCTTATTTCATGTTCTAACTCTGATAATTCCATCTCTTATATTTTTGGTCTGTTTCTTCTCCCTCTTCTTTACTGGCTTAATATTTTCCTGTGAGGTTAGGATTACAGAATTCTAGGATTAGAAGAAATCATAAGAGCCTGGTCTCAGGCAAAAAACTGCATCTAAACTAGGCTAAAGCCGTTGATTTCCAGGCCTCGTGTCAGAAGACTTTTAGCATCTTGATCTAGAATTTAATTTAACTGCTCTTCCGTTCATTGTGCTGTTGGCAGCCTGAGATTCTATCATGACAAGTTAACAAAGACATGTCTAATGGAAGCTTTCCAGAAGGACATAAGGAATGTGGAATTGATGTTCCGGAGGAACTCAGGCTTAATTGCCTTCAGGGTAAACACATCGACCTCCTGTCCTGGGAGCGCAGTCTGGATGCGCATACCAGAGGAACCTTGGTGTTTTTACCACATCTAGACATTCCTGGATTTTCCCATAGCGGGTAGTCTTTCCTGCCACCTTCAGGAAGTTAACTCCCCAGAGTATAGACTGGTTCCAATAAAATCCAGTCTGGAGCGTGACCTGAATAAGCCTTAATCTCCCTTAATGGATTAAGCCAGTCCTCACGTACACATCCGTCCCAGATCGTCAGACACTGCCTGTCTTCGGCTGGGTAGCGGGGTGAGAGAAAGCAGGAGAACTTTGTACAAGATGCAAAGGACAGTCAGGTTAGGAAGCAGCACATGGGGCGGCCAGCGAGCAGGGCCAGGTGAGCGAGAAATGGAAGAGGAGGACACGTGGAGTCTGGGGAGGATGGCTAATACTTTCACAAGGTGAATATGATAAAATGTGGCTTCTCTGAATTACCGGAAGACTTTCCCTCTCCCCTCTTTATGCTATTTTTAACTTTTTATTTATATTATAACTATTTATATATCAGCCTGTTGCCCTTACTTAGATGCTAAGCCCCTCCCAGGCAGGATCACAACAATCATAGCATTAACTCAAGTTCACGTGGCCATTTCATGCTCCCGATTATTAAATACACACAAAAGACGTGGCCACGGTATTAGCTACAGCTACTGATATTCACGGTCAAGTAACTATCGCTCAGACTCTCCAACGATTGTCCCAGAGGAAAAGGAATGGAAGGGGGTGAGGTTTACTGGGGAGTGAGTGACCAATGCAATTCAATCAATTTCAACTTACCATCTTTCCCTGCACATAATAGGATTGTTACTTTTGTCCAGCTCCACTGGAAGAGGGTTTTTGAGGACATACTGTTTTGGTACACGTTTTGGGGTACTTATTCTATGTTCTCAATAAATCATGCTACAGGGACCACATCCACCACCTCAACGCTCGTCTGCTTCTGCAGCTGATTCCAGGAGAGTTCTGCATCCTGGCTGTTACCAGGTCTGATGACTCAGGTCACTGTGAACCAGAGGGGTGTCAAAGTCTCCCACTTCAAGCCTCCTTCTCACTTCCTGCCCTAAGTGACAATAATATGCCACAGTCAGTTGAAATTAATTTATCCATGTTAAAGTGATACTGGCTTAGAAGAAAGCTCCCAGACCCACTTCCTGCCAATCCAGTCTTAACCGTTCTTGGAACAAAGTAGAAACGTTGTCACTAACCTTAAAAACATCTACTTTTTCTCCATGAAGGGACAAATTTATTTGAAAAAAATGCCGGCCGTCTCTGCTTCCACATTTCCATTTTTGTCGCTGTTTATTTCAGGCCTCTGTTATCTTTTATAGGGACTCCTGCAGGAGATGCCAGATAGACCCCAGCCACCGCTTCCATTAGTTCATGTGCTGTGTTTGACCAGAGCTTGCGCCTGAACACAGCCCCAGGGAAAACCTCCAGGGGCCACGCACAGGCTCAGGCCCAGATGTCCTCGCGTGACGTTCAGTGCTCGTGGTCTCTGGGACCAGAGCCTTTCCTGACTTTTCCTCTGGGACGCCCTCATGATCCAGTGTCCCAGTCACACTTGACATCCCACCAGTTCCCCAAAATGTCATGCTCAGGTTGTGCTTCTGTGACTTTGTCCAACCTGTTTCCTCCACCTGGACTATTACTCTCTCCCCCGTTTGCCTGGTGGAAACTCATTCATGCTTTAAGGCACGACCACGTGGAATGGAATCTGTACAAGCTCTCTTATCTAACTTGATCGACTCCGGCAATGGCTGGTCAACCAAAAGAGTCAAAGAAGGAAATTAAAAAAAAAAACAAAACAAAAAACCAACCTACATAACCATTCTCACTTAACCATATCAAGAACATTCATTTGTTGACTTTTGGGTGTAAGGCGTTTGGGGTAATGGTTTCAGTGGTCAAAGTTTTCCATTGACATTCCTCATAAGCCACCGTTGGAAAGTTCTATTCTCTAAGTTTGGGTCCGTACAAAGGAACGAGAGTTTCAAGTTGCTTGAAAAGCAATCCGAATGTAGAATTCTTCTAGACTTTTGTGATTTCATCTCCCAGTTTTTTCCCCCAATTGTCTCATTCTTAATTAAACAGCATTAAAAATAAATTTCATCTAACAGTGCAAATGCACTTAGTGCCGCTGAACTGCACAGTGCACGTGGTTAGGAGGGTGCGTTAGTCCTCTTGGGCTGCAGTGACAAGCTCCCGTTTGCACGGCTTAAACAACAGGAGCCTATTTGCTCACAGTTCTGGAGGCAGGCAGTCCATGGGTAAGTTGCTGGCTAATTTGGTTTCTGGTGAAGATCCTCTTTCTGGCTTGTATTAGGTTGCCTTCTGTGTCCTCACATGGCCTTTCTGGGTGGGGGGGGGGAGGGAGAGGGAGAGAAGGCATTCTTTGGTGTCTCTTCTTTTAAGGACACTAACCCTATCATTCAGGGCCCCGCCTTACGACCTCATTAACTTTAATTCCTTTGAGGCCCCATCTCCAAATGCAGCCACATGGGGTATTAGGGCAGCAATGTATAAATTTGGGGGGATGCAAACATTGAATCCATAACAGATGGTAAATTTGACATTATGTGTATTTTAGCAGTTGGAAACAAACAAACAGAAAGAAACCACCAAATGGTTTTCTAAAGTAAAAAAAAATCAATTTGCATCCTTGAGTCTTTACAAAGCATTCAACTTAGTTTTCATGGAAACAATGCTTTCTTTCTTTCTTTTTTTTTTTGTATGTATATATTTTTAATTGAAGTATAGCCAGTTTACAATGTTGTGTCCATTTCTGGTGCACAGCACAGTGCTCCAGTCATACATGAACATACATATATTTTTTTTCATATTCTTTTTCACCCTAAGTTACTACCAGATATTGAGTATAGTTCCCTGTGCTCTACAGTATGAACTTGTTGTTTATTTTATATATAGTAGTTGTATCTGCAAATCTCAAACTCCCAGTTTACCCGCCCGCCCCCCCGGTAACCAGGAGTTTGTTTCCTGCGTCTGTGAGTCTGACAGCGCTCTCTCTGGTGCTCGTATTTCCTCACGTGATGTAAGGCTTTACTGAAATGGCCACGACGGGGTGAGAATGGCTGTAGGTGACTGGTCAGTACCCCCTGCGGTGTGGGCCTCTGGCCGTGAACTCTTGCTTGCTCTGATCAGGAGTGTGTCTCGCCAAGGACGTGAAGAGCTGTAGTCAGCCTCGCGAGCCCGTGACCTAGGGCCAGTGGAGAGCCTTCCTGCTGAACTCTTTTGCCCTCCGTGGACTGCGTGCCCCGTAGGTCCACAGACGGCTTTGCGGGCGTGTTTCCCTAACGAAGTCTTACTTTGCGCCGGAGTCTGATGTGTGGGCACCTGGCTTCCTTAATGCACTGACCTTTTTACAGAAGAATTTAATTTTTTTTTAAAATTGTGCTAGGCTTTTGCTGCGATATCGCTGTGTAACAGAGGGCTCGGAAGCCTGGGAGGCTTTGTAACGATGATCATCTATTTCTTGATCTTGGGTCAGCAGCCATCAGTGTTCTGGCTGACCATGGAACGAGAGCAGAGCTGGGAGGGTGACCTTGAGGGGCGTTCCTTCTGACCACTTGGGGGCCCAGCAGAGATCACTGTCCCCAGATTTCATGGCTTTTCCTGTAACTCCACACCTGCCATCATCTCTGGTGACAGGCAGGACACGGAGACACGAAGCCCTCCCACCGCGAGCCCTCTGCACAGGGCACAAAATGACACGCGCCGGGCCGATTTGGCCCTTTCCTTGCTGACTGGGTGCTGTCCCTGCTGCGGACACGCCACGTGCTCCTCACGCGCGCAGCCCAGAGTGACAGCAGCAGACCCACGCGTCTCTGCAGTGACGCCACTAAGGAAGACCCTCGTCACTGAAAAGAGAAGGCTACTAAAAAAGAGGAAGAGAAAGAATTCTTTACTACCTGCTTCCCCACCTGCCTAAAATGAACACCTCCCTTTTCATAAATGTGGTGAAATGCAAATACCGTGGGGGAGGCGGTTGATACACTGATTTAGCTCCTACTGAAGCCTAAGTGATACACATTTCAGAGTCTAGTTTTCCTCCATCGTGACAAATGGGAGAATGAGGCATCAGGAAACTGAAAGTTCAAAAAAAGCGACTTGTTAAAAGAGGCAGTCTGCAGTCTACATGAAGTAAGCCAGAAAGAGAAAGATACTATATGATGGCACTTATATGTGGAACCTAAAATAAAAAAGAGGACACATTTTTGCTCGGTGCAGTTGTGTCTTGCAAACAGCGACAACCATCCACTTTTGACAGTTTCAGGGAAAAATTTCAGGAACGTTGCGATGCTCATAATTTTAGAATTTAGCAAATGACTTTGGCAAAGAGGCTCCTTCAGAAGCCACGTCGTGACTGGCTCAGTCCTCAGCTTACCGCTTCACGAATCTGCTGCTGGATGACAAACCGCCCTAAAACACAGAGGCTTAAAACAAGCACCTTTATTACCTACTACAAGTCTGCGGGCTGGCTGGGCTCAGCCGGGACGTTCTCTGCTGCTCGCTGGGGGCTCACCTGGGCTGGAACGCGCCCGATGACCCCCTCGCGTGGCTGCCAGCTGGCGTCAGTGCAGAGCCCAGCTGGGGCGGGGACCACACGGCCTTAGCTCCCTCCTCCTCCTGGCATCTCCAAGGGCTGGATCCCATGTGAGAGAATGTCCCCAGAGGCCGAGGCAGAGACTTCAGAGCTCTCTCAGCCCAGCCTCGGAGAGTGGACAGCACTCCCGCCATCCCTCTCGGTGGAAGCAGGTCACAGGCCAGCGTGGGTTCAGGGGGACGGGGAACAGACGTGTTAAAACGCAAGTGCTGATTCAGGGGGTCTGGGGCACGCCTTGGGATTCTGTGTTTCCCACGAGCTCCCAGGCTGTGCGGATGCTGCTCGTCCAGGACCGCCCTTCGGGGCCGGGGGTGGGGGGGGGGGGCACCCGCGAAGCTGCTAGAACGCAGGCTGCTTTCTGCCCCGCCCCGCCCCGCCCCCCAGCCAGGGTTTCTGATTAAGCAGGTGGGGAGGGGACAGAGAAACCCTGCGCAGACTCTAAGTGTAGCTTAAAAAAATGGTTTGTGCTCACCTTGCATCGAATTCAGATTCTTAACAGTTAGCCCTAAGAGCGTCACCAGTCTTCTCCACGAGCTTTCAGACCCTGGCCCTGGCGCCCCTCGGTTTAAGTGGATTCAGCAGAGTCGTTGATCTCCCACGGAGCGCAGAACACTGTGCTGGAGGATGTGGGCGCGCGGGGGAGCCCGGCCTGCTTTCCCTCCCTGCAGAACGTGATGAATAAGATAAGTCAGGCTCAGAAACGCAGATCAGTTCATTCGGGATTTATTACCGCGAGATGTGCTAGGGGACTCGGGGATAGAAATAAAACCTATGCGATTTTTGCTGGGGAATTCAGTGACAGGTAGGATCAGGGAACAGGGGTTATGAAAGTCCTCTTTAAAGAAGGGTGGTTTTGGAAGAGTCAGAGGATGCGTTAGATTTTGCCAGGAGAGGCTGGAGGATGGGAGAAGGGAGTTACCCCGGCAGCCTTGAGCAAGAGGTAAAAGACCAGGCTGAGAGGACAGCGAACAGTCCAGGGGCGCAGGGGCAGAGGCTGGGGCCAGTGGGGGACGTGTGAGAGGGGAGGATGCAGTAAAAAAAAACCAAAAAACTGCAGGGCACTGAATCAAGGTGTGTCTTCCATCTGGAAGATGATGGGGGATCTATTGGAATATCACGGGGTAGCATGATTTGAGTCCCGCTTTAGAATTCTGGTGACCTTTTTGTAGGGTGAATTTTGAGAGATTTCAAGTGAGAGACTGGTCTGGAGGTTACTGCCCACCAGGCAGCCACGGGGGTTTTAAAACCCCGCTGGAAGCACAGCTGCGGTGAACGCGATGCTCCTGTGGGTGTGGGAACAGCTGGCAGGGCTGGGGGCGTGCAGCGTATGTTGATGACAAAAACCATGATTATGAAGGGTTTCCAGGTTACAAAATGCTTTCACGTAAATTGTCTCAGAATGGCCATGAGAGGGCGGTTGTAATATTATCCCCATTTTATAAATGTGTCAACTGAGGCTTGGCAAGACCCAGGCAGGATGTGGCAGAGGCTGGACCCAGACTCCTGGGCTCCGAGGAACAAGGCGGGAGATGGCGGCCTGGAGATGGCACCCGGGGCATGTGCACTCTTCACCCACAGAACCGTTTCCCTGGAGCCGAACCCAGTGTGTTCACTGATTCCTCGAGAATCACCAGTGGGGATTCTTAAACCATCCTCAAAAGCCTCGCACAAGATGGCCGGAAGCGCATCCCTCCATTTCGCTGTTCTCTCCGGCCCTCTTCAATGAAACTGTCTACAGGGAGGTCTTAGGGATGAAGCACGTTGATGCATTTTGGGCTAAACTTTACCTGTAGCAGGTGATCATCACTTTCCTTCCCACATCAGACTTCGCTTTTCTCCTTTCCCCACTCCCTCCTCCTCGCTCTCCCAGCTTCGTCTTAGCCCTCCTAAGGAATCTGTGTCTCTGTGTCTGCTGCCGGGAATCCTTGCAAGGGGTTGCTGCTGGTACCCAGGCTCGTCCTCAAAGTGGCCTCCGAGCCACAGCGCCATCTGGTGGCTTCCAGGGGCTGCGCCGGGGACAATGCCTCCGCGGGGGGCTGGGGTGGGGATGTCCTGGAGGAGCCCGGACCCCTTAAGAGCTCCGGCTTCTTCCCTTGTGCTAAGCTTTAAAATATTTTTTAAAAAATACGGTTGATTTTTTTTAAGAGCAGTTTTAGTTTCACAGTAAAATCGAGGGAAAAGTACAGAGATTTCCTGTCTACCTCCTGTCCTCACAAGCACAGCCCCCTCCGCCCCCCATGAACACCCTCTACCAGACCATGCGTCCGCTACAACTGGTGTACCTACATTGACATGTCACCTTCACCCGAAGTCTGTCACTTGCAGTTGGCATTAGAGGTCACTCGATGTTGTGCATTCTGTGGGTTTGGACAAGTGCATAAGGTCATGTATCCACCATCCTAATATCACACAGAGTAGCTTCAAGGTCCCAAAAAGCCTCTGTGCTCTACCTGGTCATGTCTCTCTCCATCAGTCTGACAACCACTGACCCTTTAACTGTCTCCATAGTTTTGCCTTTTCCAGAATGTCACACAGTTGGAGTCCTATAGCGTGCCATCTTTTCAGATTGGCGTCTTAAGTTTTCTCCACGTCTTTTCTTGGCTTG
The DNA here is from genome assembly GCF_036321535.1 of Camelus dromedarius. Classification (NCBI taxonomy): domain Eukaryota; kingdom Metazoa; phylum Chordata; class Mammalia; order Artiodactyla; family Camelidae; genus Camelus; species Camelus dromedarius. The sequence goes on from NC_087461.1 coordinate 3,573,288, forward strand.
ATGGGCTCATTTCTTGTTTAGTGCTGAATAACATTCCTTTGAATGCACCACAGTTTATTTATCCACTCACCTACTGAAGGACATCTCGACTGCTTCCAAGTTTTGGCAATTATGCATAAAGCTGCTATAAACATCTGTAAGCCGGTTTTTTGTGTGGACATAAGGTTGCAGCTCATTTGGGTAAATACCAAGGAGCACAATTATTGGATTGTACGGCAGGGGTGTGTTTAGTTTTGTAAGAAACTGCCAAACTGTCTTCCAAAGTGGCTGTACCGTTTTGGATCCTCTGCAGCCATGATTGAGACCACATCGTAGCAGCATTTCATGTTGCCAGTGTTCTGGACTTTGGCCACTTTAATAGGTATGTAATGGACTTCTTGATGCTTCTTAAACCATCATTTAAACCATAAAACTAGAATTCCTCGGCTCACTATTTGTGTTATTGGGGAGGAGGAAGGGAACAAGCAATGCTTTTCAAGCAAGGAATTTCTCACCTGGGGGCAATACTGACTGCGCCCTGTCAGACTCGGGGAAACTGACATTCTGCTTAGGACCTGAACTGAACTGCAAATTGCAAGGATAGAGAGGGGTTCTCCATCCTTGCAATTTGCAGAGACGTGGAAGCTGGACTTCTCTGTGCAACTTCAGTGTTCTTTACATGTAAAATCTGCCATGAGGGCTCCAATTTTCCACAGGGCTGAGCCTTCCAAGGCTGGGAGGAGAAGGGAGCGGTGTCAGTCTTTTCTCCCCAGCTAAGCCGAGCAGCTCCTCTCCGTGCTGATCCTGCTGACAGCGATGTCTGCTCTTCCCTCTCCCGACCTTCCTCCCCACCCGACCCCCATCCACCTGCTGAAGACCTACCTATTCTTTAAGGTCCAACCACAGCCTTCCCTGGGCAGCACAGCAGATTGTATTGATTTCTTTCTCAGAATCCCTGGAGCTTTTTAAATTAGAAACTTCTGTGCTTCTACTTACTTTATTCTTTCTGGAATTCTTGGTTCCTCTTTTGCTGCCTGGTGAAATTTCACTCAGCTTTAAATGCACACCCAGTACGTCACCTCCTCTGTAAAAGCTCTACCCCATCCCTTAAAAGTAGGAAAATGTGCTCTCTGTTCTAGCCCCTCAGTCGCACTGTGGTGACAGTGATGTGCTGGTAAATCACCTCAAACAAACAAACAAACAAACACCACACAACAGAAATCAAAGCAGCACTAACAAAACGCTGATCTGAAGTGGTTGCCAATTTCTGTCATGTAAATTCTCCCACGTCACTGATTTCAAGCTACATCTGTGACATTTTCTGAATGCAGAGCTGGGGAGAGATGCGTACAGTTGTTACATAGACTGTCAGAGTCTTTAGGACGTGGAGACAGTGATCACATCTGGTTGGTCCTTGGTGACTTGTGTCTGGTCCGGTGTCTGGCATACAGTGAGTGCACAGTGCATATCTCGTACTGGGTGCTTGCGATGTGAATACCCAGGTGGTCACCACATCCCTCTGTGGGGAATCTTTGCGGGGGGAGCTGTGACTGTCCTGTAGCAGTTGTTAAGCAGAGAGGGTACCCTAAAGAAAGCCACCTGCCTGCCGAGATGCAGGACAAGTGGGTTATATATGATTGTCTTTATTCTGGAGACAGGGCTAGGGGTCTGCAGACTTCCAGAGCGAGACCCTCCTACTTCTCCGCTAGTTTGCTTCTCAGGGTCTAGGATGAACATTAATCCAAAGCGTGGCTACACTGGACACTGTGGGTGCAGGGAGGTCCCACTGGCACTGTGGGAGGTTGTACAAGAGGAGGGAATGAGGGAATGCAGTGGCCACTGCTGCAAAAGTGAGCTGACTGAAAACATATTAGGCCAAACAGGCACATGAAAAGATGCTCAATATTGCTAATTATTAGATAAATGCAAATCAGAACTACAATGAGGTGTCATCTCACACAGGTCAGAATGGTCATCATTAAAAAATCTACAAATAATAAATGCTGGAGAGGGTGTGGAGAAAAAGGAACCCTCCTACACTGCTGGTGGGAATGTAATGTGGTGCAGCCACTGTGGAGGACAATATGCAGATTCCTTAAAAAACTAAAAATTGAGTTACCGTATGATCCAGCAATCCTGCTCCTGGATGTATAAATGTCCAACATTTATTGGACAACAGCAAATGACTGGATCAAGAAGATGTGGTGTATAGATACAATGGAACACTACTCAGCTATAAAAAGAATAAACTAGTGCTATTTGCAGCAACGTGGACGGACCTAGAGAGGATCGCAGTAAGTGCAGCAAGTCAGGCAGAGAAAGGCAAGTATCATATGATGTCACTTACATGTGGACTCTAAAAATAAATGATACAAATGAACTTATTTACAAACCAGAAACAGACTCACAGACATGGAAAACAAACTACGATTATCAAAGGGGAAAGGGGTGGAGGGGAGGGATAAATCAGGAGTCTGGAATTAGCAGATACACACTACTGTATATAAAATAGGAAACAACAAGGACCTACTGTACAGCACAGGGAACTATATTCAATATCTTATAATAACCTATAATGAAAAAGAATTTTAAAAAGAGTATATACATGTATATGAATAACTGAATTGTTTTGCTGTATACTTGAAACTAACACAACATTGTAAATCAACTCTACTTTAATAAGATAAAAAAAACTTATTAGGCCAGAATCAGGCTTTAGTTCTCTGTGGAGTTTGTGACTTGGTTAACCTGCAGTGCAGCTGAAAATGATATTTTTTTCACCTGAAGTCCTCGGGGGCTGGCAGGGCTGGGGGAGGAAGGGCAGCAGACCGCGCCCCACAGAGGACGTCCGCCTGGCCACTGCCCACTCTGTTCTGCCCACTCCTTTGCTTTTCTCCATCCCTGTTTGGCTTTGGCTCGGGGTTCAGGGCTGAAACTGAGGTTTCAGGATCCTTGGCGGCAGAGCAGACGTTCAACAAGGAGACGCTTCTCCCTGTGCACATGGCCTTTGTCTGAGGCTCCACTGAGGACAAGGTGGCCTCTGGCAGCTACTTTTTTCCTTCCTGGGCACTTACACTGGAAGGGACTTGGTCAGAATTGGTCACGAGGGACAAGGGGCTGCTTTGGACAAACAGCTCAAAGAGGAGGAGGCTGGACATGCTAGCAGGTGAGGTGAGAATCTGGTTCTTGTAACTTGTCATCGTGCAGAATAAACTTGACAGTCAGTGAAGCAGTGTCTGCCTCCGTTTTCCCTTTTCCCCTGAGCCCCTTTCCCTCTATCTCTGTCAACACATTTTTCTGCTCTGGCTCCAATCTTGCCTTATTTCAGAAGCCCAGTCCTCTCAAGGTGTCCCCATGAAAACTTCCTTGCTCTATCAATCATTCACATGCTAGTATGAATTTCAGCTAACGTGTTACCTCCATATGCGACACTACATTTAAAATCTCTAAGCTGGGCACTTTCTCAGGTGCTTCCCTGGAAGCAACAAGGTAAAACCCAGCCACTCGCAGATTCTCTGACCCTGTCCCTCTATAAACGCCAGGGGCAGGAAGGCACTATTTTGAGATGACTGTGTAGAATGCCTTGTTTCTTTTACATGCAGGAAGAATATGTTATTTTCCAACTTCTACTCTTCCTAACTCAAAAAAAAAGAAAGAAATCCAAACACCAGCATCTCCTTTCTTGAACATTTGAGAGTCTGAGGACTGGGAAGCTGAAATTTTAGCACAGACGTCTCTGCAGCTAGAACCAAGTTTCTAAAAATGTGCCCTGTTATATAATCCAGGGGAAGGGACGGAAAAGTACCAGCGGTGTGAAGCTGGAGACCTTCCTGCTGCTGACTCACTCAGGCAAAAGCTCTTGAATTAAGATGCATCTTAGAAAAGCCAAACAAAACCCATTCCCTCTCCAGGGCCACCCGTTCACTAGGGGAGCTGGAGTGTCTCCATTGGACAGAGCCCCCGGGGCACAGCTGTGAAAGTTTAGGAAGATTTTTCTTGTGGTCCTTGAGGCCTGTTCCCAGGGTCTTCTGTTCCCTTTCAGGTGCCAACACCATCCTGCTGTGTCCGGCCCACACCCCTTCCAGCCAGACCGCCTCCCCGGCCCCCACTGGCTGCCCCGCACAGAACTTGCCTCTTTCCTGCGCTGTGGCCTCGGGCCCTGCTCGGGATCGTACTTGCCATGTGTTGCCATTAACGAAACAGTTGGATGGATCCTTGCCATTGGGTCAGCTCACCAAGTATAGCACCTTTTTAAAAATAATGATGTTTTAGCTCAAAACAGTGCATAGGGACTTAGGCAGGATGGAACTGTTTCTCATCTCAGGAATGGTGAGCCTGCGGGGAAGATGTTTTCCGCCCAGGAGAGCCTTTTTAAGGTCCCTTGGATCACACTAACTGGCTGGCTTCTCCACCAACAGAGTTATGGGTTGGAGCCCTGGGGCAAACTTCCCCTCTTCCCAAGCCCTCTCGCTGCCCCAGGATTCCAGGGGAAAGTACCTATTTCCATAGTAGTGCCTTTTTTTTTTCACTTTTTTTAATTGAGTTATAGTCATTTTACAACATTGTGTCAAATTCCAGTGTACAGCACAATTTTTAAGTTATACATGAATATACATATATTCATTGTCACATTTTTTTTGCTATGAGCTACCACAAGATCTTGTATATATTTCCCTGTGTTATACAGTATAATCTTGTTTATCTATTCTGCATATGCCTGTCAGTATCTACAAATTTTGAAATCCCAGTCTGTCCGTTCCCACCCCCCACCCCCTTAGCAACCACCAGTTTGTATTCTGTGTCTATGAGTCTGTTTCTGTTTTGTATTTATGGTTTTTTTTTTTGTTCTTTTTTTTTTTAGATTCCACATATGAGCAATATCATATGGTCTTTTTCTTTCTCTTTCTGGCTTCTTCACTTAGGATGACATTCTCCAGGAACATCCATGTTGCTGCAAATGGCGTTATGTTGTTGGTTTTTATGGCTGAGTAGTATTCCATTGTATAAATATACCACAGCTTCCTTATCCAGTCATCTGCTGATGGACATTTAGGCTGTTTCCATGTCTTGGCTATTGTAAATAGTGCTGCTGTGAACACTGGAGTGCAGGTGTCATTTTGAAGTAGGGCTCCTTCTGGACACATGCCCAGGAGTGGGATGACTGGGTCATACGGCAAGTCTATTCCTTTTGAGGAATCTCCGTACTGGTGCCTTTGAAGGAGCTGGTTTGTCGTGTCGCTGCTCCATGACCCGGCTGGAGGGGTCTGATGGAGGCTTTAAGACACCAAATGTGACGTGGTTCCTGTTCCGCCCGGGTCTATGGGGTGGGGTGCACGGGGCCTGCATCATGAGACTGTGGGGAGGGGACACGCATTTCCAAACTGGAGCCTAAGCAGGAAGGAACGTCCTCCCCCAAAGAAATGGAAGCTGCCTCTGTTTCGACCCCAGCAGACGTCCTCCGGCTACGAGGATGTAGGACTCAGCTTCGTGGTCCCGAGTCACTGTGCGCTACCTCCCCAGCGCTGCGCGTCCCGCCGCGGCCCGCGGGAGCCGGGATGCGCGTGGCGTGCGCGCACAGCACGCGATCTTGCCATTCAGGGAGCTCCCAGTCTACAGCGGAGCAGGCCAAACCTGACACACAGGCTGGCCTGAGACGGAAAACGGTAGAAGAGAGCCAAGAAGGAAGAAAGGAAGGAGGAAGATGTGTTGCCTATTGTCTTGGAGAAACTGGGTGCCCAGCCTCCCAGCCGTGGCGCGGAGCATCATTTCCGCGTTGGAAGCCGCCCTGGGATCCTGTCCGGTCTTCAGAGCATGGAGAAGCCCGTGCCTTCCAGAACCCCTGACGCAGCCTCGGAGAGCATCGTCGGCGTCATACTGAAGGAGGGAGCCCGGGCCAGCTCCCACACTCACCAGCCACAGCGAGTCCCTCGTTCCCAAGGCAGTCGCCGTGTCGGATGGATCCGGTCAGAGCCTCGAGGGGCCAGGCGTCTGTACATAAGGTTCTCCCGGAGATCCCGGTGTGGGGGCAGCGCAGGGCTCCAGCTCCGGAAGGCGCAGCGGTCGGGGGTGAAGAGGACCACAGCGAAGGGCCGGCTCTGTAGATGGGAGGGCGGCCGGCTGGCAGGCTTGGGGCACGGATGCTCCACACGCCGAGAGACTGTTAAGAGGGCACTCGCCATTCATTTCACTCTCCTTTGCTGCGGTGACATCTGCCTGCCCTAGTCCTCTGGACTTCAAACTCTCCAGATCCCTCGCAAGTTACGGACAGAGGAGGGAGACAGAGCCGCTCAGAAAACTGTCCATTGTGGAGTCTAATGGAAAGGGTTCCTCACCTGAATTATGGCCCTTTCCCCTGATAAATTCACAGATAGTCACTCATTTTCTGTCAAGTCACACACACTGTTTTCTTAGGACATCATTCATCTATTTAAAAAAAAAAAGGTTTTCTTTCCAGAGCCTATTGGTGGATGGGTTACGTGAGTCAGTATGTATTTATTCTGGAAAGTGCATTGTCCTAGGGTTCCATTAAGCCCTGGGACCGATTTTTGCTAAATGCTGCCTTTGGCTGTTGGAAAAGGTGTCAGTTTGTGCCCAAGAAAGGCCAGAATAGAATGGAATGGAATTCCAGAGCTGGAAGGGAGCAGAGGTCATCTGGCCAAAGCCTCTTGTTTTATCAAGAAGCTGATGTCTGGAGAAGGGAGCCAGCAGCTAAGGTCACCACAGAGACGTGGGGGAGACAGGACTCCCGTCAGGTCTTCTGACCTTCGGCCCAGGGATAGTTCTGCTGTAACAGGTACCCTAGTGCCTTCCGGTTGTTAGCCATCATCCCCGAGCCTGCCTTAGACACGCTGCCGCATCGATCCCTGACCCCAAAGACACCCATCACCTCTGGCCTTTAGCCACTCAGGCTCTCTTCACGTGTGCTAATGACTACAAGCTTGTGGGCGGAAGATTTAGAAACTGTTTCTCACCCCAGAATCCCACTTGTTATAAATACAGTGTCAGGAAGTGCTTAAAATATGAGCACAGCAATTACCCATCTGCCCTGAGAGGCTGTTGATGTAACTCAGGTGACACAGTGCAGAAAAGTGCTGAAAAGTGCTGAGCGCTATGCCTCTCAATTCTGAACCGGAGGGGTTGCGGGCTTTTGAACGTTGAAGTAATAACCTTTGAAAGTAAAGTCTTTCCTGCTGCTCAGTCACAGTGAAGTGGACTCACAGGCGCCTGGCCCTGTGGGCATCTGGTCTACCTCCGTCCTCTACGCGGGAGGATGCAGACGGGTACATTTGACGTCGCACAGGCTGTTCGTGCCCGAGCAGGACTGGAAACCCATCACCCTGACCGCCCCTGTAACTCCCTCACGAGACAGCACAGCCTCCTTACAGCAACTTCACATAATGAAGCTTATCGAGGCTTACAGATCATTGCCCAAGCTGTGTACTTCGAAGTATTTTTTTAAAAGAGTGTTATATGGTTTTTGTAAACATCCCCCAAACAAGAAGTTAGAGGCTCTGGGCTTGGGGAAACCTTTGCCTTTTACAGACCATAGTTTGCATCTTATTTTCCAGATAAAATTATCGGGGCACCTGGTCTGACCGTGAGTGCTTTGCCTTTGGATGGAATACTCAGCCTGTGGCTGTGGAAGTGCTGGGTTACGGGAAGTTCTGATGTTTAGCAGCAGGGTGCTATCGTAAGACGGCCTGGACCTGGAAGGTGCGAGGCTATAATAGATTCCTACTTGAGCTGATCTTGGAAGTGACTGTGGCTGGCGCTGAGGCGAGGAGGCGTGGGGAGGGTGAGGAGAACTAAATTTTGAGCTAGGCTTTTTTAACTGTAAGGAAGTAAAACGCATTTCACTTTACTGAGAAGGGGTATCTTGGGCTAAGTGTACGCACGTGCCTCCCCAGTTTTGCCTGGTCCTACCCGTCCCACCCCGGGGTCCCCGCTGCCTGGCCAGCTGCAGCAGCTCCCGCACCCAATCCCCAGTCCCGTGCCGGTGGTCTCAGGGTGGCCCTGGCTGCTCCCCTCACATCCAGACCCAGACGAGGGGCTGCACTGTGGCGTGTGGGTTCCCAGGTGCTAACCAGGAGGACTCAGCTGGAAGTTCACACACCAAGGCGTGAGGACAGCCTTGAGGATGTGGGATGGGGAGGGGGGAGCTTAATGCCCGTGTAATGAGCTCTGACCATTGAGATGGGAGACAGGAAGCAGCTGGTACGTAAATTCCTCTTCCTCCTCTCCCCACCTCCCTGCTGCCCCCGCCCGTGGGCTCTTCTGGGCAGTGATGCCATGTGCCCTTCCCCTGAATGTCCCACACGACTGCACCACCAGCTGTGTTTTCTTTCGAGGCCCTGACTGCTGGGCAGCACACCCCGTGTGTGTATTTGCTTTCCCGCATTCTCACTTCCCTTTCCTCTCGGTCTGGCTGCCCTGGGGTTGCACCCACCTCTCCGTAAAGCACCAGCGTGTAAGATTTGCCGCAGGTTTTGTTTCCCAGGCAGCACAGGCCATATCGGGGTTTGTTGTGAAGGTGCTCAAGGTTTGTAAGGGTAACCAAGAAGCGAGGACCGCGCCACACCCAATTTCTCTTTCTAACTCAACTTGCTTGCGAACGTCCGGGTCCGCCTGGAGAGTGAACACCCTGGTTGTCTTCAACAAAGTGCATCCACGTCTCTGCGTGTGTTTACTTTGGCCTCCTCTTCTTCCCGATGAGCCCATTATTTCCATATTACTTAAGCCAGATCTCATAAGGAGCCAAACTAATTGGTTTAACCAATGACTATCACATTCATTGGACAAATATTTTGTTCTGAGTCAAGTCACTTCTTGGGTTGCTGGCCAGCTGACAGCTGGGCGACTCTTGGGTTTGTGGTTCTCTCAGATGCAAAGAACTGTCTCCTTAAATCAGACTCACAGACACGGAGAACAAACTAGTGGTACCAGTGGGGCAAGGGATGGGGGAGGGGCCGCATAGGGGTAGGGGAGGAAGCGGTACAAACTATTGGGTATAAAATAAGCTGCAAGGATGTGTTAAAGCCAATATTTTATAACAACTACAAATGGAGTATAACCTTTAAAATTGTGAATCACCATATTGTACACCTGTAAATGTATAGTATTGTCCATCACCTGTGCTTCAATTAAAATGTGTTTAAAAAATAAAGTCTGTTGGAAAAACAGAGTCAGAGGAAAGGAGAAGTTGGTATGGCTTGTTCAGTAGAAATGCCAATGAGACAAAAGAGGGGGTTTCCACTGTCACGGATGGGCTACTGGGTGCCTTTCACGGGCATGTTTGTCCTTAGCTACCCGGCCTCTCATGTAGCTCCCTCGTGGCTGTGGTTCTGTGTGTGGTCCAACCTCCCCATCCTTAGGCTCTTGGACAGTGACTGGTTATGCACTTAAGCTGTAGCTAAGGTGTGCTGTTGTGCAGGTGAGACGATCCCCTGTCCTAGTCTTCAGGAATTTGCTAGCTAATCAAGGGAAAATGTACAGACTCCAAACAATGAACCACGAAGTCTTAAGGAAGATGTTGATGTGGGGAGGGAACTTGGGGTGGGGGTTACCTGGCTTGTGAATGAAGTGGTATCCCAGAGGTAGGAAGCAACGTGGAAAAGACAACGTGGTGGAAAAGATCAAACATTGACAGGTTGAGCAATGAAGGATGATGAAGAGAACTGGTGAGGTGAGCAGCCCTGGGGCTGCATCGCCCTGAACTTCTCATTGGCAGCTCTGGGAAAGGAAGAGCTGATGGGGGTTGTGGGGGACACGGAGGAAGAGGAATCACCTGTAGATTGCTTGCTCTATGTCAGACCTCGACCCAAGGGCTTCATTTAGGTTATATATATATATATATATATATATATATATATATATACACACACACACACACACGCACACATATATATATATATGTATATATGTATTTTTTTAACTGAAGTGCACTCAGTTACAAAATGTCAATTTCTGGTGCACAGCACAGTGTCCCAGTCATGCATGTACAGACACATGTTCATTTTCATATTCTTTTTCATTAAAGGTTATTACAGGATATTGAATATAGTTCCCTGTGCTAGACAGAACAAATTTTTAAAATCTGTTTTTATATACACTGGCTAACATTTGCAGATCTCAAGCTCCTAAACGCATCCCTTCCCACCCCTCTTCCCCCGTCACCGTAAGATTGTTCACTATGTCTGCGGGTTGGATTCTTTTATTTAACGATCATAGCAACCTGGTGAGGTTTCACAGAGGAGGAAATGGAGATATTAAGAGGGGAAGTAATTTGCCTAAAGTCCCATAGCTCGGGGATGGGGGACAGGGTTAGGATTCAGACTTTCTTGAGCTGGACCACCTGCTCTCCCCTCCCCAGTCTCCAAAGGTGGGAAGACTTGACAGGTGTTGAAAAGAACTCCCAGGTCACACTCGGATGTGTTTTTGGTAAACACTTTCACGGTCTCCTCTCTCCTGAAGGCTGTTACCTTTCTGTTTAGAAACACAAGTCAGAGGTGACAATGGCACTGGCCACTTTACCGCTCTCAGTGAATCTGCTGGTCCTCACAGTCTTGCACAAGGAGGACCTGAAGTTGCATGTTTTGTATCAGCTTTGCATTTAGAGTCCCATTCATCTGTTCAATCATCCAACACACACTTATTGAGCACCTTCTGTATACCAGGTTCTATGATGACCTTGTACTGGGCCCTAAAGTTACAATAGTGAACGAGGCAGGCAAGATTCCTACCCTCCTGGGCGCCCAGAGAGGTGCCATGGGAGCCACCGGCCACATCTGGCTGCTGGGCCCCTGGTATGTGGGGAGTCCCTGCTGAGATGTGCCAGAGTATACAGTAGGCACCACCGTCAGCACCAAAATAAAAGGTACAGGCTCTCATCAGTGCTGCTCTGCATTGATTGCCTGTCAGGCCAAGAGCATATTGGACGTAATGGGTCAAATAGCACGTGTTGCTAAAATTTATGTTGTTTGTTCTTTTCACTTTTTTAAACGTGATTACTAGAAAGTTTAAGATCCTATATGTGGATCGTGTTATATTTCTACTGAACAACACTGTTCTGGGGAGAAAACGGGGCCCTGGGCGAGCAGTGGGAGCAAAACGTGCTCCCGGGGCCGGAGGCACAGTCGCGTCCACTCTGGACGGCCAAGGAAGGACGTGTGGAAAGGCACTTGTGTCTCTGGCAAATGGTAGGTTTTGTTATTTTCAGTGTCATTCCTACGGGCGGCAATCTCACTTGTGCAGCTCGTTTAAGGGATTAAGTGCCCCTTTGTCTGACCGCTGGACTCGGGCACGGATGATGATTAGGTTAGCTCAGCCCTTGTGCTCTGAAGGCCTGGCTGCATTTTGAGGATAAGCTGTCAATGAGGTGTGTGTGTGTGTGTGTGTTAAAGGGGCAGTGCTTTGTGTTAATAGTGAGAGTTAACATTCACGGAGAATTTACTGCGTGCCTGAGATATTCTTTGTTTCCTTGGGGAGGGCATCTCAAGCTGGTGGCAGACATGATTGATTTAATAGCAAACAGAGTGCAGTTTCAGCCAACAGAGGGAAAACAAGGGGAGGTGCTCCTGTGGCCTGGGAGGCACGACCCGACCACCACCCAGGGCACACTGAGGCTGCAGTCGGAGGTGGTCCAGGGTGGAGGGCGGTCACACTTGCAGCCTGTACCACCTCTCGGCATCAGACCTCCTGGGAGAGGGGCAGTGGGAGGCCTAAGCCAGGGAGGCAGGGGCAGTGCCACTCTCTTCCTGTCAAAAGTTGTTAAGACAGTCGTCTCCAAAACTCAAAATATCCAGCCAGGAGTCCTACCAATGAACACAGATCGGTTTTATGTTTGACTAATTTCTCTGGGTTCTCCAGAGAAACAGAAGCAGGTCAGATACAAACACATACAAACACCCATGTATTTGTATTTAAATATAGAGAGACTGTGAGAGAGATTTATTGTGAAGAATTGGCTCACACGATTAGGGAGGCTGAGGTCAACGGATCTGCAAGCTGGAGATCCAGGGAGGCTGGCGATGTGACTTGGTCCGAGTCTGACGGTCTGAGGGCCAGGGAAGCTGATGGCCTAACTCCCAGTCCGGGGACCAGAGAGGATGAGATGAGAGGTCCCAGCTCAAACAGCGAGGCTGGGGAAAAGGGTGAATTCCTCTTCCCCCCTCTTTCGTCCTGCTCAGGCCCCCCACAGGTGGGCTGACACCCCCACACGGGGGAGGACCCTCTACGTTGTAGAGCCCACAGATTCGAATGCTAAGCCCCCAGACACACCCAGAAGCCCTGTTTAATCCGGGTGCCCTGTGGCTGGTCACGAGGACACGTGGAATTAACCTTCGCAAGCGCTCAGGGCTGTCACTCACTCACTCACTCATTCGTCCAGTACTTACTGGGAGCCTGTTGTGTTCCAGGCACTGAGTGTGACGTTCGGGAATCAGTGAGGAGCAAAAGCAGACACTGGCTGCCCCTGGGGCTGGTGGCTCAGAGGGGCAGGCGATGTTAATCAGATAATTGGAAAGGCTGCGGATTAGAGAGATGGTCTCTAAAATTAAGTCGTTCTCCGCAGTCTTGGGCCTCGTAACTCATAAAGAGGAGAGTCACCAATTCCTGGCAGTCCAAGGGCTCCGGTTACCAGGACTTTGCCGGCTGGCTGGGGAGGCTCCTTGGTTCGGCTTGGTCAACAGCCTCACACCGAGCCAAGGTCCAGTCCCGTTAGCCTGGTGGCTCCTTCCTCCACCCCAGCCCCCCTCCCTCGTCCTGGTTTGTTGTTTGTTTGTTTTGGGGGGCGGATTCCGTCTTCAGCGATGAGCAGGGCTTCCTGTCACACTGCGGGGCTGATCACTGGCCTCTCCTTGGGGTGCACCTGGCTCTGCCTGCTGCCCACGTGGAGCCAGACGCTCACAGCCACAGCCACACGCAGGGCGGGGTGGGCTTCTGAGCCCAGGGCCCCCCTCACCCCCGCGCTCCCAGCACCACCAGGGCCTCTCGGGTGGATTGTGGCTCCTTTGTTTACAGAGCAGGCGCCTTCCCTGTGTCAGGCACCGGCCGGAGGCCGAGGCTCCGCACATCCAGCCGTGGGGCTTCCTGTTTCATTAGGTAGAAGGAAAAGGTGGAAAGGCCCCCCCCGCCACCATACACACACATATATACACACACACATATATACACACATACACACATATAGACACACATATATGCATATACACACATATACACAACACACATATACATATACACACATACACACATATACACAATACATATACACACATATACACAACACGCATATATACACACATGCACATATATACACAACATACATATACACACAACATATACACATACACAGATATACACACTGATACACACATGCACACATACATACACATACACACATATAGGCACACATACACACAAAACACATATACACATAATACACACATATACACATAACATACATACATATACACACATAACATCTATACATACATACACACACACACATTAACCCCCCTCATCCATTTATTTCTCTAGTTCCCCTCGATACTGACATGCAGGGAGAAGCGAGCCCCCAGAACACAGGAGAAAGGAGCTGCCTCTGCCCCCGCGCAGGACTGTTAAAACCTGGTTAGTGTATCTGTGAAGGTGCCTTTCTGCTAGTCCTTTGGTGGTCGGTGGGCTTTGGCACAGACCTGAGTGATGCTGACTTTGACACCCTAGTCCTTCCCCGTCTGCCTCCGTGTCTCACATCTGGAGGCCTGGTCTCCAGAGAAGATGCACTGTGTCCCCACACTCTGCTGGTTCACAGGGCAAACCGCACACCATGGATGGCTGGGGGCCCTGAGCTAGACCACTCACTTTTCTGACTTGCCACTTGTCTCCTGGAGTAGCGGGGGCAGGAATTATGTCACACACACCTGAAAACGCAGGAGGGACCTGCCTCGCCATCTGTCAGCTCCAGTGAGCCTTCCCACCCCTCGTTCTGGCCATAAACACGGCTTGCGGCCCGGTGGTGGTGTGTAATCACACACGGGTTGTAAATACACGCACCGGATTGTTGCGCCTGGAACACACACTGGACACTCTGTCGAGCCTGTTGAATTAAATGACGCCAGCACCACCGCTGACCGAGGAAAGAGGAAGTTACAACCGAGAAGCCAGCGGGAGGAGAACCCATGTTGCGGCCAGGAACCCGGGCAATGCGATCACCTGTCTTCTCAAAAACAAGCGATGTGCATGTCAGAACAAGATTGGTCAAATACGTGGGACATTTTTTTCCCTCCAGAAACACCCCTTTCGTGCCTTCTTTTCATGACTATTTCCTGAAGGTCCCCCGTGCGGCAGGGCAGTGTTGCTGTCAGTGTCCCCGCGCCCCTGAGGTCCTGGCTGGCAGCGCACTGCTGAGTATGTTTTTCAGAAGTCATCCTTCTGTTTCTCCTGGTCCCACTTTTTAAAAAAGCTATCACGACAGGCCTGAAAAACCACTGTAATGTTTCCTTCATTCTCTCCATCAGTAAGATGCATGCAGATGTAACGGGCTCCCCAAGCAGTAAGACCTTCCAGATCCAGGGACAAAAAAAATTAGTGGGTATTAAACCTGCTCGATATCAAAGAGCTATCGATAGTGATGTCACTTCTGCTCTGGGAATGTGTTATTATCACACGTCAGTGGACAGTACGTTAAAAAATCATCACTGAGCATGGAGCTCCCACATCAGTTCTCCTTACCATTAACTAGACCTTAGCACCTTAGCTAAAAACATGTCTTTTTTTTCCCCTCAAGATATTTTTCGAACAACCTTTATGGACCTCTAATTCACATGCCACAAAATGTACTCCTTTTAAAGTATAAAATGCATTTTTGGGGGATGCATTTACAGAGTTGTGCAACCACCACCATCACCTAATTTTAGAACATTTCCGTCGCCCTCGGAAGAACCTCTGAATGCATTTGTGGTCACTCCTCTTTCCCCCAGTCCCCAGCCCTAGGCAACCTCTCATGTATCACCGACTACAGATTTGCTCAGGCTGGACATCTCATAGGAATGGAGTCATATAATAACTGGTCTTTTGTGACTGACGTCTTCCACTTGGCATAGTGTTTTGGAGTTTCACTGACACTCTAGCGTGTGTCAATGCTTCATTCCTTTCTATTGCTGAATCCATTGTGCGGATGGACCATGTGGTATATCCATTCATCTGTGGATGACCTTTTGGGTGGTTTACACTTTTTGGTTATTATGGACAATGCTCTGTGTACAAACCTTTGTGTGGACATATGTTTTCATTCCTTTTGGGCAGCTACCTTTGAGAGGAATCGAGCCATTTGGTAACCCTGTGTTTAACCTTTAACTGCCAAACTGTTTTACAAAGTGACTGTACCATCTTAAATTCTTATTAGCAGTGTCTGATAATTCTAATTTCTCCACATCCTTGCCAACACTTGTGATTGTCCATCTTTTTAATTTCAGCCACTCAAGTGGGTGCAAAGTGGCATCTCACTGTGGTTCCCCTACGACTGGGCATCTTCCCCCTGCTTACTGACTCTGTGTATATTTTTTTTAGAGAACTGTCTATTCAAATCCTTCACCCATTTTAAAATTAGGTTATTTGTCTTTTCTTGTTGAGTCATAAGGGTTATTTGTATCTTCTGGATACTGGGCTTTTATTGGATATATGATTTGCAAATATTTGCTCCAAGTCTGCTGGTTGCTTTTTCTTTTTTCTTTTTTTTTTTTTTTGTACTTTGTTGATAATATTTGAATTGTAAACATTTTTAATTTTGAAGTCCAATTTATCAATTTTTTTCTTTCATCATCTGTGTTTTTGGTGTCATGTCTAAGAAATGATTGCCTAACCCAAGGTCATGAAGATGTATTCCCAAATTCTTTTCCAAATTTTAGCTTTCTTTCTTTCATTTGGGTCTGTGATCCATTAATTTTTGTGTATGATGTGAGGCAGGGCCACAGGTTCATTCTTTTGCATGTTGATATCCAGTTGTTCCCAACACCAATTATTGAAAGGACTGTTCTTTCTGCATTGAATTACTTTGACATCTTTGTTGAAAATCAGTGACCACTAGTGAATTCTCTGTTCTGTTCCATTGATCTGTATGTCTCTCCAGATGTTAGCACATTCGTGCTGTTTGATTATGGCATCTATGCAGTAAGTTTTGAGATGAGGGAATGTAAGTCCTCTAATGTCATAGTTCTTCAAAAAATGATGCCTGTTTTGAAACAACAAATACCCATACAGTTTGGGTATTTGTAGATGCTTTTCGATTTTGAAAGATTTGGAAAAATCAGTTGATATTCTTTCTTTAGTGGAGGTCAGAAGCTTTGCATGCCCCACTGTCCAGCAGTAAGAACACTGCACATAATGTGTTTTCTCATACATCTGTAATGGCATGGGAGTTAGCCCTTGGCTGGTTGTGAAGATCTTCTTAAGGAGCCTTATTTCAGAAGTTTGATTTGTTCCACAGATGTTTACTCAGCAGCTCCCATGCGTTGTGGGCTGTGCTTGAAGCTGGGGAAAGACAGATAAATGGGGCTCAATTCCTGCATTCAAAATGCCCACAGCCTGGCAAGGAACTGGTCAGAATTTTAGCGCTGACTTTCTGGAGATGGTCAACTTGAACTCTGTCACTTTATAGGTTTGAAAAGGAAGCCTAGAGAAAGATTTGTGCGAAAGCTGTGGTGTCCACATGAGTAAACAGCTGTGAACACCGTGCTTTGCACATAACAGGCCCTCAAGAAATAAACGCCACGGTTTGCTCACTGGATGGTGCGAAGGCTGGTGGCCGGGCCAGCTCACCGTGCAGGCACAGACTCAGAAGGCTGACAAAGCGCTCCAGCCCCTCTGGGGGTGACTTTCGCATTTGAAGGTTCCTTTGTGCTCTCTGCCTGGCCCTGGGCTGTTGAAGGTTCGCCTGGCAGCCAGCTTTGCCTTGCAGGCTGCACTTTTCCTTTCTTTCTTTTTTGGCCCAGGGTGTCTCGAGACAGGTTGAATAACCACCCTGGAGTCCTGCCAGAGTCACAAGACGAGGAAGGGCAAGGAGCACAGCAGGAGACAGAGAGCAGGGTGGGGAGCGGGTGGGGGGGGTGCGGAGGCGGTTGGGCATCATGTGATTTCAGTGGCTCAGCCCTGCTTAGGGGCCAGGATGAGTTTAGCCATCGAGACTTTCCGAAAGCCTGGCCCTTCCCCTTGGGGTCGTTTGCTTCCTCCTGTCTGGTGGGTTTGTTTGGCCATTTCCCCAAACTCAGCAGCACGGAGTTCTCTAGGCAGAGGCTTCATCCGTGCTGGGCAGGCAGGCAGTTCCAGGGGCCCCACGTGCAGTGCGAACTCAGCTCTGACCCAGACCAAGTCATCAGTGGTGGCCAGTGTCTGGCATGAATGGAAGCGAGTTGAAAGGATGAGCTGACTTTGCGTGCTCCTCTCTGCCACTTAATGGAGGAAATGAATTTGAATGCAGAGCAGGGTTACGTGCACATCAGAACTGAGAGAGAAAACAGCGTCGAAGTCAAAAGCAGGAACTGCAGACAGAGGGCCTCAGGTGGAATTGTGGCCGCACACATGACATTTCTGTGCCCAAACGTTCCTATCCAACACATGCAGTATCTCTTTCTTTTATCCACAGCACTATTACCTTTTAGTAGGCATGCAATATATTTATTTATTACATTTATTGTTTACTTCCTGTCTTTCTCCTCTCCCACCCTTCAAGGACAGGAATCTTTGCTTTTGTGGTTTTTGGTATATCCTCAGAATCTAGAAGACTGAGACATAGTAGGTACTCAAAAATATTTGCTGAATATGGTTAATAATAGTACCAACCTCCCCTGGATTGTTAGGAAGTATATGAGTTAATACTATTATACGTTCAGGGTGGTACCCACCGCATAGTAAGTGCCACATTAGCAGAGTGACCATGTGTCCCATGTCCAGCTGGCCCAGGACATCCTGCCGTTGACGTGTTTCCTGGAACAGTGCCACTAACAGTGCTCTACTTCAGTAAGAAGAACAAAGACTTGTTTTTGATATTAAACTATATGGTTTTTCTACGTATAAGTGTTTTTACTCATTTAAGACGTTTTAAAAAAATGAGCTACTATTTTACAGGTACCATGTTAGATTCTAAGAGTCGCAGCCATGGTTTCTTCCCTTCTAGAACCTTCCTTCTGTGGACTGTCACTGGGGAACTTTACGAACATGATTAAGTAGACAACCTCATGCTTGAACACATGGGTAATAATAATAATTGGATTTACCTCCATGTCATTCTTTGCTGTTTTAGGAAGAAGTTTTTCGTTTATTAGTTCTTACATCAACCCACCAAGGCTTTTTACTGATGAAAACCTGGGGCTCTGAGGAGACAAACAACTTGGAGAAGTTTGCACAGGTGGAGAGTGTGGGTCCCGGGCTCTGATTCCTACCCATTTTCCCACTGAGTCACATCGGCTGCTGAGAGGGTTGACCAGAAGACCTGACAGCCCTTTTGTGAGATGGACTCATTAATTCTGCATTGCTTTCTGATATGCAGCTTTCTTCTTATTAATTCTTTAAAAATATATAGATTACACTGATTAAAGCTGGGATACATATTTTGAATTAAGGACAAGGCAGAAGAACAGATTCTTCCGACTTTGAATCTTGCCTGATCAGTGAAGGACATCCATTGTCCCGTCAGGTCTAAGATAAGACTGTCCTGTGTGTGGCGGCGGCAGCTGCAGCTTTTCTACGTTCCTCTGCCTCCCTCTAGAGACTCCAGTCCAGCATTGCTGTCATATATTTTATATACTATTACATATGTACATATAAAACAGCAACATGTAATATAATAGTAATATGTATTATATACATGTATAATAAAATGGTCATGTAAATACACATGTATTTTCTGCAGCAGGGAGTTAGTGCAAAAACACAGAAGCTACCAGATAAAGCCAAGGCTTTATCCCTGCTTCTGTCCTGTCCACACTCGTGCCTGGTGCGTGGGAAACTCTGTAGCAAGTACCAAGGACACAAAGATAAAAGCCTGACGCAGGCTTGTTTTGTGTATCCTCTTTTCCCACTTAGCACACTTGGGCAACCCCTTTTTGTACTGGGAAAAATAAAAACCAAAAAACCAAAAACCCCAAATCCAAAACCAAACCAAACGAAAAAACAAACAAACAGGATTTAAAATATCAAACCACTTGTTCCATTTCTGATCTTTCTCATAGAAGGTTAAGGGCGGTGTTGCCCTGGAAACTCCATCAGGGGCTGGGACAGGTTTTTATTCTGCGTCTGCACATTATCTCCTCACCACTGTCATCCTTTCCTTCCCTCCTCCCTGCCCCTTCCTGTCCTCTGTCCCCCCGCCCCATCCTCTTCTATTCCTTCACTAATGCTTTTGTATTTCGTCTTTGCTCTGCTCTGCCAACCAACATTCTAGGCAAGGAAGCCAGGGACACCACTGGCAAGGCTCAGCCCTGAGGGCTGCTCTCTCGCCTAAAGAGATCACTCACCTCTGGGCTAGAACATTTTGTTTCCAGTAATTTGCGGATGGTAAATACTCAGAGGCAGGGCAGGGCAGGAGTCAGACTTCTTAATGACACTGTCATCAAACAAACATTAAGGAATCTGCTACCAGACCCGGAGTCAGAGCAAGACAGGACTGTTGTGTGGGTGATGTCTTCGACTTGGAAACCGGGAAAAAGCGGTTCTAGCATGCTCTCTTTACAGCAGGATCCAAGTGGCTTGTTCTACCATTTACTCCCCAGGGTCTAGCTTAGCATCCAGGCCTCCATCACTGCTCTGCTGCCCCAGTGTCACTGGACCAGGAGTCCCTGGGTCTCTCCCAGCTTACGGCTGCCGGTGGTGGATCTCAGATGAGATGTTTGATGGCCACAGGAGCGACGCTTCTCCCCAGGGTAGGAGCTTGAGGGAACTTGGAAAGGTATAGGGACGTCTCATATAGAATGCTGCGAGATTGTTCTCTGTGCACCTCATACTATCGGCCCCGAACTCACAGTACTGCAACCCACTGTTCCTGAAGCTACAGGGCTTGAATTACGTGGATTTATTTTTGTGTCCCCCATGCCTGGGATGTGGTTGAGCTCATTTATTGCTTATTTCAAGAATGAAGGGATGAATGAGGGGAGGGTAGAGCTCAGTGGTAAAGTGCATGCTTAGCATGCATGAGGTCCTGGGTTCAATCCCCAGAACCTCCATTAAAAAAATGAAAAAAAAAAGTTAAGAAAATAAATTTAAAAAGAAAGAATGAATGCTTGAATCAATGAGTAGTAATTAGCCTGAGCCATACTTTGTTCTTAAAATCGGATGCATGCATATTTATTTTTTCCTGATTCCAGTTTCTAGATCAACAGATATGTGTGCTGTGAAGGCTTCTGAGGAAGGTCTTCATGATTTTATAATCTTCATGATGAGAAATAGGAAGAAAAGACAGAAGATACTAGGCTACAAAGGCAAGGGGTAAAAAACCCAAAGACAAACTTTCTAATAAAAGCCACCCAGAGATCTGATAGCCGAGAGACAGTCTCCAACCATCACGGCCACAGTTTTAGCAATAAAAGTAAAAGACACAGAATTCGACCTTTTCCTGACCGAGGTTAGTTAAAGGCAAAATCTGCACCATCATTAGGGGGAGAGCGTGATCGTGTGAGGAAAACGGAGGCAGGCAGAGGCTAGAGGACTTGCTCAAGTTCTCACATAACGTTTAGGTTAAAAATTCCCTTTGCTGCCAAACTCCTTGACAGTGGACCCATTTTCTCTGTTTATCCTCGGATAATGAGCGGATCTGCTTGTTCTGGCAGTGGTTTTCCTCCTGGCAAATCGGTGGCTGAAGGCGACTCTACGTTTGGTCTTTTCTCCACTGGACTTTCAGGGGCTGTTCCTGACCGTGTCCTGCCCCCTCCCTCCCGGCTGCACGCCCCAGACGCCGGCCTCGCTTGCCCTCTTTCTGGCGGGTCTTCCAGGGACATATGGATAACCGCCTCAGTGTTGATTACCGCGTGCGATGGGCGTCTCAGCCAGGGCGCTCGAAGCCCCAACAAAACCTTTCTGATCTAGGATGTTAAGGAAACTCTCTGCAGGTGGTGACCATCCTGGGACGTACACACGTGGTCGAGTCACTGCGCTGCGCAACTAACAGGGATACAGTGTTGCAGGTCAGTTATACTTCAGAAGGAAAAAACAGCAACAACAAGAGAGACTTTCAACAGTAAAACGTGAAGCCAGGTGGGTGGGAAGGCGGCAACTGTGGAAGAGGGAGTCTGTTTGGTGTCTTCTAAACCACTCCCAGGGGATGACTCAGGTTTTCATCCTGCTTTTTTCCAAAAGGACATTCAAGTGCTTCTGGATGTGGGGTTGGGGGTGGGGTGGGGGCGCTGGACCGCTCCTCCCGGAGGCACCAGGCTCTGAACTGAGGTTGCAGGGGGACCAGCTACTCCCCGAAACCGCCCGTGTTGTCCCCCGAGCCCCTGGGAGCCGTGACGGCCCCAGCACCTAGGGATCTGTTGCCACGGAGACCCCCTGGCTGGAGTGATGACCTCAGTCCGGAGGCGCCACGCCGGGCACGGCTGCACAGGGCCTGCGCGGCCAGGGTCCGTCCCCGAGGGCAGCTTGGCCGTTTGTTTTGGGCCTGTTTCGTAACCAACGCCGTTCACATTTTATCAAAGGGGAGAAAAAGCGTAATAACGGCTCTACCCTTTGAAACTGAGATTGGCTTGTACAACAGGGAAGTGCCAAGTGCCAGGTGGAGCTAAAATGCACAACATTTTAGAAGGTTCTTGATCTAGAATTAATTTACGTTAGAACTGGAAGGACCTTGGAAGAGACGGACACCAAAAGTCATCCTAAGATGGTTCTTCTAAGAGGCGGAATTGTGTTCTGGTCCAGGCTCTGTCAGCCGCTCCCCAGGTTACTTTTGTTCGGCTCTGAAAGGAACAGTTCGCACAGCGTGGGCTCCGCGTTCTTTTCCGCTGGAATCTTAGACGCGTCCAGAGTTTGACTGTAATGTTGACGTTAAGTCGCCCCCTAGCGGCTAACGTTATAACTGCCGATTATATCAACATGGAATTTCTAGATGCCGTAAGAAATCTAAATTCTACAAAAACAGAGCGATTACCCTTTTAAAGGAAATAACACAGATACAACAGTTGGCATCCGAGACCTCAGTAGATGGTGGGGATTACTTCCATGCACAGCCTGTCCTCAGGTGCTCCAGGGGAACTCCTCACACGTGTGAAAAGAAACCTTGACACGTGTTGACTGCAATATTGGAACAGCAAAAATTAGAAACGGCCTAAATGTCTGTCAGTATGGACATGAACTGTAAAACATTAAAAACCCTCTAAGCACGCTGACCTTCAGGCAGCCTTATTTAAATCCGGCAAGATATACATCTAAATTCTCGGTTAACACGTGAGGTTATAAAATTCCTGTGGTTGGTGCTGTGTTGTTGGTCACATATTTTGGTTCCTTTTAAAATTTTAAAAATATCGTACACATCACAAAGAGTGTAGAAACTGCAAATGTGCAGTTTAGAGAAGAATAACAAAATAAATCTCCATACATCCACCAAAAAGGCCACACACTGGGATTAACTGACATCTTTTAAGTCTTGTTAAGTCTATGGCTTTATCTCCCCTTCCCCACCTGCCTTTTCCTTGCAATTTATTGAATGAAACCTTTGTTTTGTAGGACCACCCACTGTGGACCGCACTATGACATTCCTGAGTGCACTTTGATAGATTATTCTATGTTCTGTATTTCCTAGAAATCAGTACTTGGATGTAGAGGTTTCACCAGACTCACATTTGATTTATTTATTTGTTTTCGGCAAAGCTGCTTAGCGACAGTGCTCTGTTCTTTCGCGAGGCAGGTAAAATCTGATTGTCTTTCCGTTAGGTGTTAGGGGCTGCGGATGCTTACTTAACACTTAGGTCTATTAATTTATTAGGAATTATTATTTATTCGAATGTTTATGGGTATTTAGATTGTTTCCAGGTTTTTGCTGCTCTGAATAATATTGCTGCACATATTCCTGTTTTTTAAATAATATATATTGTATATAATATATACATATAATTATAAGTATACAATAAAATGTATATACATATACGATACAAATACATACACAATAAAACATAAAATAATACATATACAATAATGTATATAATATATACACATAATATTATGTATATTCTTAGCTATTCTTGTAAGACATATTCTTATGCTTTTGTGTTAGTAACTTGAGCAAGAATTTCTCCAGAAACGGACTGGCTGAGTCCGAGGCATATGCAGGTTTAACTTTACAGTCAAACTGAACTGCTTTCCAAAGCAGTTGTTCTAGTGTACACCCCCGTCAACAGCGGGCCAGCAGAGGTCTTGCGGCTTTTCTGTCTTGTCCAACTTGAGTTTTGTGCCTCTGGTGGGTGTGTAACGGTGTTCCGTCGTGGTCTTCGTTTTCACAGTAATGGAGAGGGGGGTAAAAGGAAATTAGCGCAAGGGTTTGAAGCGACCAAGGATGTCTCACCATCTAGTCTGAGATGGTGGACAGAGGACTTACGGAAGAAAGATTAAATCCAGATGTTTGTTGCTTCTCAGAGCCTCATAAAACAGGGCTTAGTACTGGTATTCCCCGCCCCTCCCTTGAAGTTGCAGCAGTTATTTCTTGTTCGTTTTACATGTGTTTTCTGGAATTTCTGATTGGCATCCCATTTCAGCAATTCCTGAAAGAACTTTCAAACACCACAGCTTTGATTCCTATAACATGTTCTCCTCCATTTGGGTTAGAGTGAGCCGGCCCGCGGAAGGGCACTCCCCAGCCTGCAGCGTGGAGGGGACAGCGTAGCAAGCACGCCGGTGCGCCGCACAGCTGTGCCGGTCATGGACGGGGAGAAGCAGCCAGGATTAAGGCAGCAGACCAGATGGGTTCCTTTGTTCATGCAATTGCTCCAATGGCAAAATGACAAGGCTTGTAAATGTAGAAAGGTCAGTGCATCATGCTTTTGGTGAAATGTGTTAAAAAGCTGATTGATACCATGACAAACACAAAACCTGAGACCTCGTTTAACCTCGGACTGCCTTCCATAGGAAACGTCCAGCAGGAACGCCTTAGCTGTCGGGGAAGAGGTTCTGGGGCGGAGCACAAGCCAGGTCTTTACCACATTTTGGGTTCTCACTCCTCAGTAAATGTCTTCATGTATTGATTGATTGATTTTGAGATGATTTACAACGTGTTCTAATTAAGGGATATTTATGGGACGATTTAACACGTTACCACCTTGGCAGGATGTGCACTTTTAAAGTGACTTAAATCCTTAAGCAAAGGAACTAGGCGCCCAAATTGGAATTTCAAGTGCCAGCGACCACGCCTGGTTCTCTGGCTGGGACTCTGCATGACACTGGCCGAGAGAGGCCTACAAGAAAATACTTTTGTCTTCAATGCCTGTTGCCTTCTCAGTAGGAAATCTAGGGCAGAGGGTGGAGCTTTATTTCTAGGTCAACAGCTGCCAGGGTTGACCCCAAACAGCTTCACAGC
This sequence comes from Camelus dromedarius, assembly GCF_036321535.1. NCBI lineage: Eukaryota > Metazoa > Chordata > Mammalia > Artiodactyla > Camelidae > Camelus > Camelus dromedarius. The sequence continues at coordinate 3,597,814 of NC_087461.1, forward strand.
CAGGGTTGTAAGAAGCAGTGGTGTTTGGAAATGCAGAAGGGCATTCTTGCTTTTTCAAAATGGCCCCGGGGGTGTGGGTCGTGGGCATTACTGGCGTTTAGTGCTTGGGGGCTGGGGGGCAGAATGTCTCACAGTGAGTTGAGCTGTTCCACCCAGCAAATAATGGTTCTTCCCCAAACACCAATCACTCCCTTTGAGAAAAATTACAGACGTCTTAGAGGGAATAAATGCTTTGGTCTTTGTGTTTTATAGAAAACCCAAAAGTTTTTAGGCAATAAGTACTTTTTTTAGCTTTTAATGAGAGAGGAGTTTGAGTTCATAGCCCAGCTCGATTCTTTAATAGTGATGTGACCTTGGGCTCGTGACGGCCTTTCCACACTTCAATCTCTCATCAGTTAATGGAGGGTAATCTTAGTATCTATCTGATGTAGCTGTTGTGACGACTACATGAATGAGTGCCTTTAAAGCACAGAGAAAGTCCCCCGGCCCATACCGGGCACTCAGATACGTGAGCTGTGACGATGCTGACTCTCATCACTCTTGGGAAAACTTGCCGCCGCCCAGCAGTTCCTGCAGACTCATCGCTCGGACATGGGGAATCTCCAGGAGAGGAGAGCCCTGTTCTCCAGAGGGCGAGGCAAACTCCTGCGGCGCCGAGTCACCGCAAAAAAGACAAAAGGGGTCGTTGTGAGACAGTCGGGGGACATCGTAAACAAGCAAAACTGACTTCCTGATTTTGTCTGGGGATTGGCGAGTTCTAGTCCTTGGGGACGTGGTGCTCGGCAAGTAAACCATATATTGGAACATGCGTGTGTTTTCACGTTGGCTAGGACTGCCTTCCTGTGGCGGAGCCAGGTAGCTGCAGCACAGCCATTATGGCCGGCGCAGATGAGAATATTTACTGTCTAGTCCTTTACAGAGACTGTTTCCTGACCTCTCTGGTCTAGCACATAATTCACCCTGTGATGTGGCTACTTATCACTGCCAGGGCCTTTTCTTAACATAGTTCAAAAGATAACAGCCAAGGGTTTATATCGTGATAATATCACTGATGATTGTAGCTAATGCGCATTTGCTCACGATGGCCAGACATGCTTCTAAGAACTTTACAGGAATCCACCCTTTTAAATAAGCACCTGTAATAATGCCTGGCATTTTAGTACCTCCCTCAAGTGCCTTCAGGTAGTAACTGGCAAGATCTGCCTATGAACGCAGGCAATAACCAGATGTAGAGCAGAGGCTTATAAATGCAGTAAATTTATAATAAGAAGAATCAAAGAAGGCATATTTGGGCAAAGGAGAGTTTAGCTATCTTGGAATTTGCTTCACGGTAGAAAAGAAATCCATTATTCTCAAATCAGTTTATTTCAATGCAACCCCAATAAAAATATCAGGTGGGAGTTTTAAAAGTGCAGTTTAGGCTATTTTAAAGGTTTATTTGTAATAGTGTGTCAGAATGGACAAGAAGGTTTTGAAAAGGAGCAATTGCCTCGCAAGACGTCAGCATCTTATAAAGCGATAATAACCAAAGCACTTGTTTCTTGGTGGACGAATAAACAGCTCAATATATCATAATAAAGAATATTCAAAGATACGTATGGTCAAATAGAATTTTAAGCCAGTGGGGAAAGCACAAGTTATCCATCAGGTAAACGGTGCTGAGTCCCTTGGTTACCCATTTGAAAATCTGTAATGCTAGATCCCTGCCTCACACCATACATTAAAGAAATTCTTGGTTGATTAGATCAGTGCTTCCTGACCAGTGTGTCTCTGCACACTGGTAGCGTGTCAGTGGGTCACAAGTGGCTTGAGTCTTTGATCCCTTCAGCATTTAGGCCAGCTAGGCACATAGGGTGTTGCCAGCATTCCTAGGTTTGTTGCTGTCTTCCACAGTCTTTCACGAGTACAATTGTTCATGTATCCTTGTTTTCCGTAAAAAAGATGACAATTTTCTATGTGCTTCAACACCTCTCAGAAGGTTAGGCTTACTTTAGAAAACAAGAACAAATGAACTATAAAATGAAAGCTTCTTATCTGTTATGAACAAGAAAACAGCCTATCCTGCGTTCCTCAGGCCCTCCTGCAGCCATCTATTCTTCAACCTACTTAGTTTTAATTTGCAGGTAGATACAGACGTGGGAAGATAAAAAATGATGACACTCACAGACGCGAGGCCAAGAAGCACTGGATTAAACATCTAAATGTAAACACATCCCTGGTATCCACTGGGGATTGGTTCCGGGATTCCCTGGGGATACCAACATAAGCAGATACTCGAGTCTCTTACAATTGGCCTGATACCCATGGGTTCTGCATCTGGGGATTTTTGGTCTGCGGGCGGTTGAATCCATGGTTGGCTGAATCTGCAGATATGGAACCTGTGGCTGCAGAGGGTGGACGGTATTGAAAATGTTTGAGCATTTGGCTTCTAGCCAAGAGGGAGTAACTAGGGCTATAATTACCCTCCTGCCTGAAACAACAAAAACTCAGTGAAATAAATGGAATAATAGCTCTTGAGACATTGAACATCAGGTAAGAGAGGACACTGATCCCCCAGAGAAAGGAAGCAAATGAGGCAAACCTTAGCGTTCTACTCCCTGGAGAAAGTCTCAAGGTCATGGTGAGGGTGGGGAAACCCAAAGATTCTGGAAGTTTCCTTGAGTGGAGTAGGTGGAACTGGGAATCCAGAGAATCCAAGCCAGCTAGACTTCACAGGACCATGTATCAGAGAGGAGAGGGGAGCACAGAGAGGGAACTCTGGAGGTGTGCAGAGGATCCCACTCAGGTCATCACCTGAGTATGGTACAGCTCGCCGTCTGCACACGCTGAAACTCCCCGTCGCTGGCTAAGAAACAACCAGCAAGGACTGGAGAGGAAAGAGCCCACGTGAGGGCGTTTTTCCAGAGAGCAAACCCTCACCTTCCACAGGACAGCGGCTAAAGGATGAAGGGTCATGCCTCACTCATTCGGTAAAACTATCCTTAGACTAATAAACATGTTTTTAGTCTTGCCTATCAGGCTTAAGCAAGATCGGAAAGGATCAGTTTCCAGGTAACTACCACATCACAGAACAAAGCTCCCAAATAGTTTTCACACTACAGAAATATCCAGGACCCAGCAAAGAAAAATTTTTAGTGCCTACACCCAATAAAAAAATCTACCAGGCAGACAAAGAAACAGGAAAATAAATACTATAAGGAGAAGAAAAAAAATCAGTTAATCAAAACTGATCCAGAAATGACGGAGACGATAAAATTAATTGGCAAGGACGTTCAACGTATTATTATAACTGCATTCCATAAATTTAACAAGCTGGAAGAAATACTGAACATGTTTAGTACGAGCATGGAAGGTATTTCAAAAAAGCAAATTAAACTTCTAGAGGTGGAAACTAATGTCTGAGGTAAGCAATACACCGATTGGGATTAATGGCAGATTACATATTGCAGAGGAAAAGGTCTGTAAACCTGAAGACGTAGCAACAGAGGCCAACCAAGATAAAACCCAGGAAGAAAGTGACCAAAAAACCCCCCCAAAACCCCCAAAATCAAATCCCAGTAACAGGACATCAGCAGACTATGGGATAAATGGCCAAATACATATGCAGCTGGAATTCCCAAAGAAAAGGAGTAAAAAAGAAAAAATATTTAAAGAAAAAATGTCCCCCAATTTCCCAAATATGGTGAAAACTGTAAACCCACAGATTCGATAAACTCAAGGAATCCCAAGGACAAGGAACAAGAAGGAAATGACACTAAAACGTGTCCCCAACTTCTTAGAACCAGTGGTAAAAAGAAAGCCTTAAGCCCAAGAAAGCACATGTATACACATACACTCAAAATTCGCAGGACAATTCCAGCTCCTTCACGAGCAGCAGGGTGTGAACGCCCTAATTTAGACCAAGAAGATGAAGGCATGAGGATAAGGTCATGGTGAGGGAGAGGGAGCGAGTCACACTGCAAACCCACGGTTACGGTCAGGGCTGTTCTTACAGTTCCCTTTATGCTGAGAGCCCCGGGACCATACGTTTCCATGTGTTATTCTGGGATCGGTGGGGTCACAGCATGGATGGAGCTCCGTTGTTGGCAGTAGCCTGATGTCTTTCTCTTTTGAAAAAGGATCAGACCTGTCTGTAGTCTACTTGGCAATTATGCCTTCTGGGCAAGTCAAATATTCGCCATGATGAACCAATCTGGAGCCTTGATGTGGCTGACCAGACATACCATGAGAACGAGCTATAAAAGCTTCTTATTTTTATTCCACCCTGGGGTTCAGCCATTTTAGACTAAACCCAGCTAGTATGATCAACTGTCCTTTTTTTTTTTTTTTTAATTGAAGTACAGTCAGTTGCAATGTGTCCATTTCTGGTGCGCAGCACCGTGTCCCCGCCATGCATATACAGACATATATTCATTTTCATATTCTTTTTCATTAAAGGTTATAACAAGATGTTGAATGTAGTTCCCTGTGCTAGACAGATGAAACTTTTAAAAAAAAAACCTATTTTTATATATAGTGGCTAACATTTGCAAATCTCAAACTCTCAAATTTACCCCTTCCCACCCCTCCTCTCCCCGGTAACCAGAAGATTGTTTACTGTGTCTGCGAGTCTGCTTCTATTTGGTAGATGAGTTGGTCGTGTCCTTTCCTCTTGAAAACGTTGCCATCACAGGTGCCAACCGTGTCATTTACTCTTGGAGAAGACACAGTGTTGGGACACTAGAGGTCTCCCCGTCACTTTACAGCAAACAGCGTCTCCGAGGAGCCTTTCAACGCACGGTTTCCATGGCAACGGCGAGGGGAATTTGTCCCTGAGAGTAGGAGGGGGGGCAGTCAGCGTGACTGTGGGGGCAGTTCAAAAATGGGTGGTTTCTACTTTTCTCTTGGGTGGATGGGATCTGTTGATGTTCCGAAGTACTGACTGAAATTTGAGTAAGCTTTGCCGGACTTAGATTTTCCGCTTGTTTTTCAGATTTATATCTTTGGTTGGACACCCAAAGCCTTCTTAAAGCCTGCAGCACTGGAAAAAACCTTGTGGTCATTGCTACAGGCCCTGGCAGAGACATTCTCTTCCCCGGTGGATTTTAAACTGACTTTTTCCAAATAACAGCATCCCTGTTGTTAAATGAATGACATGCTGCTGTTCGCGTTTTAAAGCACCACACATGAATTCTGAGAACCTTTGGGTTTATTAAAAAGGAAGGAAAGGATGCGTCTCTAAAATCTGTGAGGCAGCATCTGACTTTGACTGTGAAACATGTTTAGATTGACAGCGTTTCTTGATATTTGCCTCTTGCTGGAGGATGCTGCAAGCTAGGAGTGGACAGGAATGCTTAGAGTATTGTCTGGTAGATGCCGCTCCGTCCTCTCAGAGGTCAGCTGGGGCCTCTCTGCCTTCCTCAAGGAGGCAGGAAGAGCGCTAAGCCTGGTTCCTCCTTTCTTGCCATTCTCTCCTCTTCTCGCCCCAGCCCCGAGGGTCGCCACGGGATGGAGGAAGGGCAATCTGTCTACTGCTCCTAACCGGCTGCTCCCCGCCCCTCACCCACTCTTGGCACTCAGTTCAAGAGCTGTCCGTGCCCTTCTCCATCCAAATGCTGATGGCTCCATGTGAACCTTAGAGGTTAGAGGGAGACTTGGTGGCTGATTCCATTGGCCCCCACCTCCCCCCGAGTCACCAGCGTTCTGAAATACTTTTATTATGTGTTTTCATGAGGATGTTTTTTTTCATTCATTTTACTGGCATCAGAATAGTCTGTTCAAACTGGAAACAGTATTTCAGTTCTGAGTCGTTTTCTTGCACTATTTATTTCAGAACTTCCTCCCCTCCGATCTCTGTTTCTCCTTGTATCAGCCCTTTATTTGGACATTGAAACTCAGGATGGAAACTTTATTTTAACATTTTCTAAGCTTTCCTTTTGATCTATTTTCTGGGAGATTGAACTTTGTTTTTCAATCTATTAAGTTAAAAAAATTTTTTTAATTTAAATTTTATTTTTAAATTGAAGTATATTTGATTTACAGGGTTTTGTTTGTTTCAGTTGTACAGCAAAGTGGTTCAGTTATACATATATATTCTTTTTCAGATTCTTTTTCGTTATAGTTTATTACAAGAATATAGTTCTGTATGCGATACAGCAGACCCTTGTTGTTTATCTACTTTATATATACTAGTGTATATCTGTTAATCCCAAATTCCTAATTTATCCCTCTCCTCCCCTTTCCCTTCAGTAGCCATAAGTTTGTTTTCTATGTCTGTGAGTCTATTTCTGTCTTGTAAATAACTTAATTTATATCACCATTTTAGAGCCCACATATACGTGGTATCATATGATATTTGTCTCTCTGTCTAACTTACTTCATGATTAGTATGATAATCTCTAGGTCCATCCATGTCCCTGCAAATGGCATTATTCATTCTTTTTCATGGCTGAGTAATATTCCGTTGTGTATATATACCCCACCTTCTTTATTCATTTCATCAGTCAATAGATATTTAGGTTGCTTCCATGTCTTGGCTACTGTAAATAGTGCTGCTATGAAATTGGGGTGCATGTATCTTCTCTAAATAGGGTTTTCATCTTTTATGGACCCCAGGAGTGGGATTGCTCGATCATATGGTAGCTCTATTTTTAGTTTTTTAAGGAACCTCCATACTGTTCTCATTAGTGGCTGCATCAATTTACATTCCCACTAACAATGTAGGATATAGTAATTAATTGGCTGTCATTTTGTACAGCACAGATAGTGTGCATCTGTATGATTACAGAAAAGTCTGTCGGACAGCACTGAATCACAGAGCTTGGGTGGATTTTGTTCAAGACTGTGTTGGCAGCAGTGGGATTACTTCGTCACATGCTGTTAGGAAAGAGCTGAGGTGCACTCAAGCACTCATGACGAATGAAGGTCAAATGAATCAAGACGCATAACTGGTTCTTCTTTGATGGTTGCAAGAGAGAAAAGCAGCAGGTGGACTGAGTCATCATGCCGCACGTACACAGCCATCTAACCGCGATGAGCTCAGAAGGACTTGCCCTACGGCAGTCAGGCCGTGCTTACACCGGGAGTGCTGGTGTGGTTCCAGCCTCCCAGTGTCATCATCGCGGAAAGTTAACGTTGTTCATTTCAGTGTTATCATGTTTGTAGTTTTATTTGTGTTAACTTTGACAAACCATATCTTTTCTCTGGTTTCACAGCTGTGTCAGAGCAATGCTGTGATGTTTGTGGTTTTTTCCCTCTTCATATTTAAGTTCGACCCCCTCCTTTGGTGACTGAATTTAGAGAGAATTAATTCAGAAAGAAATAATTCAGATAGAATTATTTGTTTCCCTGTGGAAGAGGTCTCTAAGTTCTTTCGGGACATATTCGTGTAACAGCAACACTGACACGTTGACAGATGCCTGCTAGAGATTAGGTGGTTCTTCTAAGGGGCCTGCACTTCTGCAATGATCTAGGCACCGTCTTCACTTCTCCCAGTGCCCCTGTGAGGCGGGCCCTGCTCTTGTCCTCATTCTAGACATGCGGGGGCTGAGGCACAGTGCCTAAGTCGCTCGTCCTCGGTTGCACATCCCGGGGTAGGGGGTGACGCTGGGATGTGAGCCCGCAGTCTGACTCCGGGCCCCCCTAGCTCAGCCACGATGCTCTCTGCATCCCCTGACAGTGAAGGAGGGCGTGGGTGTTGCAGTCAAATGCTCTTTTCTTAAAAACTCTGGGCAAGATATGCAACCTTTTCAAACCTCAGTGTCCTGCGCTATAAATGGGGGCAATTGTGCTGCCCTCATGGGGTGATTCTAACGAGTAAGTGGAAAAGAGACCTAAGGCCCCTCCCACAGCGCCCAGGAGTAGCCGCCCAGGGTCTTCCGTAGGGAAGTCTGTTGCTCCCCGCTTGCCACCTAGGGGCTGGCCCGACAGCCACTTCGGTCAGCGAAGGGAGAACGTTCTAATGATGACTTTTACTGCTGAGGCTTCCTCAGCAATGGAAATGACGTAGAAGGCAGAGGACTGCCAGGCAGAAAACAGGTGCTTCCCTGTCTCTGCGGGAATGTCACTCCTTCTCCAGACGGCCCCTGGGCGGGAGTTACTCCCAGCCCCCCGCCCCTGCAGGGCGCTTCCCCATCGGTGAGCTCAGGGCCATGTAGAAACCACCCTGGGAGACGCTGGTCTCCCTGGGCTCTGGCGGTGGCGGCCCGCGTTTAACCACGGCCACCGTGAAAGGCAGGCTGGGGAGGGAAGCACCTCCGAGCAGTGCCTCCTGACCCGGCCAGCAGAGGCCCATGCGGGAGGCTGGATCTTGACCTGGGCCTTAGGGTAGGTTGGTTTGGGGGCTGTTTGCAAGATGTGGGAGGGCCTTTCAGGCCTGCAGGAGAAAATGAGTCAAAGCTCTGGGACAGGAATACACACCAGGTGTGTAGGGGCAATGAGTCAACCAGTCTGATGCTAATGGCTGTGTGGTGTGTTTTGTAAGATCTAGTTAATCTCTCTCTATCTCTTTTTCTCTCTCTCTCACACACGCACAAACCCTAGAGACACACTCAGGACTCTTTGGGCTCAAGATTTTGGGGGATACAAGGAGAAACAAGGCAGCCAGGGCTCTGTCTCATTGCCAACCTTCATGGAGACTGGATGGTGTCATTGAGAGAATGGCTTTATCCAGGGACTTAAGGTCCCCCCTGCCTGCCCGCCTTGTGACTGGGGGCTCCCACCTCTGCCAGGATGCTCCCTGAGAGAATTAAGAGTGAATTTGATGAGTTAGAGGACCGACACAGGGGTGGCCCCAGGATTGTGCACAAAACTCCCAGCAGCCGTGGACTGCTCAGTAACCCAGGATGTTAGAGCCACTCCAGGTGCCCCCAGAATCGGTTCACCTTTGGTCACTATGATTGCGGTTCCCTATTAGGGTGACAGACCATGCTCCCCATCACTGCCTCTTTGCTTGGTCTCTCCCTCCTGGCTTCTGCTGTTTGTCCCTTTCACTGCCTTGGGTTCTGCTTTTTTTTTTTTTAAACATTTTTTATTGAGTTATAGTCATTTTACAGTGTTGTGTCAGATGGATTCTGCTTTGATGCAGGTCTAGATCCATCCATGTTGCTGCTACCTCATTCCTTTTTTATTGCTGAATAGTATTCCATTGAGTACACACCACAGCTTCTTTATCCAGTCCTCTGTGGGTGGACATTTAGGTTGCTTCCATGTCTTGCCTCTTGTAAATGGTGCTGCAGTGGACATTAGGGTGCATATGTCTTTTCAAATTGAAGTTTTCCCTGGATATTTGCCCAGGAGTAGGATTGCTGGGTCATAAGGCAGCTCGATTTTTAGTTCTTTAGGAAATCTCCATACTGTTTTCCACAGTGGCTGCACCAAATTACATTCCCACCAGCAGTGTAGGAGGGTTCCCCTTTCTCCACACCCTCTCCAGCATTTACAAGATTGTGAATTCTTAAAGCACTTAACAAAAAAATACCAAAGTGCCACAACTTCCAAACCAAGGACTAAACCCTAAAGTGCAACTTCTTTAAGAATCCTTTCTTGGGGGGAGGGTGTGGCTCAGCGGCAGAGCACGTGCTTAGCATGCACAAGGTCCTGGGTTCAATCCCCAGCACCTCCATAAATATAAATATTTAAATAAATAAGTAAAGCCTATTTACCACGTCCCCCCCAAAGAAACCAAAAAGAAAAAAAAAAAAGAAGAAACATTTAAAGAAAGAACCCTTTCTCTTGGTGTACCACAGGTATAAATCTTTTTAAACCGAATGTTAATAAAATCTTCCACACATTAAGAAGAAACATATTGGCCCACATCTTGTACGTGGGAAGTACCTCTGCCCTGTTTGTCTGCAGGAGCAGTGAGGGGTCCATTAGAGCAGCCAACCTCTGAGTCCCAGTCTTCCTACAAGAAACCCTGGCCTCCCTTTCCTCAACGCCTTTAACTGTGGCCCGAGGAAAAGTTCTCATTTCTCTAGGCAAGCCTGAGTCTAGGCAGAAGCACACGACGCTCAGACTAACGCTGTAAATCAACTACACTTCAATAATAATAATAATAATAATAATAATAATAATAATAATGACAACAACAAAGAAGTGTAGCACAAGAGAGAATTGGGGGTGCTGGTGAGAGGGCCAGACTTCCATGACTGTCTCCCTGTGCTGATTCCCCTGGAAATGGAACGGGGAAGGAAGGCCAGGTGTGCACTCAAGCCGGGGAGTCCATGAAGACAAAGTCTTCCTACTAAGTCGCAGGGATGTGGCGCTGATGGGGAAACGCAGCTGTAGCCTGGACAAAGCAGGATCTGCTGAGAGGTCGGGCTTCAGGCCTCCACTTGGTGACTTTCTATGTCCCTGAGTTTCACCTTCCTCACCTACTGAATAGATACATTAATAATCAGATTTCAGAGGGCTCCTGTAAGAACAGAATGAGGCGTATAGGTACTTTAAAATAAGTAAATATTAATATCGTTAGTCGTCCGGCAAATTCACCTAGGCACCATTTATTAGCAGTGAAACATTATTCTGGGTGCTGTGGAGGGGATTCCAGACGTGGATGTGATTATTTCTAAGACCCCGCTCTCAGCAGTGCCTCCTGCTAGGGGTCCTGTCCTGGTGGGGGTCTCTGGGCAGCTTGAGAGCACTGGGTGTCTGGGCAGGGGGTGTACGGGGCCCGGAATGAGGGAGAGGAGCGCAGAGAGGGAAAGAAGGGGGCCCGCAGGTGCTCTCGGGTCTGCGAAGCGTGGAATCAGTGAGTGTCTGTGTGTCTGGAAAGTATTGCTCACTGACCTTTGCAGCTGCCCAGGATTTTGATTCAGATTAGAACCAGAAATGTTTGAGCTGAAAGACAGCTTAGATACCATCTTCGCTGAGCCTCCAAGACTAGATGACTTGTTCACGGTTCCGCAGTGGACCAGAAGCAGAGCCACGTCAGAACAAATGACTCGGGCATCTCTGACCCTGGGCCTGCATCCCTTCCCTGCCCTGAGCCGCTTCCCTCAGACCCTCTGTCCTCTTCCTTCTCCAAGTGGAAGTGCTGGGCAAACATCCGTGAGCGTTTCGTGCGGAGCAGGACTGCCTGTCCACACACCTAGAGACCTGAGGTCTCACTGCTATGCTCAGAGCAAAGGACCCAGAGCGTCTTCACCATAGGTTAATTTGAGGCCGGCGATGCTAACTTTGCCTGACTGCTTTCCCATTCTAATCACTTTATTGTAAAGGTTATGACCCCATCGCAGCATTACCATGGCTCTCCCTGCTTACCCTCTTCTCAGCCCAAGCTCAGATGGGTTTCCCGCAGGTTCCCACCTCCCTCCGCCTTCCTGGATGAGGCGGCGGCAGGAGTAACCAAGTCAGGGGCAAACAAGTCTTTCAATACCCTCTTTACTGGTCCGAAATGAACCCCTAAGCAAATAACCTGCTCCCGTACAGACGTCCTCGTTTCCTCCAGTTTGATGGTCTGCTGCTTTGTCTTGGCAAGTTATTTCACCTTTAATTAAGTTTATTTTCCTCTTTGTTTCATCGTGCTCAAGACTGGTCTGATTTAGAAGCATAAGACGCCGGGGCTTGCTTTGAATAGAGTGTCAGAAGAATTGCCAGTTGCATGATGAGTTAGGGTGGCCACTAAGAATCATGGGGAACACATCTTGTACCAGGAAATTCTGCCACGTGTCACAGGCATCCTTCACATTCTAAAGCATCATCGTTGACAGGAAACAAGAGATTTGATTGGAAAAATTATAGTATAATAAGACCTGCAGAAATAGGGGGGTGAACTGCTGGTAGGAAAAATCTAAGAGTGAAAGCAAGGCACACACCCCCCCATCCTACGCTTTTAATGGATCATTTGGTGGCATAGACTTTTATTGTTGTGCTCTAAAAATTTATACAAAGAGACATGGGATGGAATAATACGAAATATTTTTCTAACCGCCAAGATAATGACTGTTAAATACGCCAGAGGGCTCCTGGCTCAGGGCGCGGCCATTCTGGCCCAGGCTGTGTCTGGCGGGCGGTGGGGGGCCCTCCGACTGGCACAGCACAGCGGTCTTGGAGGAGAATGCGAGAGCAGATTCAAAACAGATTAGGAATTACAGGGCTGCTGGTTCTACGCTTACTTCTGAAAACAGCTATGGAATCTACCTTTACACGGTTTGTTAGATTCTGAATTTTAGTGGTAGGAGCGACGAAACACACAGGCCTTTGTGGCCGAGTAGGTATCATTTCTCCATCCCGTTTACGCACCATCAGGACTGAGGTTCGAGATATCCACACGGCACGGGCGGCGACCAGTCAGAGCCCACACAGACTGATGGGTGCTTACCAGCCGAAGGTCAGCCCCACGCGGGGCCACGTGCTTCTCTCTGTCACGCTGAGCCTGGCTGCAGAACACCCGGAGGACACTCGAAAAGGGGGACTGGCTCTCTAGGCTCAGAGGCCGCCCAGCGCCCTCTGTGCGCGTGCAGTCGGGTAAAAGCGAGCAACGGCAGAACTGGCTGTGTTTTATTTTATTTTTTATTTTTTTAGTAGGGAGGTAATCAGGTTTATTTATTTATTTTTAATGGAGGCACTGGGATTGGCTTAAAAATTTTTTTCTTTCCTTTTATTTATTTAAATTTTTTTGGGGGGAGGGAGGTAATTAGGTTTACACACACACACACACACACACACAGTATTTATTTATTTATTTTAATGGCGGTACTGGGGACTGAGCCCAGGACCCCGGGCCTGCTACGTGCACACTCTGCCACCAAGCTCTCCCCTCCCTCCACAAAGCTAGCTTTCAAAGGACGTTTTAACGGTGTTATTGATCCGTTCTGTCCCTGGAGTGTTGGGGTTGTAACCCGCCTTACAGTTTATAATATATGTTGTAAATGAGAATTAAAATGGAGAGAGAGGAGTCTTAAGATGGGAAGACTGGTTCACAGGCTATTAAATAAACCAGGCATGACGAGTAGGAGGGAAAAGAGAGCTAAGTACGTATTCTGGAGAGACTGCAGAGGCAGGCTCATAAGGATTCGGCTAAGAAAGAGAAAGCGTGCGGTGGGGTGGGTTAGAGAGGGAGGGGGGCTGGTCAACAGTGACTCCGTGGTTCTGAGCCTGGACGACCGGGCCTGTGATGGTGGCTTTAGCAGAGTCGGGAAATACGAGAGAAAGATCATAAGAAAACAGGATGAGTTCACAGAACCTGTGTGAAGCCTGGCAGAGAGGTCAGAACTGGAGGTGAGGATTGAGGTGCTCTACACTGAGTGATCCTTGAAGGCATGGGGTGGAAGGAGAAAACCAAGGGGAAGTGAAGGCGAGGAGGAGAGAAGGGCGTTGGAGGCATTTGGGGAAGGAAGAGGAAAAGGGGCCAGACGGGGGGTGGGAGGCGGGTGACGACAGGTGGACGGGATGAGAGGAAAAGGCTGTGTGAGAGCATCTCAGGGGCTGAGGTCACAGAACAGGTCTTTCCTTGTATCCGAAGCTGCAGAGACGTAGAAGGGGAACAGAACATTCCACAAGACCAGGCCAGAGGGCCGTCCCTGGAGGAGGCAGTGTCAGGAGAGAGACTGGAGGGCAGAGCTGAATTTGGGGGTTGGAGACATAGAGGCAACACACGTAGACCAGGAGGTCAAGAAGTCTCGTGGGGCAGGGAAAGAGGAACGTGAGACCAATGACTCAAGGTTTACCGACTTTCTCGCCCATTTGGGGATGTTTAATGATTCTCAAAATTTAAAACATCACCTCAGTGCTAGCTACATCTTGATAATAACCAAAACAGAACCAGGTTCTTGGGGGCGGTGGGGACAAGAAGGGAATTCAACTATTCAGAGGCATCCTTCTTTCTTTTATTCCATTTTTACATATCCACCTCTTCATCATTAAGTCACAACATTTTACCAAAATATACAAACAGCACAGGTACTTTAAACACGTATAGCTAGAATTCTAATTAAATAAGATCGCTGCAAACGTCATGCATGGGTCCTTATCTTGAACGACGTCTCAAGAGACTTACGAGTCATCAAATCACCCGTAATGGTGTAATAAAAAGATTGCTTTTCTCTTCTCTAGTAGAATTACGCACGTCATTTTTTTTTTTCTTGTTCTAATGTGAGGATGGTGATGAGAGGCTGCCACCGATGCTGAGATCAGCTGAGAGTGGATGGACGAAAAGGTTTTATTTGCAGTAGAATGTCTCTATCTTGGTTGGACTCAAAATTTGATTACTACGATAAGATAACCAGAATAGGGCTGTATTAAACCTTCCACATCAATGACACGAACTCTCCCCACCTTCTCTCTTTCCCACGAATTTCACAGCTAGTCAGAATGAATGGGTTTGTAAATCTCAAGTTACAAGCTACGTTTATTATGAAGAATTCCCATAAGAACCTGCGCAGGGCTTCCCCAACTCCTTATTTACACCTTCCAGGGATGTGAACAGAGTAAAACGGCTTAGTGGTTTCTTGTCTGTGGCAGAGTGGAAGCCACAGCCACGCCAGGCCACGTGCTGGCTCAGCCTTTCAGGAGTTCGTGCTCACGCTGTGCCTTCAGTGAGCAAGGATTTCACTGATCGGCAGTTCGTGCCCAAGGGAGGGGCCGCGATTTAGAGCGGTGTTAAGTTTTCAAATCTTTCACAGCTCGGAGAACCATCTTTCATCAAGTAGATAGCTGGGGTTAGTAATGACCTGACGTCAAGCGTGGCTGTGAAGGAAGACCCAGGGGCCTCGTTAGTGACACAGAGCTGGTTTCTGCTGCGCAGCCAGCGAGGGGCGTTGGTGGGCTCAGCCTTTGTGGTTGAGTGTTTCTTTTCTTTTCCAAGACGAAAAGGAACCCAAGAATTGTCACTTGGGCCAGTTCACAGAGGAGAGGCGGCAGATCCCTTCGTGGACCCGGGGAGGTGGGATTCAGGATATCAGCCTCTCCATCCTGGGGTTCATGAAGGAAAAGTTTCTGAACATGTTCTGGTCCATGCTGTTGATCAGAGCTCTGTCTGCGCACGACAGCCGGGGCTTCTCATTCAAGAATTCCTTGTCGAAGTTGCTGCAGTCATGCGGTGATTTCTGGATCAGAGTTGAAGGTGGAGGAGGGGAGGAAAAGGGGAGAAAATCAACCACTGAAGTCATCATCCTCACTTCCGCTGCCCAGGCTAGTACCTGTGTGTGAAAACGCGGGCATCTGCACTAAAGTAATACTTACAGATGGTCACGTGGGGCTTTTATTCAACACCTCTAAGATCCTGAGTCATCAGTTTATCAATGGTATAATTAAATTCATATAAAGGAATTCCATCATGCGTACGTTCAAATAAGGTCTAATGTTTCTAGTTAATAGCTTACGTATGAAGCAGGCTGGCAACCTTTGAAAAAGTGGAAAGCCCCAATCTGACCACTGTCCTGTTTGTCTGCAGGGGACAGTGGGTGAGGGGGCAGTGGGAGGTGGGAGGGGGTGGAGGGTGGGAGCAAAGGGACCAGAGGAGGGAAGGCGTTTTGCAGATTATATATTCCTGTTCTTTGACCAACATCCTTTACGGCCGTTGGTCCCCCCACCACACGGCCCCGGCGCTCTCACCACTTTAGGCCTGAACGGCGGGTCAATCTCCTTTCTTTCCAGCTCCTCCCAGTTGATCTCCCGGAACAAGGGGTGCTGGCGAATGTCTCCCCTCACTCCCAGGCGGTTTTCAGGTTCCCGTACGAAGAGCTGAAAGGGGACAGAAGGGGAAGAGTTAGTTCTCCAGGGGATGAACCTGCCCCCCTGGATGCAGGCGCACTTCTTGGCGTGGGAGCCAGGACCACGCACGCTTGACTCCACCAAGGGAAAGGACCTGGTCGTGGCCCCTGCCTTCCGAACCTTGTTTTCCATTTACCATTATAAACGATCACATCAAACAGGGGTAACGGTCTCCCTCGAACGAGCCTGCTGACTATTCCAGAGTCTGGGCTTCGCCCTAGAAATGTTATCTTTTAAGTAATACAGACCCGGATTGAAATCAGCTTTGCCCTGGGTTATTCGCAGGGCCTCTGGCAAGTTCCAGAATGCTCTGGGTCAGTTTCCTCATCTGTAAGGACTAACCACAACACACACACACACAACACACACACACGCACAGGTGTGCGCGAATTCCTGGTCTATGAAACACCACAGCAGAGCGTAAGGAACCAAAGCAGTGGTGGTCTGGCTGGCTGCCCAGCGATGGAGTTTGGTTTCTTCCAAAGCTGCCTGCTTAGGGTCACAGTCTTGCTCTCAGGAAAAGCTCACTTCACGTGCACCATGAACTAGTCCTGACCATCAGCTTCGGATGTTGTAAGGCATCTGAGGATCCAGAATCACTCCCCACTCCTGCAAACCTGCTGGACGCTAACACTTAATTCAGATCCTCTTTAATCACCTCTGACTCGTGTGCATATGTATTTCCTTCTTCGCACTGTCCCCTCTCTTGCCGCTTTCCTCCAGGAGGTCAAAACGGACACTGGCCAGGACAGGAAAGAAACCTGAAACTCTTCAAACTTAAACAAAACATGTCAAGGGCTTTAAGGAGTGAAGAGAGTCCAGACATGTGAGCTAGAAAAGTCTTGGGTCTCCTGGGGGTCTGGAGGAGTCACCCTTTTCTTTAATTAGCTAGATGTTTACTTATGAAATAACTCGTACTTACAGGGTGTCATAAGGAGGCTATGGGTCTTGAAAACAGAAGCCAGGTCACCTGCAGTGATTTTTCCATAAAGTTCTGGCAGAACTTGGCCTCCATTTGCACCCACGGACCTCTTGGCTTTATACTGCTAATGAGAAGAGGCTACGTGCAGCCAACCTACTGGTCTTAAAACACGGCTTTCCTTATCTGAAAATCTTCAAAAGCTCCCTCTGCTCTGCAATCACTAACTAACCAACCAACTAACTAACTAACTAACGTGCTGCAGCAAAGTGGAGATTTTTTTCCTTTATTTAATTAAGAGCTTCTTATTTTTTAAATTTTTAAATTAACAGAACTTTTATTGAGGGATCATCAGTTACAACGTGTCAATGTCTGGCGTACAGCGCAGTGTCCCAGTCACGCGTATACATACGTATATTCGTTTTAAGAGCCTCTTCTTAAAAGCCCGTGTGACACACACATGCAGCCACCTAACACAGCCAGGTGGTAAACTGCTGGCCTGGCCCTCTTCCCTCCACTATACGGCGGTCGCTGAGGCCCCTGTATGGAAACTTGGGGTTCCGAAGAACCCCCATAGAAAAACCACTGCACAGTGGAAGTAACACGAGAATGTCATCTGAGAGGCTTATGACCCAGTGGCGTGGGGCCAGTTTTCTGAGTCTCAATTTTCTCACCTGAAAAATGAAGGGTCAGACAAGGTGATCTTTATGCCCCTGTCCTGACACCCCCCTGAGCCCCGAGGCTGGCCTTCCAGGCTCTCTGTAATGCTGACAGTCATCCTTTGATTCCAGTGTGACCCTCTCTTCTGTCCAGACATGTCCACTCACTGAATACGCCACCTGCCTTTCCTATCTCTTCACTTCTCCAAGGACACTTCCATCTTGCAAGGACTTGCCTTAATCCACGCCTGCTTCTTTCTGCTCCACAACCCCCCCACCCAGCTTCCCTTGAGAGTCAGGTCTTCTGCTAGACCATCCTGATTTTAAAGACTGATTATAAAAGCGGGTACTGTTGAAGTGCAGTTGATTTACAATGTTAGTTTCAGGTGTACAGCAAAGCGATTCAGTCATACACATACATACATACATACATGTATATTTTTAGTTTCTTTTCCGTTACGGCTCATGACAAGAAACGGAATACAGTTCCCTGTGCTATGCAGTAGGTCCTTGTTTATTTTATATACAGTAACGTGTGTCTCTTCGTCCCAAACTCGTTTTGCTGTACACCTGAAACTAACCTTATAAGTCAACTATACTTCAATTAAAAATAAGAATTAAAAACAAAAGCAGGTATTTGATCCCAACTGTCAGCTGAGGAAACCAAGGCTCAGTAGCTAAGCAAGCAGCTGAAGACCCCAGGTCCAGCCAGCAGGAGCGCCTGAATGACCAGCAGCCCCTTCCTGCCTCTGCAGTTGGACGGTCTCTCCCCTGTGCTCCACAGACCGTCTCCCCTCCAGGAGAGGAATGAGCACACTGTATATACATTTATGCTCAAAGACTGCCTTCCCCGCTAGAGTTTAAGGCAGGCACCACTTCTGTTTCTGTTTCTTGCAGAATCCAGCCCTGAGCCATGCATAAACACAACCCTCAGTACATTCTGTGGACCGTGTGAGTAAGCCGTCTTCCCCCTTTAGTTCTTCCAGATTACGTGTCTTCACTCTCCATCTTCTGTTAGCTCTGGTTTTCAGCATATAGAAAAGTTCGCAGTAACACACATTTTTCTGTAGACTCAAGACACCAGCAAGAGTCAACAGATAGAAAAGCAGATTGGCTTTTTTTTTTTTTAGAAGCAGAAGGAATAAGTGACTTGCCCCGTCTCCCTTCCCTTGAAACGATCCTGGTAAATGACTGACTTCACTTCTGAAGGACGTTTGGATGAAACAAGATTAGAGAGAAGGGGTGAGAGCTTCAAGAATACGCCCAAACCCAGCCTCACGTGGCTGGAGTGAAATGCTGCAGGGAATGGTTAGAAGTAACTGCCTCAGGCCAAGGGCACACATGCTCGGTTTTCCATTAATTTTTCTCAGGAACATAAGCCATTTGTTCCAAGAGGACCATGACAAAGCACCTTCTGAGCCTGGTATGTATGCTTCTGAAATTAAAAAATAATTCTTTTAAAGATAAAATGTATAATGAGAAGGTAATATGATCTCCAGCTTCGAGACTCAAAATTCTTTCTAGTTTTGCACAGAAAAGTATCATCTTTTCTGCCTTGTAGCAGGTCACCCCCCCCCCCAAGTCCTGGCGATGCTTGGTGACCTTACAGGAGGTCGTTGGCTCTGCCGCTGAGAGGCCGCACCAAAGGAATCAATGTTCGTGAAGAAAGACTTGACTTTGTCCATAAAAGCCGTCTGAGGTGTGGTTTACATTTAGAGGAAAAAGCACAACTCTTACATCAATGGCCAGGACGCAGCTGGAGTTTGTTTAAATTTATTTGACTGTCTGGGCCAGAGAGCAGTGCTTGGTGGCTGTGGATGGCCTCTGTCCGCCCACCCGCCACTGGAATCTTTCCTCCCTCTTTAGTCCCTCCTCAGATGTATCTTTCTACAAAAGGGAGGGGCTATTTCTGTTTGAGATCATTAGTTTTCCATCATTTTCCAAAGGGACAGGACATCCTGGGTGAATAAATGAGGAAGAAAGGGGCGTGTCTTTGGCAACTGTCAACTGGTCAGCAGCGTCCCAGCTGTAACTCTTAATTTCTTTAAATTTTTATACATTTTTAAAAGCTTGCTTTCCATTTACAGTTATTACAAAATATTGGCTGCATTCCCCGTGTTGTTCATCCATCCTTGAGCCTGTCTGACACCCGGTGGTTTGCCCCCCCCTCCCCACTGTTAGCCACTAGTTTGTTCTCTGTATTTGTGAGTGTGCTGCTTTTTTTTGTTATATTCCCTGGTTTGTTATTTTTTTTTATATTCCACATATAAGTGGTGTCATGTAATATTTGTCTTTCTCTTACTTACTTCATTTAGTGTAATGCCCTCTGAGTCCATCCATGCTGCTGCAAATGGCAAAATTTCATTCTTTTATATGGCTGAGTAGTATTCCATTATCCATCTATCTATCTCACATTTTCTTTATTCATCTGTTGGTGGACATTTATGTTGCTTTCATGTCTTGGCTACTATAAATAGTGCTGCTATGAACACTGGGGTGCTCACATATTTTGGGGGGATTATACTATTTTTTCATTTTTCAGTTTTATTAGGTAGAATTGTTACAATTTGCACATATACAATAAGTATATTGCATATAAATACATATATACAATATACTGCATATAAATACATACATACAATATATTGCACTTTAAAAAATTTACAAACGTGTACTGTTCATTGTTTCTAAGAACACTTAGGAGGTGCTCATATATTTTGAATTAGAGCTTTTGTCTTTTCTGGATACATGCCCAGGAGTGGGATTCCTGGGTCATTGGGTAAGCCTGGTTTTACATACTGTTTTCCACCTTGGCTGCACCAATTTACATTCCCACCAACAGTGTGCAAGGGTTCCCTGTTCTCCATGTCTTCTCCAACGTTTGCTGTTTGTGTTCTTTTTGATGTGGCCATTGTGACAGGTGGGAGGTGACGCTGTGGTTTTGACTGGCACTTCCCTGATTAGTGATGTCCAGCATCTTTTCACGTGTCTGTTGACCTCTTCATTTCCTCTTTGGAAAAATGTCTATTCAGTTCTTCTGCCCATTTTTTAAACTGGGTTGTTCTTTCTTTGGTGTTGAGTTGTATGAGCTGTTTGTATATGTTGGATATTAGCTCCCTACCGGTCATATCATTTGCAAATATTCTCTCCCTTTCAGTAGGTCGTCTTCATTTTGTGTGTGGTTTCCTTTCCAGCTGTAATTCCTGATGTGCATTTGCTCAGTGCACTACATGAATCCAGGTCCTCTGAGGGCGACAGAGGATGGAGTCTGGTATCGACACCACTACACTTACAGATGTCACTACATGCTGTGTTGTTTAGCTTTTCCAAAGGACCCATTGCTTCTGGGTTTCACATTATGTATAATTCCCTTGAGGAAGCTTCCCAGAAATGGTACTACTTTTGATTTTTTTTCAGAAAAGGGAGCTCAATGATATGGGGGCTGTTGGATCAAAATTACAAAGCAAAAGAGGTGCAGAGATGACACTAGAAGCCAGTCTCACAGTCAGAAAACTGCATGATGGAGGAGGGAGGGGACAGCTCAGTGGCAGAGCACACACCTAGCAGGCACGAGGTCCTGGGTTCAATCCCCAGTCCTGCCATTAAAAAATAAATAAATACACCTAATCATCCACCCGGTAAAACAACATTAAAAAAAAAAGAAAATTGCATGATGGAAACGGATTTTTATCAGCCCAGCTCCTAAAACATGGGAGAACTTTCTTCTTCATGGACAAGAACAGAGAATTTTTATTAACTCACATGGGAAGGAGTAAGTCCAGAATTTTCCACATGGATTTAAAACCTTTCACCAACTAGTCCTTTTTCCTCCCCGTCTTCGTCCTCAGTTGTCTTGATTTCTGCTCTACTCACTAAACTCACTTTCTGCTCTCACAGTAAATCTTTCTTCCTGCCTCTGAAACTCTGCAGGCGACATTCTTTTTTTTTTATTTTCCAGTATTTAGCCTTAGGTTTAGTTTTGCTTTTAAGCTTTTCATTTTGAAACAATTATACTGCCTTAGTCTGCTTGGACAGCTATTACAAAATGCCACAGACCAGGAGGCTTAAATGGCAGATATTTATTTCTCATAGTTCTGAAGTCCAAGATCAAGGTGCTGACGTGGTCAGCTCCTAGGGAGACGTCTCTTCCTGGCTTGTCAACGGCCTTTCCTTGGCGCATGTGTTTGGAAGGAGAGCTCCCTCTTTCCCCTTTTTTCATAAGGGCATTAACCCATCTCGAGGGCCCTGCCTTCAAGATCTCACCTAAACCTAATTACCTCCCAAAGGCCTCATCTCCTATAACCATCATGTTGGAGGTTAGATTTCGACGTAAGATTTTCTGGGGGGGGGGGGCGCTGGGAGGGAACGCAGATAATCAGACCATACACAGAGAGTTACAGGAGGATGAAGAGACAGTAGAGACATGTTCTGTGTGCCTTTCACCCGGCTTCCCTGACGCTCACGCCATCTGTGATGATCCTGCGGCGTCAGGACCAGGAGACTGGCGTTGACAGTGTGCGTTTGTCTTGCTCTACGGCATCTTGTCCCCTGTGTGGGTCTGGCTACCACCAGGACAAGCAGGAAACAGAACCACCCTACCACGGCAAAGACCTCCCTTGGGCCCCCCCACCTCGTACTCACTCCCCCATCCCCACGATTCCTAACCCCTGGCAACCACGGATCTGCCTTCCCTCTCCCCAGTGTTGTCCTTTGAAGACTGTTACATAATTACTCAGCAGGAAGTGACCTTTAGAGACTGGCTTTTTTCCCCCTCACTCTGCTTAATGCCCTTGTGGTCCATCCATGCTGTTCTGTGAAGCCACAGTTCAGGCCTTTTTATTGCTGAGTAATATTCCACACACTGGACTTGGCACCGGTCCTCCTGTAGCTAGGGGGAGCCCTTTCCCCGGGGCGGCCTCTCTCTCCTTGGAAACCACCGCTCCGGCGTCCTTCCGCAGACTTGCTTCGATGCCCTCCAGCTGGCCCCCACCCCGCCCTCAGCCGGTGCCTGCTGGGAGCAACCCGGCCGCGTAGGCGGACTCAGTGTGCGAGGCCCGGCTGTTCAGCTCTAAGTGCGGGCGGAGGCAGCCGCGCTCCGGGGCCTCCCGGCCCCACAGGCTCTGCCCTCATTTCCTTTTCCTGGTAGATTTGGGTGGTCCAGGCCTTCTCGGGGCAGCCCTCAGGCTATGGATGCAACTGTGTCTCCTGAAGCCCCAGTACCGAACCCCTTACCCCCAGGGGGAGGGTGCGTGAGGTTACACCGGGCCACGGGGGGAGGCTCCGTCCTCCGAGCGCGCGCGCCGCGCGCTGGCGGCCGGCAAGCAGTCGCCTGCAAGCCAGGAGGGCTCCCTGCAGGAAGCCGCCCTGCACCCTGAGTTGGACTGCCGGCCCCCACGACGGTGAGTAAACACACTCCTGTTTAAGTCTCCCCCTCGTGGTGTTCCGTTATGGCAGCCGGTGCCGGCTGACGCCCTGCAGCCAGGGCCTTCCGAGAGCCAAGCGCGGAACGGCGGCCAGCGTCCCGGCGCCGAACGCTGCCTTTACGGAAACAACATGCTTGCATTCCAGTCCTGCTAACTTATTTCTACTGTTATCTTTCCTTTTTCTTTTTTACAACTGGTTAATTTTGAAATTAACTTTCGTTCTGTGCGTGTTTTGTTCAGTCATTAAAAGTGAATTTAATTGGCCGTTTGGGGAGTCTTCCAAGCTCATGGCTTGTCTGGGTCCCTCAGCTGAGGGGAATGGACGCGGATTTTTAAATACAATAAACCTTGTGCTGGTCTCCCATGCGCTTTGTCAGCACCTCAGACTCGAGATACTGATGCCTCGGGGAGGACCCCACAGTGGCCTCAGCGTTGCCGACAGCTGTATGAGAGAGATGGACGTGTATTTTGCCCTTTACATTCAATTCCGAGTAGTTCTTCATGAGAAAAAAAGCAGATTAGTGAAAAAAGATGGGCCGGGTAACCTGAAGTTTGTATTTCAAATCTACCGATAGTGTCTAATGTTGAAAGATCTTACCCCAGGCCCCTTTCCATGATAAAAGCAAGGTTACAGACTGTTTTTGTAAATGATTCTTCTTTAACCCAGCTGAGATGAGTTGCCGGAAATCCAAACCCTGTTTGTTTAAAACACCTGCATTCCCCGTGCGCTTTAGATTTGGCCTCTTGGTCACTCCCGCAGGTCTCTCTTGTCCACACGGTTGCTGGGATGGCTCAGGAAACGTAGCCGCTTGTTACAATGTGTAATTAGCGTGTTGTATTGGCAAGACGTTCATTTTTCACGACTTGTTACACTCACCCTGTAGATGGTGTTTTGCATCCGCGAAAAAGGTAAATTGGGACCTTGCTTTAAGTCTAAATTGTTCATGATGGCTCCCAGGTGCTCCTTGTTCCTCTGCGTGGGTCCGCCCGCGGGCTCCCGGCTCCCGGCCAGTGAGTCTCCAAAGCTGGTTTACATTTGTAGCCCTGGACGCTGATTCTTAATTGATCCTGGGCTGTCATGGGCAGAGTTCCGACTCCTGCTTTGATGGTAAACTCTGGAGATTGCTGCCAAGAGCCTGCATTCTCAAGGTTTCAGGGTGAAAAATACATCAGTGGTTCCTGTGAGCACAGGGAGGGAATGGGGCAGGAAGGAACCTCCATGCTGTTTCCCACGGTGGCTTCACCAGTTTACACTCCCCCCAAAGTGCACGGGGGCTCCCTTTGCTCCCCATCCTCGCCAACATTTGTTATTCCTGGTCTTTTCAGTAACAGCCATCCTGGCAGGTGTGAGGTGGTTTGTCTCTCTGGCTTTGACGTGCATGTCCCTGAAAATTAGCCATGTTTCACCTTTTCACGTGCCTGTTGGCTGGCCACCTGTGTGCCTTTGAGAAAGATGTCTATTACTTTGAGAAAAATATCTACTGCGATCTTCTTGTCCATTTTAAAATGAGGTTTTTGCTGTTGATTTGTAGGAGTTACTTATACATGTTGGGTATTATCCCCTTATCAGGTACACGATCTGCAAACGTCTTCCCCCGCTCGGTAGATCTCACTTTGATCATTTTATTTGCTGTGTGGAAGCCTTTTCACGGTCAGAGCCCCATTTGTTTGTTTTTTGCTTTTCTTTCCTTTTGGAGTCAGATCCTGTAAAACATCGCTTAAGACTGATGTCAGTGAGGCTGTGGCCTCTCTTTTCTTCTGGGAACTTTATGGTTTCAGGTGGACTGAGATAGATGGAACAGGGACTATGGGAAACAAGCTGAGTTTTCAGCCAAAAATTGGCGTTCGTTCAACAGACCAATTACATCTCCAAGTGAGGCAATTCAGGAGTCACGGAACTGATTCCCGGGCGTCTCTTTTGTACATGATGCACGTGAGGGTTTGTCTTACACTCATTTTGAAATTCATCCTGTTGGTGCCTCAGTTAAAAAAGACAGCGAGCATCCCCTTTAAATCCGGTTCAATATAATTATGTTGACTCTCTTGCGTGTGAGTCAGAATCTAACAACTGAATGCGAGCGCTGGTCAGAAAACCTAATCCTAACCTCACGGAAGCATCCTTGACCTCCCATCTTACCTTCACCAGAAGGTCCTTGGCTTCCTTCTCGAGCCATCGCGGGTAGAAGGGGCTGTCCATGCGGATGGAGTGGAAGAGCTCCTCCTCATCCTGCCCGTGGAAAGGCGACTGGCCGATGAGCATCTCATACAGGAGGACTCCAAAGGACCACCAGTCCACGGAATGGTTGTATTTCTGGCCCAGCAGGATCTGCGGGACCAAAGGCAAGAGACGTAATGAGTAAAAGCAAGGTTGACCTGAAAAACCCTGCGTGGACTTCTTAAGACCACCCAGGAAGTAACTGAGGGCCATGGCAGGCCCCATCAACTTTGTTTTGTTTTTTCTCAGTTGAGGTACAGTCAGTTACAATGTGTCAGTTTCTGGTGCACAGCACCACGTCCCAGTCATGCATATGTAGACATATATTCATTTTCATATTCTTTTTTCATTAAAGGTTATTACAAAATAACAATGATTACACTGAAAACTAAGCTAACGATTGGATAGAAATGAGTGGGCAGTGACGAAACAGCAAACTTTTGAGTGTCAATCTCTGCTTTTCCTCTGGCCGTCAGCAAACCAGCGGAACTGTGCCGTCAGCCCCCGTTTTCCCGTCTGTGGTGGGAGGTGGACTCAGACCTAAGACAGCTGGTATTTGAGCCTGTCAGTGCCTCTGAGGTGAACGGCTAAACTGAACCCACGTGTTTTACGGACTATGGTTCTGAGTCTTTGCAGAAGGTTTCTGCCGTGAATCAAACATCCAAAGAGGTCACCTGGCCAAGTCTACCCCTTAAACCTAACTGGTCATGGTTACAAAGAGTCAAATTTTCTGACTATGCCGAGAGAGACTAGGATGATGAGCTGTTCCAATCCAGAAATCAGATCTCCAAGGGCGATGCACAGCTTGAGAGCAGTGCTCTGAGTAGAGGGAGTCTGGTCTGTCCTTCAGGGAAGTGCATCTAAGGTCTGGAATCCCACCTAACTCATTTTTGTTGTTGTTTTTTTGGGGGGAGGTAATTAGGTTTTTATGTATTTATGCAGTTATATTTATTGTTTTATTGAAGTATAGTCAGTTTACACTGTTGTGTCCATTTCTGGTGTGCAGCATAATCGTTCAGTCATACACATACATACATGTATTCGTTTTCATCAGAGGTCACTACAAGATACTGACTATAGTTCCCTGTGCTCTATGGTAGAACTCGTTGTTTATTTTACATATAGTAGTTAGTCTCTGCAGATCTTGAATTCCCAATTTATCCCTTCCTCCCTCCTCCTCCCCTGGTAACCATAAGTTTGTTTCCTATGTCTGTGAATCTGTTTCTTTTTTGTAAATAAGTTCATTAGTCTTTTTTTTTTTTAAGATTCCATGTATAAGTGATATCATATGGTATTTTTCTTTCTGGCTTACTTCACTTAGAATGACAACCTCCAGGTCCATCCATGTTGCTGCAAATGGCATTATTTTATTTTTTATGGCCGAGTAATATTCCATTGTATAAACATACCACAGTTTCTTTAATGGTCATCTATAGATGAACATTTAGGCTGTTTCCATGTCTTGGCTATTGTAAATAGTGCTGCTATGAACATTGGGGTGCACGTATCTTTTTGAATTAGAGTTCCCTTGGGATATATGCTCAGGAGTGGGATTGCTGGATCATACAGTAACTCTATTTTTAGTCTTTTGAGGAATCTCCATACTGTTTTCCACAGTGATTGCACCAAATATTCCCACCAGCAGTGTAGGAGGGTTCCCTTTTCTCCACAGCCTCTCCAGCATTTATCGTTTGTGGACTTTTGAATGATGGCCATTCCGACTGGTATGAGGTGATGAGACTGACAAGGGCTTAATTTTCAGAATATATAAACAGCTCATACAACTTAATAATTAAAAAAAACAAACAACCCAACCCCCAAATGGGCAGAAGACCTAACCAAGCAATTCTCCAATAAAGACACACAAATGGCCAATAGGCACATGAAAAAATGCTCATCATGTACTTATTTTAATGGAGGCACTGGGGACTGAACCCAGGACCTCGCGCATGCTAAGCATGCACTCTACCACCGAGCTTTTCCCTCCCTGCCCCCACCTAACATTTACAGAGATTTCTGTCCACTTTTCTGGCAGAAACGGCTTTGAATTCTGGCCTTTCAGCAACTTCCTTGTTTATCGTTGGAAGATAGTTTACATGTCGCTCTGTTCAATGCTTGTCATCTCAGCAAACCAGGCTGTGACCTTCTCCAAAATGGTACACAGGGCCCTTTGATGGATGAGTGAGTGGATGAATAAACTAAACGGGGTCCTTCCACATAGCTGAAAATTATTCAGCCTTAACAAGGAAGGAAATTCTGACACAGGCTACAACATGGATAAACCCTGAGGACATTGTGCAAAGTGAAATAAGCCAGACACAGAAAGACAAATACTGTATGATTCCACTTGTGTGAGGCATCTAGAGAGTCAGGTTCACAGACAGAGTGGATGATGGTTGCCAGGGTTTGGGGGAAATGAGCAGCTATTTGCACAGAGTTCCAGCTGCACAGGATGAACAGTTCTGGAGGCTGGCCACACAACTATGTGGACCTATTTAACGCCACTGAGTTGTACTCTTAAAAGTGGTTAAGATGGTATATTTTACAATTAAAACCAGTACTGGGGGGGGGAGGGTATAGCTCACTGGTAGAGTGCACCCCTAGCACGTGTGAGGTCCTGGGTTCAATCCCTGGCACCTCCATTAAATAAATAAGTAAATGAAATAAAAAATAAAATAAACCTAATTATGTCCCCCAAGAGCCCCCTCAAAAACCAAACCCCCCCAAATCCCAGTACTTAGTAGGAGCATAATAGCAATTTGTCAAATGGAGAAGAGGGGAAAAATCCTCGTTTTTCATGATTCTTGCTCCCAGGTAAAACGGGCAAAACTTCTTTATTATCCAAAACAAAACAGGGAAGGGATAATAGGATTGAAGGACCAAATCTGAAAAGCAAGACTGGGACCCTTTCAGGATGGACATCCTTTCCATCTTGCAATTTAAGGCTTAGCTCAGTGCACCTGTGTGAGCACATGTGTATGCTTCACACACACACACACACACACATAGGTCATCTTACTATTAGCATTCCTTATTCAGAATGGGATTTCTCCCCTTCCTTTTTTTTTTTTTTAATTGAAGTAGTCAATTACAGTGTGTCCATTTCTGGTGTACAGCCCAGTGTCCCAGCCATGCATATATATACACATATATATTCGTTTTCATACTTCTTTCTATTGAAGTATGAAAGATATTGAACAAGATATTGAACATAGTTCCCTGTGCTATACAAAAGAAACTTAAAAAAAATCTATTTTTATAGGTAGTGGCTAACATTTGCAAACCTCTTAAATGGGCCTTTGGGATGAATGGCAGACTTGCAGCACTGATGGCCTTAGGAAAGGAAAATGACATGACAGTTCTAGCCAGCCCAAGACTGGGAGAGGACTGCCTGTCCTGATACTGGTGGACTTCTGGATGCAGTGACCATCTCTGGCCCCTACCCCACCCCAGGCCTGTCCTTGGAGTGAGAGACACCACCACCACCACGTTGTGATGACCCACAGAATGCTGCAGTCCTACAGATGGCTTCCACCCTGCCGTGTGGTCTTGGGCAGACTCCTAACCCCTCCTGCCTCATCTGTGGAAAGGGTGATGCTATGTGGCCTGCTTATGACTAGGCAGTTGTGACTTTCCAGTGAAAAGCAGGAAAGACAAGGTGCTTCATCTTCTGGAAGTGACTCTGTTCTGTAAAAATGGGTGCCAGTTCATCCAGAGAGATGCTTGTGAAAATAAAGATCAAGTTGCAGACAGGATTTCGCAATCTGCCGATGGCTTCCAGCATAAAAGCGCTATCAGCTGGCCTTTGCTCAATATTTGAATACGAAAGTTAATATTCAAGTTTAGGGAAAAATAAAACTGAGCCTCAAGAAATAGTCTAAGCGTAGACCTGGGGGGAATGCCAGAGAAAATAAAGATCCACACACGGCACAATCTTAGTGCTGGTAAAGTCGCCTTAAGTGGGGCCCAGCTCCCATGCAATGCCCAGGACGTGCCACAAGGGGGAGCCCACGGCGACCAGAAACTGCTCTGAGCATCGCCTAGTGGTAAACAAGTTCATTTGGTTGGACAAACGGAAAGAAATTTGGGGGACAGGAGACAGCTGTGGTGGAAATTAAGTCTTCCAAGGCTAGGTGATGTGAATGAATAATTTCAGCCTGCAGTTAGGAGGAAGCAGCAAATGCAGATTCACAGTCACACACTGTACGAACGGAATGCCTGCAGATGTCTGCCGAGTGTCCTGGTGCTGCCCGCACTTCACGTGGGTTATTCATAAGGACCCCAGAAGCAGGTCCTGCCATCCCTGTTTAGCAAAGGGTGGTGGCTGGACCCAGGGAGGGTATGTGTCGTCCCGGTCCAACCTGGTCCTGCTTACCCTAGTCTGTATTTCTAAAGAAACGGGGAGAAACTCTGGCTGGAGTGGCCCTTTTTGTCTCAGCCCCTGGTGCCTTCTGATGGCCGTGTCACCTTTGGTCCTGTTCTCGCCCCATCTTTACTCTCATCACTCGGATAGTAATGATGTTACCGCTTCATATCAGAGTCCCCCGTTCTTACAGTGAGAAACCTGCAATTCCGTCTGCCTCTCGGAGTGAGGGGGCTGAAGTCTGCACGGGGCTCACTGCGTTACGTGCACAGCGGGGTCAGAGTCGCTAGAAAACCAGGGGACCGCCACGGCCTCACTGGTTTCCGAGTGACTCCTGCTCAGGCCAGGGAGCTGCTTCTGTGTATTGAAATCCCATGTAGTTTACTAAAAGGCTGGTGTGACTAAAAGGAGGGTGTCTCAGGGGGCGGGTGTCGTAGCTCAGTGGTAGAGCGTAGTGTACCTAGCAAGCAGGAGGTCCTGGGTTCAATCCCCAGTGCCTCCATTAAAAAATAAATAAACCCTAATTAACCCCTGAGAACTGCCCCCTAAAAAGGTAGGGTATCTCCCTATCTATTTCCTTACTCTTTGTCAAAATGAGCATCAGCCTCCGTCCAGCTATATGCTGGACCCTTGGTCCTGCAATCATAGGGCACAGGGAGGCACAGGGCTTCCAGGAAGCTGTCAGGACCATGGACTGGGGACACTACTCCCCAGTTTTGGGGAGCACAGTCTGCTTTTTGTGCAGCCTTCCTGATGCTGCTCTGAAAGGCATTTACTTTTGTGTTTTGGGTTCTCTGCCCACGTCTTTGAGGTCCCCAGGGAGAGGGCAATGGGACAGTGAATGAGAAAAAGGAAGAATTCACAAAGGAGATGGTATGTGACTGGAGCTTTGAAAGTGCGTAGGATTTTGGTGGGCAGAGGAGGGAGAGGCTAGATAGGTTTATCGTATAAAAAGGCTCAGCAGTGGGGAAACGCAGCACACGTTCAGAGGTGGGTACATGGGGTGGGCTTTTTTCAGGGAACAGGTGGTGGCTGCTCTGAGCTGTCGGGAGGAGACAAGATGTTAAGATGGATAACTTACAGTCGCTAACTGTGCGAAATTCAGCTCATGGGTGAACTGGGTAACACGTGCGCGGTGTAGAGGAGACACAGCACAGACACAGTGCGCAGAAGCGGGAACAGCTGATTATTCCAAGAAGCCAGAAGCGTCTTTAGGGACAAGCTGGTTTAGAAGTGGGGAAAACCACAGAGTGGATGGTGAAGAAGCATGAGAGATGCAGGCAGGATGGACGTCTCGCGATGTATTACTAAGACCTTGGCTCAGGATTTTGGTTTGTACACAGCTGATCACAGGGACCACCTGAAGATTTCAAAGCTGTAACAGGTCTTCCTATTAGACGGGTAAATCTGGTGAGGTGGTGGCCTTCAGAAAAGGGCAGGCACCCCCAGGGCCCACCAGACGGTGTGACGAGACATGGGAAGAAAAAATTAGAACCTGTATTTACACGAGTTAAAAAAAATCTGAGTGACACTGGGGCCCTCGTTTAGAGATCTGAACGGCGACTGGGTTTCCCGAGGGAGGGGTTGGGGGGTGCTGGGGCGTTCGTTTTCAGCAGCTCGTAAGGTGCGTCACTCCTGCTATGATTACTTGTTGGTCTTTTGTGTTGCGTGCCCGGTTAAGGGGGTCCGTGGGTTCTGTTTTAACGAAACTCATTTTTGCAAAATGGCAAGTCCTTAGCAAGTTATCTGCAAAGAGGCTTGGACTGGAGACCACGCTCAGTAACGCAAACATGTAAGGAGCATGAGAAAACGGCCGTGTGAGGCCTCTCACTCTGGGGAACAGTCTTCGTCATATCCCAGAGAGGCTGGAAACAACGCTGATCTCAGTGAATCAAGTGTATCAAAAACACCGTTGCGAATTCTGGCCTTACATCCACTACTGTCAACCGTGAACCCTGCCTAGGTACACATGGTATTGCCTGTCTTACAGTGCGCCTTTTCTGAGCCGTCTTTTCCAGCTATGCTCCCATAAAACCAGGAATTGAAGGCAACGAATCTGATCTTTGAGTGCCAGAAGCATAGGGTTCAATTAAGGTTTTAAAAAATGACTGAGCCTCGTTATTTTAAATAGGCATAAAATGAACCATTAATAGAATGAAACTTAGTTATTTAAGACGATTCATTTCATCTTAAGTTGGGCCTGTTCTGTTTTCCACATGCTTTCTAACACAGACTAGATTGGTTGGTGATAAAATTTAATTAATATACATATGTTCAGGATGCTTTTTTAACTGATGAGGGAATGTGATCAGAAAGGTTGAAAATAAGTAAAGAGGATGCATGGCGGTTGGGCGGTGATGGAGAGGAAACTGGGGAGAAGGTACCACCGGGCTCCAGACCAGAGATGCTGGGGGCCTGGAGTTAGGGCAGCAATGGCAAGTGTGTGTGTGTTGGGGGGGTGGCTGGAGGGGCACTGAATTAATCTCCAAGGGATTCAATGTGAGGCTCAAGAATCAGCGGAGGGTCTTTGTCACTAGACTGGGGGTGTCGAACAGACGTGAAGAGTTCTGAGGTCTCAGTGTAGAAGGTTCTGGTGTTTGGATTTGGGAGAACTAGTTTTCTGGCGAGGTGAAGGGATGGACTGATGTGTACGTGGGCGGGGTGGTGGGGGGAGCAATTTCAACACAGAAATCGGCCTTGGGTGGGACCTGCTGGGCTTGAATGGCCTGTGACGGTGAGTGGGCGATCTCAGGCAGGAACATGGACATGCAGGTCTGGAGCAAGCAGTCTGGGATGGCTGTACTGATTCTGCAGTTGAGATCCTAGCCACAGAGACGGCTGTTCATGGAGAGGGTCCAGGAGGAGGAGAGGAGGACCAAGGATGGGGCTGCGTGAAGGCGCGCAGGCTTGAAGATGCAGAGAGAAGTGGGTCTGTGAAGCTAACTCCTGGGAGATGCAGAAGGAAACAGATCAGGAAGGAAGGGCTGCCAGGGACAGGGTATAGTGTAAGGCTTCTGTAAGCAGGACAGCTAAAGGCCCTAGCTTCTTGCTGACCAGAGCCCGATCTTGCATTTAACCAAGGTGAAGTCAAAATTCAGTGCTTATGCAGAGGTCTGAGCCTCCTGCCTCTCAGGCCCTCTCAGGCCGAGGGTGCCACAGCTGCTTGGACAATGACGGCTTTGCTGCTAAACTTATTCTGCCCAGGAAATCGGAGTTCCATCACCGCTCCCATTCTCACGTCTGGTTGTTCGCTCGTTCTTTGAAAAGGTGTCTGTCAGCACCGTAATGCGCTGAGCCTTGTACTGGTCCTTGTATATAAAAGTGGGTGTCAGGGCACGCGGCCCTACGCACGGGGAGGCTGCGCCAGAGCTGCGCGCCCCGCGCCGGCAGCGCCCTGGCTTCGCGTCTGGCCCCCAGCCTGGAAGGGGGCCCGCGGGGCACTACCTTGGGCGACGTGCGGTGGATCCGCAATTATTCCAAAATACAAAGTTTTAAAAACGTGAATAAGAAACAGCTCCTGACATTAGAGCGATCGTCGCATAGAGGAGAGAGAGTCAAAGATAAAAAGCCAACGGCGGTAAGCTGGTGCCTGGGGAGGACCAAGCGGGGAGAAGGGGGTGGGGCGGGGGCGGCGGGGCGCCTTCCGAGCATGCGCTGTTCTGCCAGGGGCTCCCAACGCGAGCGCGATGGCTTGGGGTTTTGTGTTAACTTTCACAGGCTCTCCCATGTGACCAAGCAACACAGGAGAGAAGTCTTCCCCTTGTACAGAAGAGGGCGTGTGGGTCCATGAGACCCCAGCAGCCTCCCCAGTGGCAGCGTGCAAACCACAGTCTCGGTTTCACTGGTCCCCAGTGAGAGCCCTGGGCTGACTCGGGTGGATGCCTGCGAGCCCGCCCCGTGTCCGCCTGGTTCTTGCCTCCTCTGCCTGGTCTGGGCACAGTGAATATATTTTAAGGCTGGGGGGTGGGGGCGGCGTGATGGACAGGACACGCCGAGTCGCCCGAGCCCTGGACACGTGATGACATTAGCAGGGCACCCCCCCACCCCCTCCCATAAAACACACCCCCTCCGTGCAGCCGCATGTGTCAGATAAAAGGCAAAACAAATACACATCCTGGAACATAATGCTCCAAAGTCTCCTGGTTTTCAGGGGAGCAAGAGGCAGCGGTGCCGGCTGGGGGCGTGCCGAGGGGGATGGGCCGGAGCAGCACGGCCTACCTCCGGGGCGATGTAGTCGGGGGTCCCGCAGAAAGTGTTGGTCCTGGCATCTCCTACCATGTTCTCCTTGCACATCCCGAAGTCTGCTATTTTGATGTGTCCGTCTTTGTCTAACAGGATATTGTCCAGTTTCAGGTCTCTGGAAAACAAAGCAAAATCTCACTTGAACAAATAGTTTTGTTAAAATGTAACTGCCACGTGAGGGGTGGTGCGTGTCCCATCGTGGCCTGAAGGGTCTCGAGGGGGTGCTTTGCTGGTCTTCCTCCCTCCTCTCAACCCTGTCCTTCCATCTACAACTCGGCTCGTAGGCTCAACTGCTTCTCCTCCGTCTTTTTCTCCTCGATCAGCATCTCTGCTCTGGACCCACAGTCTTTCTTGGCCCAGGTCTGCTGTCTCTGGGCCTGGCTCTGACAGAGCTCTGTGTCTTCAATGCCCAGTGTGGCACGTGGCCCATCCCCAGAGCTCGGTCAGTATCTCTCATAGGAATGGCAGAGCAGGGATGCTTGCTTTCCCACGCGTGATCTTCTGAGTATTTGAAAAATGACACCAAGGTTTTGCTTGTCTTTTCCTGACCAAGTGGAGGAACTTTATTCCTCATTGGCATGGTTTTCAGCCTCTCCAACACTGTGGCCCCTACCCAGGTCCACTTCCTAATCCACATTCAGCGCAACGTTGGTAGCATTGAGTTTCTGCTACATCAAACTTACTTGCCTCATTTATAGCCACATAAATATGTTCCTAGGAATTTGGCTGAAGTTTGGTTTTGAGGTCATCCTTAGGGAGCCAGATATCCAGAATAATGAACGTAACATCTAATATTAGAATTTATCTCACATGCATTTTATCATTTGATTCTCACAACAGCTCTTTGATCTGGAAATACTCTTGTTTTTCATATTTATTACATGGAAAATAAAGCCTCTTAAAGCTTATGCAGTCTGTCCCAGCTCACACGGTCAGTCAGTGGGCTATGATGCAAATTAAAGCTTTACCCTCTTTTACAATCCCTTAAACCAAGCTCACCCAGTCTTTCGCAGTGAACCAGCCCTGCTATGATATCCAGAGTCCGCTGTGACTGCCAAGGGTACATTGTAGCCAATTCTAAAAATACGTGTTCTCTAGGCTTCAGGCTAACAAGCTGCCTGTCCAGCTCTCAGCCCACCCTCTGAAGTGGGCCAGGTGAGCTGGAGACAAGGTCACTGAAGTGTTGAGAGATCTAAGTCAGAACAGGGAAGGTCCACAGGCCTGCCCTGCAGAGCCGGCCCCACAAGGGGAAGGAAGGGCTGAGGGCAGAGGAATTCGAACTAGAAGAGACACAGGACCCAAAGGCCGGAGTGTTCGCTGCGCCTCACACAGCTCACAGGATGCCAGCAAGGAACTTCAGGGCCCAGGTCACCTGGCGTGGCTCTGGGAAGCACCCGCCTCCCCCGGGGCAGCGCATCAGGCATCAGGTGCGAGGAGGATTCAGTGGAAGCCTTTTTTTCCATTGTGCGGTCAACATAAGCAAAGCTTTTCCGTTTGGAGGAGGCAGAGGGGGAGCCAGAAGATCCCACTTCCAAATGCAAGTCTTACCGCTCAGCTCAGCCGAGCCGATCAGCCCCTCTCTGGGCCTCTGGTGACTTATCTGTGAAGTGGGCACAGTGCCTTCAGGTCATCCTGCCTCTTCCCTTCACGTCAGGTTCTCAGCTGTCCCTCCTCACCGTGGTTACCACGCGGGCCTGCAGCCACCCAGCCAGCACCCTGTCTCTGTTACATGTAACTCTCCCCTTGATCTGCAGTGAGCCGGGAACCAGACAGCTAAGCTTTTGAAGATGTGGACGCTCGGCAGAGGTCAGCTGTGCTTTGAGCAATTAAGGCGGCCGCAGTACAGTAGCTTTCCTCTAAGGGTGTGAGATGATGGTGGACAACGGGTTCCGGACAGACATCTGCTCGTGGAAGAGGGTGTGCGTGGCGTCCTGTGCACTTCGACACGGTGTGGGCACGTGG
This sequence comes from Camelus dromedarius, assembly GCF_036321535.1. Classification (NCBI taxonomy): domain Eukaryota; kingdom Metazoa; phylum Chordata; class Mammalia; order Artiodactyla; family Camelidae; genus Camelus; species Camelus dromedarius. Next base: position 3,633,290 of record NC_087461.1, read on the forward strand.
CTCTCCGCAGGTGTGTCTGAGTGTTCAAGGAGGAACTCCCCCGCTCCCCCCGCCCAAAAGGAGGACATTCAGAAAGCAAATCCGGGCAAGAACAAGAGCTACAAAGGAGACAGAAGAGAGGGAGCAGCGGAGAGACGGCAAAGGGAAAGAGTAATGGAAGGAAATGACGCAGAGGCGAGGGTGAGGGTAAGAGGGTCGGAATAAAGAACAAAACAAGGTCAGAGCTCCACTCCGCCTGAGACTGGAATTTCTCCCTTGGTCGACAGTAGTCACCATCCATGCTGTCACCGTGGGCAGGACGCCTGGGTGTGGAACTTCCTGCCACAAAGGCACACTGACCACCTCGCGTCACTCAAGCACAACGGTTAAATCACCTGGACCGGGGAATCCGGGCGTCCCAGCACCTGTCTCTGAGGAGTAAGATTTACCTGTAGACGATTCCCTTCGAATGAAGGAACTGCAGACCGAGAATGATTTCAGCAGCATAAAACCTGCGGGAAGGAAAAACCAAGGTTTCAACATGAATGTTTAGCAGAAAACCAGACCCCCCCCCATTTTTGTGCAAGCGAGCACTCTGGCTGGGCACCACTCAGCTACACACACGTACGCAGGCAGTTTTGCACACGTGCAGCTTTGCTGAATTAAAAGGAAGACGTTATCCGTCATCCGTTGTACACGTCCAGCTTCAGCCCTGGGAGGATGACACAGCTGGCGTCTTTGGTCCTCCCTGCATCCAGTGCGGACCCTTATATTTTAAAGTATGCTCAAGCTGTCATTTTTTTTGGCTAATAAAACATAAACACTAAATGTAACAATACAATAGGGAAATAATTTTCCCTTTTATCTTAAAGTCTACTTGGAGCCCTTAGACCCATGTGCAGGGCCATTCCACACAGACCTGACTTGTTCAAGGGTAGGAAATGCAGCCTGAGGGGGAGGAGAAAACACAGGCGGACCTCGGCGATGCCGCGTGTCCGGGCGCAGACCACCGCAATAAAGTGAGTCACGGATGTTTTTTGGTTTCCCAGTGCAGATAAAAGTTATGTCAACACTACACTGCAATCTATGAAGTATGCAATTGTCTAAATGTCTAAAAAAAAAAAATAGTACATACCTTAATTTAAAAAATGCTTTATTGCTAACCACCATCTGACAACACAGGGTTGCCACAAACCGTCAACTTGTAAAAAAACAAATAAAAAACCCTTAAGTATTTCTCAAGCGCAAGAAGGTGCCGTGCAATAAAGCGAGGTATGCCTGCATCAGCAGCCGGGAGGTGAAACCTGGCTTCTCCACCTTCAGTGGTGACAGACTCAAAGCAGCTGACCTCCCATCATCACAACTGGGATTAAAGTCAGACCGAAGGGAGAACTTCCCGCAGGTGAGGTCTGCCGGGTCTCAGAAGAATGCAAAGACCCCTCCTGGGAGGCAGTGAGGACAGATACACAGATGTGTCTGTGATGGCCTTCACTCCTCACAGAGCGGGAGGGGACGGCAGATGGAGACAGTCCTTTCTAGCAGGAAGGTGCCCATGATTTGTCTTGCTGCAGAAATCCCATAAAACTGCCTCTGGGCACTTGGCTGATGGCTCCTGGAGCCAACGGGATCAGTGGCATGCTGTCCCCTGGGCTCCACAAAATAGCCGTTTCAGCCCAGGTTTCCGCAGGAGCTGGTGGAACAGCCGAGCGCCCCCCACCCCCGGCCGAGGTCCCTCGGGGGGAGTGAAAGACTGCTGAGCACACAGCCAAGGGGCCAGTGTGCACTGCACTTGTAAGTGTGCCTGGAGGCAGGGTTTTCTGGCTTTTGAATGTCACCAGCGGTTTGATTACTCAGGAAAGAGGGCCCACGGGGGACCGGGCCGTGGGGGTTCTGTAGGACCCAGCTGCTGTCCCACCTCGTAAGCTCCGCCTGCTCGCTTTCGCCTGCGTCTAGCTTGATGCCAAAGAAGGTAAAGATTTAGTCTTGAGAGAGAGGATGTGCCTCTTCCTGTCTCCTAATTCTCCAGCCCCCAAGGCCAAATGCTTTCCGCCTTCACACAGAGCCTCCCATTACGGGTCTCCAGCCCGTGACCCCCTTCGCCACGTGTGTTCCCTCTGACTTCAATTCAAAGGGGAAATACTGCTCCTGGGTTCAGATTCTTTAGAAGCCAGATGAATTGGGGTGGTTCCTTAAGAAACTAAGTAGTTGATTTGAAAACAGACAAATGAAGCAAAACCGGCTTGAGTTTAAGCTTCTCAGGCTGGGAAGACAGTTGCCTCATTTGATGTGTCCCAGGGTCACCTGGCCCCCCGGGGTTTAGGCTCACTGAGCGAGGAAACAGGAAAACGGCCAGGAAAACAGGACCCCAGGAAAACTGTGGGTCCTCAGTGCCCGACGGGGACGGGGGACCCAGCCCTGCGTGGGCTCTTACGTTGCTCTGCAGAGATCGAACTTGTGGCAGCTCTGGATGTGGTACATCAGGTCTCCCCCGTTGAGGTACTCCATCACGAAGAAGAGGTTCTCCTGGGGAAAAACACAGCAACCCCAACTTTTAGCTTCTTTAAAAAAAGAAAAAGAAAGCAAGGATTACTTTTTCAACAGATTCGTTATTTCAGAGGATCCAATTCTGATTTGAAATCCCTTACAAAAAGGCTGCCAACAGTACAGAAGTTCCTTAACAAACGAAAACAGATTTACCATATGATTCAGCAATCCCACTCCTGGGCATCTATCTGGAGAAAACTCAAATTTGAAAAGACACATTCACCCCAGCATTCACAGCAGCACTGTTTACAACAGGCAAGACATGGAAACAACCTAAATGTCCATCCACAGATGACTGGATAAAGAAGATGTGGCATATATATATATATATACACACACACACATATACATATACATACACACACACACACACACACACACGTACACAATGGGGTATTACTCAGCCATAAAAGAGAATGAAAGCATGCCATCTGCAGCAACCTGGGTGGACCTAGAGATGATCATACTAAGTGAAGTAAGTCAGAGAAAGACAAATATCATATGATTTTTTTTTGTGGCATCTAAACAAATGATACAAATAAACTTAATTATAAAACAGAAACAGACTCACAGACATAGAAAACAAACTTACGGTCACCAAAGGGGAAAGGGGGTGGGGGAGGGATAAATTAGGAGTTTGGGATTAGCAGACACACACTACTGTATATAAAATAGATAAACAACAAGGCCCTACTGTGTCGCACAGGGAACTAGACTCAATATCCTATAATAAACCGTAATGGAAAAGAATATGAAAAGGAATATGTACATAACTGAATGACTGCTGTACACCAGAAACAAAGACAACATTGCACACCAACTAGACGTCAATAAAAAAACAGACTGGCAAGAGAACTTAGCTATCTGTAGCATTCTGAACGCCAAGGAGCCCGGGGAGCCTGGGAGCGGTGTGTGACACGCTTGCTAGGATGCTATGATTCGGCAGGTGGGGCAGAGCACGTGGAAGGGACCAACTGGACTCGCCCACCAGACAGTGCAAGGGTGTCGGGCACCTGCTGGGTGTTAACTGTATACGTACGACATTGACAGTGCAGAGGACAGTGCACAGAGCACATGTCGGGGGCTCTGACTCCAGGGACCTTGAAGGCACTGAGCCCTGCGGCCCTTGGCAGCAGTCGGGAACACACTCTACCAGAGTGCGGGTGGGGCGCCCGTGCCTGCCCCACCCACCAAAGATGAGACGCAGCCCTGCCTTCAGGGAGCCCACAGTCAGGTCTAGTCTGCCTTCTCGCCAGCCCCGATGTCACCTGTTGCCAGCCACAGCTTAGAGCCAGCATGTCTCTCCAGGCAGGACACCATGCGTGTTACTGGAGCCAGGGCCCCTGGATGGCAGCCGTCGGAAGCAAGGCTGAGTGGCCTTCAGGTTGTGGTCAGCGTCTCAGAGGTGGTGACTTCCTGGGAGCCCGAGCTCCTCCACTAGGTGGGACCATGTGTCCTCAGTGAGGACACCTAGGAGCTGTGAGCACCCCGATTTCGAGAGTCCTCAGGAACCACAGAATGAGTCATCTGTTCAGTGTGGAGAAGGTTGGCGTGTCTGTGCATGAATTTGCACCTGAAAACCTCACCTGGGTGACTTTTTAACAGAATTAACCTTTAAGTTTTGATGTGAGGCTAACCGAGAGGCCCTGGGGCATACGAGGTGATGGTGGGAACTGTCTTCTGGCCCGACAGTGACACACACTGCCCGCCCTTGGCACTGAGGCCGGGTCTCCCCAGAACTGGGAAACCAAGTACTGGGGCAAGTCTCTCAACTGGTGAAGGTAAATGTCCTGCTTTCCCCAAAGTGGATCTTGGATCTAAGTCACTGGAGCCCACCCTTCCTCTGGAGGAAAGGCCAAAACTCTCCGCTGGCATAAACCCCAACTTAACATGGATATTTCTGGTGTAATTTGAGGTCAGCCCCTTGCCCCGTGGGCACACGCTGCTTCCTCGTTAACACACCTCACGAGCTCTTGTTCTCATGATTCAGTAGGAACAGCTTCTCACCTTCGCCGTTTTACCCCAAACTGTGACGGCCTGTCCTCACAGCCGTGGCATCTCCTGAGTGCTCAGGAGAATGAAAGGTGAGAAAGTGTCAAGTAAGACGGTTTATCACAGCTCTCAGAGGGGAGGGTCCTTTTAAGCGTGAGGATGCTTACTAACTCCTATAAGGGCTGACATTTCGGAACTTGCAGATGCTCAGTTTGGACTTGGAGAAAGTCAGGGAAGGTGACTCCAGGGAGAAGGGTAACCCTAACCTCTGCAGTGGTCCCGTCAGTTCCCGTGTCTAAATCAGACTCTGCACCTAGTGGGGCTGGACTGTGCAGTGGATGAGAACATAAGAAAGCACAGGGTGGGGCCAATGCTTGCTACCATGGGCATCCCCAAAGGACCGCGCTGCCGCGGGACTGGAGATTACACAGCAGTGGGATGTACAGCGTGTTAGGTGCCACACTTAATTCTTCTTTTTTTTATTTAGAAACAAAACATTTATTTAGAAACAAAATATTTAGAAATCCAAACATAAACATCTGGATTTTGGCCTTCTCTTGAAACTTCGGAAGCCTTTGCAACTCAAATATTCTCTGATGGCAACAAACGGCTGGAGGGCGTGATGGCTGCCCCTTCAGAAGCCCGAGCTGTCCCGGCATCTTGGTCTAGTCCCTTTCACTAGTTTTTATGATCTGTTTGGTCCCTGAAGGCCACTTGTTTTCTGTGGGGAGAGTAGGGTGGGGAGTGACTGAGTCGATGGTGGCGATGGTGTCTGAGTTGATTTTTTTCTTTGTTTTCCTTTATTTATGTATTTATTTTACAATATTTTTAAAATTGAAGTATAGTTGGTGTACAACATTATATGTTACAGGTATATAATATAGTGACCCACAATTTTAAAACTAAAAAATTTTTTCCATTTATAGTTATTGTAAAATATTGGCTCTAGTCCCTGTGTTGCACAGCACATCCTTGTAGCTTATTTTGTACCTGACACTTGGTACCTCTTCCTCCTCCACTTCCGTCTTGCCCCTCCCCCTGCCCCAGTGGTCACTAGTTCCTTCTCTACATCTGAGTCTGTTTCTTTTCTGTTACATTCACTAGTCTGACAGCACACGTAAGTGATAAATTACAGCATTTGTCTCTCTCTGACTTCTTTCACTCAGCATGATGCCATCCAAGGCCATCCTTGCTGTGCACCAGAAACTAATAAACATGTACAATCAACTGCACTTCAGTTAAAAAGCAAACGGACAACCCGTTTAAAATATGGGCAGAAGAAGTGGACATTTTTCCAAAAGAGGAAATGCAGATGGATGCCACGCTTAATTCTACTACAAGATGTTATGGCTCCACAATCTTTCAAAAGTCTGTTCCAGTTCTCATGTTTGTATTAATCCAGGGGCACTGAAAAAAGCCGTTTGATTGTCTTTGGTTATTTACGGTGGAATTCTGCTTCAGTGTAAGCCTTTGGTTTGGGTGAATACCAGTGAAAATGTGGGCTTCTTAAGGGGGAGGAGGGCAGTCCACGCCTGGAGGTCCCGCTTGGGCAGGCAGGATGGGGAACCCACTATCCCTGTGGTGAGTGGGTGTTGTTCTGAGGATCCCTGCCCACTTTGAGGGGGTTCCAATAGCTGTTTGGAAGTCTTGAGACTCCATTCCTCCAGGGAACGGCTGGGTCCACTCTGGGCCCAGTGAGATGGCTCTGTGATGAAATCACCATAAACGTCTGCACACATAAACCGGGCAGCCCTGGGATCTGGGTTTTGAGGATCACATTTTGAAGGATGGATAAACCTTTTACAAGTTGAATCCCAAACCCCAGTCTTAAAAAGTAAACCTATAATAGACTCAAACTTTCCTACATGGATGGGGAAAAAAAAAGCCGAAGGAACCCTGCAGGGACGACCAAGGGCGTCAGAAAGAAAGACCCTCTGGATCGGGTCTGGAAGAACCACACCCAGAAGGGTGAGACTCAAGGCAACCGTTAGGACCACAGGCTTTGCCCTTACGCAGACCCGAGTTCCGGGTTCCTCTGTGCAGTTGAATCCTCCACTTGTAAAATCGTAGGAGTAACAGTCCTGCTTCATAGGTTTGTCACGAGCATTCAGTGGGGTGATGTATGCAGAAGGCGTGCTTAGGGCTGGCCCTCAGCACACACTGCATGACCGGTCACGGTTGTCATGATAGGAGACAATGGAAAAGCCAGTCAGAAAGAAACAGATCCCAACAGAACGAAACACATGGAGAGAGACTCCAGGTTCATAAACAGGAAGACAGTATTATATTGCCAAGATGTCAGTTCTGCCAAGCTTGACCTACAGATTCAGCACATGCCAACCCAAACCCCAGTGAGTTACTTGGTGGGGATCTGCAAACTGATTCTGAAGTTTACCCGGCGCAGAGGCAAAAGATTCAGGGTAGGTCGCAAAATTTTGAAGAACAAAGCTGAAGGACTGACACTGTCAGACTTCAAGACTAACTATAAATCTACAGCAGTCAAGACACTAGTGGCACCGGTCGAAGAGAAGACCGCGAGACCAATGGAACAGAAAAGCCCAGAATCAGACCCATGTAAAATATCATCGCCTGAGCTTCGCCAAAGGAGCAAACGCACTACAAAGTCTGTTTAAGAAATGGTGCTGGACACCCTGTGTTTTATAGCATTTCCACATTTTAAAATTTTCATTTGCATAATGTCAGAAAAACAAACAACCCTCCCCCGCCTGCTCCCTGCCCGGCAGGTACTTCTCAGAGAAAAGAACGGCACTGTCCTGTGGCTCTCAGACAACGCGGAACGCGGGGAGTCAGATCTCCAACGAGTTACTCTCCTCTAGTGTCCTTTTTTGTTTTATATATTTATCTTTTATTGAAGTCGAGTCAGTTTACAGTGTTGTGTCAATTTCTGGTGTACAGCACAGTGCTTCGGCCATAAAGGAACAGACATATATTCATTTTCATATTCTTTTTAATCATAAGTTACTACAAGATGTTGAATATAGTTCCCTGCGCTCTACAGTAGAAACTTGTAGACTCACAGCCATAGAAAACAAACTTAGGGTCCCAGCGGGGGAAGGGTGGGAAGGGATACATTGGGAGTTGGAGATTTGCAAATGCTGACAACTGTATATAAAGTAGATAAACAACTGTGTCGTCACTCTGTTCCAATCAGAGCTGAGAGAAAGGCAAACAGGCGAGCGAGGGGAGTGTGGCTTGTGAGCCACGTCACCAGGATGCAGACCTCTCTTTATGCTGGTGACACATTAACTGATGCAAATGACTCTTCCACGGGAGTAAGCGTCGAAGCTGTAATGCTGCTGGGGGATGGGGGTGCTCCCTGGACTTTGTAGACTTTGTCCACGTTCTCATTTCCATGTGCTGCTGAGTAGCTATGTGACCAGGTGAATCCCACCCTCCCTGGGCCTCAGCCTCCGACAAATGAGAAGGATGGGTGGTGAGGCCCTGGACGAAATTCCCCTTTCCTAGCCTAAAGACGCCCTGATTTTTGTCACCATACGTTTCATTTCTTTTCCTTTTTCTTGGGGGAAGGTAGGAAATGAACACACTATGGTCATGGAGTGCATTACAAGACCCACGTGGCGCTTCCCAGATGATAAAATTCATATCTGTAAGAGGACGCTGTAGCATACAAGATTCTTAAGAGAAATCTTTGTCCAGAAATGATGCATATTTGAAGTAAAACGAAAGGAACACAGACGAGCCTTCCCTTTGAAAGTTCCTCCAAGGAGGTGCGCGTTACGGCTGGGTTCATGCGGGCCCACTGTGACACCCCGAAGAAGGTCACAAAACAGAGGTCGGGGGCTCCGTCCTGCTTAAGCTGGTTATTCTAATCGGGCTCTGTGTCTCGAGGTACCTAACTGCTTTATTATTTATTTATTTTTTTCTTTATATATATATTTTTTATTAAAGTACAGTCAGTTTACAATGTTGTGTCGATTTCTGGGGTACCTAACTGCTTTAGTGTCTAAACCCCACCACGGACAAGGGCTGACGAGCAGAGTGGGCTAGGACAGAAGGTGGCTTCGCACCGCGCTGAGGGGGCGGGCGTGGCGGGGGCGCGACTTTCCCACTGGGCTTTGTGATCTGTTTCTGAATCAGTCGTGTGCTCCGCTCTTTTAGAACTCAAGCAGGCATACTCAGAAGAAGAGTATGAATTATTTCTGATTTCAGAAAAGAGTCCAAACAAAGGATCAGAACTCAGTAGCCTCTAGGATATGTCCCCTAGTCTAAGGATTTGGCGAGTAAGATTTTTGCTTTGCCTACTTAGGCGGCAAAACCATAGCATTTTGACCAGTCGCTCCATGGAAAAGTGAATGTATAATAGGAAGGTGGCCTGCCTTAGGGTGTTTCGTCCTGCAGGGAAATGGCTAAGGTTCTTAATAACGAGACAGCAAAACACTGGGCCTATTTCCATCCTGTCAGTGAGATCAGTTTTAGCTGCGGTTGGGTAGTACAATGGTCAGGGCCACTGGAAGAAGTGATTCTCTGAACCACGGGGAGACCCTCTCACTAACAAAGCAATTGATAGCACCTCTCAATAGCATTTCCCTCTCAGCTCTCCAGTTTGCAGATACACTCACAGCATGCGCTGTTCTGCACGTGAGGCCCGTGAAAACAAGAGTCAGTTAAGTATTGCTTTGCTGGGATTTTCTGACAACTGAAGACAATAATCAATGCCGATATTCTATAGACAGACGGGGAGTCAAAGCTCTGTGGCTCTTTTTTCTTTAAAAAGGTATTTACTCTTGCAAAATCATTTAAATATATGTATTGAGTACTTTGAAAAATTCAAAGTAGCAAAGGATTCTGTGTGTGCATGTGAACAAAGCACTGTATTTCCCAGAGCTACAAATATCTTTTCACCACTTGCGCTATGGGCTGTGTATTTTCTCCTTTTATATACTTGAAAACTACGAGAGATAACTTTAGGGGACCTCTAACATCTAAATTCCTTCGTATTTATTTCCTTTGTGAAATATCTCTGTAAAATGTGGCTGTAAAGGTGATTTATACTGGTAAAAAGGAGGAAGGTGGGGTACAAGCAGTATACAGGAATAAAAAGATTTAGATTGCGTATCTAAGAACTGGAAAAGTCATTTTTTCAGACAATAGATGTAATGTACTAATCTCAGTGGTCAAGGCCGAATCCTTTCAATCATTCTGGTCTAAATTTAACAAAGACACTGCGTTTGAATCTTGACCTTTGTAGGTGCTTCACACTATACTGATGCCCTGAGTCTGAGCTCGTGTCGGGGTGGAGGTGAGTCCCCTTCCGAGTGTGGACCACCCCCGCGGGGGTGCACACCTTGGCTTCGATTTACTGCCCCCCCAAAAGCACGGTTTTCATTTGGAATTACCAACTGTGAGAGCTGCTTTCTTGACAGCTCTGTGGTGGGGAGGTGGTGGAGGGGCACCTGTGTCGAGGAAGCACACAGAGCTGGGGTCAGGACTGCCCAAGCCAGGAGCTGACAGAGCCAGCGAGCCCCCAGGTGGGGTGGAGCTTGCATCCGGGCGGCACACCTGCCGGGCACCTGGAGGTCGGGCTCACCCAAACTTCCTGCTTTTTTTTTTTTTGGAGGATGGTAGGTAGTTAGGTTTATCTATTTATTTAAAACAATGTTTTCTAAATGGAGGTACTAGGGATTGAACCCAGGACCCTGTGCACGCTAAGCATGGGCTCTACTACTGAGCTATACGCTCCTGGCCACAAACCTGCTTTTACATGCACACACCACGTGATGCTCAATTTCTTAGGTAAGCTTGTAATTTAGAAGGCTGGGGCCACCCTGAATCTGGAGCACTTTATTCCTTACTGAGCTCTAAGTTAAAACATCCTAGAAAATAGGTTTATTTCCCTTTTCATAACAAAAAAAGCCCTCAAAAAGCAAACCTAACAGATAATCATATATGTACTTTCTATACCTAGAGTGTGTATGTGTGGTGGGGGGGGAGGGGGGAATGGCTCTCTGCAGACCAGCAAACGCATTCACTAGGGTCTGCTTATATTTCTCCTGTAACTTCCGTTAGTGACACTCCCTGCTTTCAATACATTTATTCGTATGTGTCAGAAGTAACGTGAGTTTCTAGAGGTTTGTACCCGGACCAGGAACGTGGGCTCCGTTGGTATTTTCTGGCTTTATTGTCCCACAGGGTCGCCCGGCATTAACTAACAAATTATTTTCTTTCATCACAGAAGTACAAACAGGGATCCACGTCATGAATTTAAAAATTGTTTTTCCTGATGTACCTGGGTCTCTACTGAGAGGCAATAGAGCTGTCAGGCCGGTGGACTTGGCCACCAAACTGGAGCGTGAATCCTGGCTGCCCTGCTCAACAGTTGTTTGACTTTTGGTGCCTTTGACCTCTGTAGGGGCCACCTCAGTTTCCTTGTCTGTAAAATGGGAACAATTATACTGTCTACTTCAGAAAGTTGCTGTGAGGGTCAGATAAGCTGAAATAGGTAACGAGCCTAGAATGTGGACTAACACGTGGTAAATGCTTATAAGTGCCAGCTGTTACGATGCTTGTGTTATTACAGACGATACATATGCACATGTGTGTAGAGAAATTTATGTGCATAAGAACAGAAGGGTCTCTAGAACAGACTGAGTTATAACATAAAAGGCAAGTTTTAAGGAATGTGGTTTTGATGTGAAAATGACCTACTCTGCTGAAGATTTTAAAGTTACTAAATTATCACTGCTACAAAGAGAAAAGAGATGCAAAAAACAAGATGAAGGGAAATACTAAAAAAATCCTACCTCTGGGTGCCTTTGAATGACTGAACCAGGAACAACTCTCTCCTTTTTATAATGCTTTTAGCGTATTTTCCAACTTTTGAAGTACGTTTTGGTATAATTTTATAATTAGGCAGAATATTAATGAATTTTCCTTAAGAATTGTGAGGAGTTTTCTGTCACCTGACATTTATGTGGTACAGATTCTCAGCATTTGCCATGGGGGTCTGCAGCCTGGCATGGAAATCTAGATGCAGTGTTTGATGTAAAGTAAGATGCTCTATTTTTTTTTTTTTTTTTTTTTTAGCTCACCTAAGTTGAAGCTGGCAGGCTGAAGCGTTATGATGAAAGCATGACCAGGCTCAGGGGAGTAGAGTCAAAAATAAAAATACTTTAAAATCACTTTTAATCAAAGTAATACAAATGGAGTCACTCCTTCAAAAAAGAATATAAGAAAAAGATCGAAAAAGGGAAGTGTCAGTAAAATTTTGTATTTACAATATGAAAGAAAAATGATTAAATATAAGACTAAGGTGATAGATTTAGCAAAATCAGTAGTGTAATTCTCAGAGGACTGTTTGCATACACAAATGTTCTTCAGAGAAACTAAAAGCCTCAGGGCTGTCAAAATATATCAATATTTAAAACATAAGATCATTCTTTAAGGGGACATTTTGTGAATAATCTAGAATTATTAAAGGGAAATGTAAAGAGAACTCAGTCATTTTAATATGATCTAGCTTCTGCCCTGCTTTCTCCTTAGAATGATGACATTTGCTTTTAATAAGAGAATGAAAATAAAGAACATGGAAAAAAGAATAATTACAGTCATTTTTCTAGGTCTTTTTCCTCCAAAGACTAGTAAAGTAATGTAATAAATTTTATACAAGAGAAGACTTGCGTATCTGAAGAAATACAATCAGAATAAAACTATTTATTGCAAAATGACCAAGTATACCAGCAGCCTTTTCAGAGCATCACGTGCTAAGCATACATAATAAACGCTGTGACACCGAAGATCACAGTGTAACAGTATGGAAACTGGAGCGCAGACTTCAAGCCAACTGTGGGATCTGTCCTGTTGTAGCCAGTGGAAAGTGCTGGAAAGTGTGCCCTGCAGAATTCAGGGGAGCTGGTCCATATCTAAAATTAAGTGAAATAATCCACATCAAGTATTTAGTCCTGTGCCTGACACAGAGTAAGAACTCTTGACATATTCACCTTTATTATGTGTATTGGTATTATTTTGTTACAACAAAATGTGTTCTATATTCCTATATGTTCTCTATCTATATATGAAAATTATACATATATACACACACATATACACACATACATACATATACATATGTATATAAAATCTTCTGCAAAACACCTTCATAATGACCAGGAAGGTCAATGATGAATTTAGAATTCTTCCAAATCTCGCACCAGTTAAGTGGCTACGTGGGGAAAGCACCCTGCACCCGCCCCCCTCTAGCCCCTAGCCTCCAGTTTCCCACAACAGACCCTAGGGAGATACACACAGGCTTCGAGCACGGATTAGGAGTGGGGTTGAGTGGAGCCTGGTCCCTTGCTCCATGGGGAAATGTGTGGTTAGAGGAAGGCCCAAGGGCGGCTTGCCTGGTTCTAAGGTTCAGGACATGCAATGGGTAATTCTCCAGTTGAGCTGAGCTGGATTTGGTGCTTAGGTACCTTGAAATCTCAACCCTGCTAGCAGTTCTGGACTGACAGTGTGATCTAGAAGAAAGACTAGAGCGTGATCAGAGGGGCTGACTGTTGTTGGATCTCAGTCACCTTAGCTGCAAAATGAGAGGATCTGACCTGATAATATCTCTCCAACCCATTCCTACTCTTAAGAGTTTCAGATAGTCTGTCATGACAAGAGGAAAAAATGAGTATGACAAATCAAACTAGTAACCAATCAAATAGGCAACCAAGAGGCCCCTCAACAGGTGAGGGCTAAGTAAACTGGTCCATCCAGACAATGGAATATTATTTGGTAATAAAAAGAGATGAGGTACGAAGCCATGGAAAGACATGGAGGAATCCTAAACGCATGTTGCCTGGTCAAAGAAGCCAACAGAAAGGCTATTCTCTGTATGATTTCTATCTGGCATGGAAAAGCCAAAACTGGAGACAGAAAAGAGATCCGTGATTGCCAGGGGCTGGGGGTGGGGGTGAGAAGAAGAGGTGGCACACACAGGATTTTCAGGACAGTGAAACTATTTTGTTATGACACCATAATGGTGGATGTGAGTCATCCATTTGTCAAAACCCTTAGAATGTTCCATAGAAACCCTAATATAAACTATGGACTGTAGGTAATAACAGTGTATAAATGTAATGCCTCGGTGGCAGCAGGCAGACTGCACTAAAGGAAGACGCTAAAAATCGGGGGGCTGTGAGGGGTGGCGCCCCGAAGGGGAACTAGGGGAAGTCTCACACTTCCCACCCAGTTTTTCTGTATCCCTAAATCTGCTCTAGAAAAGTCAATTAATTTAAAAACTAGTAGCTACAGACGAGCCAATGCATTAAAAACAACGCGAATGTGTAGATTAGAAGAAAACATCCTTCAGATTTCTATTCATATGGAATTCTTAAAAATATTAATAAAATAATGACTAAAGAGGATGGAGACTACCCAGTTCTACCAAATGCTTGTAATGTTTTTTCTCCCTGTGAAGGTGGATTCACACCAAGGAGGCGGCATTGCGCCTCCTACTTAAAACCTGGAAGGCATGACTTCTAAAAGCACATCTTTGTTTTGGTTGCTAGCATCCATTTAGTCAAAACATTTGTAACTACTTTTCTAGAAATAGTTTTCTTTTTTTTTTTAATCGAGTTCCTTGGAGAATTACTGTTTATATAACGTATTAAAGAACTAGGATTTAAGAGCTCATTCAAGTTCTGGGTAAATGCAAATCATTACAAGATGAGGGTGGAAGTTACGTAAGTTTTATTTTTTTTTAAAGCTTTTATTGTTTTTTAAAAATTTTATTTATTAAGAAAAATTTCCATTCTTTTTACATGCTCTGCACACGTCTCTCAATCTTGATTTTTTTTTCCTGAACCTTTATTTTTTAAATTTATTTTATTTTTGGAGGTAATTAGGTTCACTTATTTATTTTGGGGGTAGGTCCTGGGTTCAGTCCCCAGGACCTTGTGCATGCTTAGCATGCACTCTATCTCTTGAGCTGTACCCTCCCCGCTACGGAGTAAGTCTTATTTCAACTTACTTGTCTTGAAGACCTTTCTCACCTTGCCAGTGTCCATCCCTGGGGAATTTCCATCACAGAGACACACACAGACACACACACACACAGCCCCACCCAAACAGCCCCCCTACCCCCAATGGATGGCCCTTGGATGGTCCCTCCCCATCTGTGCTTCTGTGTCTCACTCCATCTTTGCTGAGCCCCCGCTGCTGACATATCGGCCCCTTCTTCTGTCTCCAGGTTCTCCGTCCCGCTCCCATCCCGCTGCCTTGCAGCTGGGGCGGCTTCCTGCTGCACTGTGGTGATGACAGTCGTGGTGAGCCCTCTCAGATTCCCTCCTCTGCTGACTTAAGTCTCTCTCCTGCCTCCTCCTCACACGTCCTCTCTCAGAAGTGACCCGTCTCCTTGTGAGGGTCTTCTGTACCCTTCATCCTAACCCCATGCTCTTCCAGAATCTTCTCCACAAATTCTTCCCTTTGGTCTCTGGCATTCTCCAGTACCTGTAACCCCTGAACCCTGTAATCAAAACAAGCTTCCATCTTCGGAAACACACTTTCTGAAAGACTGTGTCACCACTGGATCTGCCCACCTGCCACCCGCTCCTTGAGACCCTGTAACCTGACGTACGCCCTCAGCCTCCCTGTAGGATGCTTCTATTCCTACTAAATGACACAGTCAACAGGTGACCTCCTACGTGGATGGACCTGGAGACTGTCACACTGAGTCAGCCCGACAGAGAAAGACAACTATCATATGGTATCACTCATATGTGGAATCTAAAAAATTATACAAATGAACTTATTTACAAAACAGAAACAGACACAGAAAACAAAACTACGGTTACCAAAGGGGAAAGGCTGGGGGTGGGGTGTGGGGGGAGACAAATTAAGAGTTTGTGATTAGCAGATACACACTGCTACACATAAAACAGATAAACAACATGGTCCTACTGTACAGCACAGGGAACTATATTCAATAGATTCTAATAACCTATCATGGAAAAGGATCTGAAAAGGAAGATTTATGTATGTATATAAAACTACACCAGTAACTAACACAACATTGGAGATCAACTATACTTTG